>NC_070590.1:7250535-7618868 GCF_027409825.1 Scomber japonicus | reverse complement strand
GACGATTCCAGTAAATTGCACCCCAGTTGGATGGAGTACTTTTCATTGCATGTTCGGACTACCTGATGTTATCATTTGTCTCACTGGCCTCACTCATGTTTTCTGATTTTTCGACTACCAGTATGCTGTAAATAGTTCTTTGAAATAACTCTGGAGGAAAAAAACAAAAATCCTGTAAAATATTTCTATACTTTGTTTATACTTTGTTAAACAATCTATCTGTTACACCTTTTACAGTTGGTGTTGGCACATCACGGTGCCTGTTAATCCAAAATGACCCAAATGTGGTATTTAACAGATCTTAAGGTCCAGTGTTCTAAAGAAAGTCACTTTGATGGTCAAGACATCTTAGCAATTGTTGCATTACAGCACATAAAGACCCCCATGACCACAGTAAACAGCATGCAGAGGCATTGAGTAAATGCATATTTGGATAAATGTTAAAGGCATTGCATGAAATGATCAGTAAATTGAGCTTGCAGATGCAGGCCGGAGGTGGGGTTGCTATCTGTGACAGTCCAGCTGGAACATGGTGTGTGGTATAAATGAGAAGTTCAATGTATTTGATTTGGCCTGTGGCCTGTGGCCTTTCCTGAATAACAGCCTGAAGGCATTGGCTCTCACTCTTCCCACTACAGGTGACTATGAACTGTTGCGGTCAGTGATACCCCAGCTTTGCACAGGACCTGCTAATGCCTGGACATCAGCGAGGGCTGTATGCTCAAATAATGCTCTTTGGCACTTTCCTGTTATTGTATTTTTGTTTTTTTTTCAACCTCAAGCTTCTGAAATCAGTGCAGCAAAGGTGAGAATCCTCTTGATATACAGACCGGAGTCAGTACCAAGGTTTTCCACGTGGCCCCCATTGTTCAAGATTTATTAGCAGCAGGTGTAATAAACTATCCCAAAAACACAGATTTGGTGACCCTGAAGTGGTGCTATCCAGCTCACTTTGCTATTTTCATGCCCATCCCAAGATGCAACACACCACCCTGAAGAATACTTGATTTACTTCCCTTGTGGGCACTGCTGCAGCCATTTTCTCCTGCTCTACTTCCTGCTGCTTTTGATTGCTTTCCACTGTCAGCTCTTATGAAGAGTTTTTATTACTTCATATACCGTATAAGCTTAGATTTTGATCAATTTAGTGGCTAACTTTTTTCAGTCCTATGACAGGCTGCTATAAATCTATCTTTGACATGGCTAATTGATGTGTTTAACATGTACACTCCTTGTGAAAACAGAGCTACTTTAGTATAGTTTAAAGGGAGGAAACAGAGAAGGACGCAGTGAATGAGTATCTTCTCTCCAGACAGCATGCATAATTGCAGGTTGCTATGCAACTGATATATCCTCTGCAATAAATTATCTCTCTGTCAGTAGAAAGTTGAGATATGAAAAGATCTCCTTTGCATACAGTATGAATAAAGCAAAGTTGTATTTGCAGATAGGAGTGGTATCAATCAAGATAAAAATCCATATGCAAAACATGACTTGCATGATTTCACACAAGTGCCAGGATGGGGAAATGATGTAGAATTCACTGACAGGGAGGAAGACCGTTTTAATTTGTGTCAGAGTGTGTTCTTATCAACACTTCGATAACATCAGCCATTCTGTGCTTGAAGCGCCCATGTGTTGAATGTTTACATTTTCAGTTTAATTCCGTCAGCAAATCACAATGGCTGTAGGACATCAGGGCCACTGTAGAAATTGGTTTCATTCTCTATTTTGAATGTGTACAACTGATACAGCGGTACATTTTGTGCAGCACAAAGATGGTGCTTAGCAAGTCTACAGATTCTAGCTTGATATGTAACAGCTACTGTACTTGATGATAGTACATATTCAAAACGATCCCACCACACACTATTTGTCCTACTTAACAGCCTAACCCTATAACCACAATCTTTCCCAAAATTAACTTCAGATGCCTCGACTTTGACAAACTATTAAATGGCTACTCTGAACACTGTTACCATGACCATTACTCAATACATTTTTCTCTTGAGTTCTGTTTTATGATTAAAGCACATTTTATCATCAGGAAGAGTGTCAAATGTTAAATAAGGATGTATTCAAAACTGAAATTATACATCAAGTAAAATGGATATATAAATAACTGAATGTGTAATGATGTAACACAACATTGCTCTATGTTTTCTAACAAAAGAAATTGCTTCAATGCACTGAAGAAGTGAAACAGATATGCAAGCGCTACAGTATATAGCCTGAAGTCCGGTTCATACTTTTTTATATATTTTTTATTACTAGAGAATAAATTCAGAGCAGTGTGAAGACACTGATAAAGAGCTGTTTAAAAATCATCATCAGGAACATTTTATTGAAGCTTGATTGAACAGAACAAATGAAAAAAACTGTGCAATGCCACTCGTTTCTGCCATCTATTTCTGTATATGAGTATTTAAAGCCTTGACCAAATCCTTATCCTTACTATTTTTCATTATCTGTCGGGTATTGAACTATAAACAAGACACTACACTCAAGTCAAGTAGTCTGCGTATAGGTCATATGCAATCTATTCTAAAAAGAGAGTAGTCTGACCATCTGCACAAAGCACAGCGTATCTCCACCCGACCTTGGTTTCCATAGGACCCAGCCAGCCTTATCAAGACAGCTGCTTATCCAGCCAACCTCAGTGGGCAGACAGATGAACTGCTTTGGAAGACACGGGTCATGACCTTCTCCTCCCAGGATAGAAAATGACAAGAGACTGACCCGAGGAACACAAATCTTTCCCACACTGACAAGATTAGAATTGATTTATATTTAAAATACAACTAAATACGGTTTCTAGAACAGCTTACACCAGCAAAGTCACTAGGTGCACTCAATAATATATCTCTCACTGGACACAAATCTAAAAAGGTCAAAACAAAATCAAAATACTGAGAGAAGTTTGGAAAAAAATTAAGAATACAGGCAATAGTCAGTATGAGTCCTTCCTCCTGTCTTGCTTCTGATGGGATTCATTTCTGCATGTATAGCTGGTAGCTAAGTTTACAACAGTTTTAAGCATAGACTGTATAGAAGAAATGAACGTAACATCTGTGACATCACCCATTGGTTTGTGGACTGCTGCTCGGAAGCCAATAGTTTTGGATCAGGGCAGCGCCATCTTGAAAATTTCAGGTGCATGCTGGGAAAAATAAAAACATGGATTCTACTTATATGGGCATGAGGCGGAGCCATGGGCGGAGCCATGGGCGGAGAGGGGAGGTTGCTATGGTTGCGAGGACATTGGTCAATCAACCTGTCAATCAGGACGTAGCCACGCCCTAATGCATACCCTGCTTTATCGTCAAATATAAAATCAGGGAGGCCAAAATTTCACAAATGAACATCATACTGCATTGAAGAAGGCTTTAAACTAGCGATTGAAACCATAAACACATTTTGAAAATTTTTACTGAGGTTTGAAATCAAGTGAGAAATTTGTGAATTCTCCATTGACTTGTATAGAGACGGAAGTCCTTTTGACACCAAAACGGTCGCCCTCTGGTGGCCTTTTGATAGAATGCAGTTCTAAGTTACTTCCGCGTTGGCCTCATTTCAGAGGACCGAAACTCCCCGCCTTGTTTTAAGAGACATTTTAAGATTTGTGGCAAACTAAGCTGAATTGTGAGGCTACATACAGACAGCTTCTGTTTGATCTCGTCCATGACAATTTTGTATGGACAAAGCCATGAATCTGCTTGTTGAACAGGTGCTTTGATTAATTACTCTCATAGGCTTTTTTTTTACTCGCAAAGCTTTTCTTGCCCTTTCAGTAATGAGTGTAGTTGTGGTTGACTCAAGTAAAACTTTATCTTTCACATCATTTGGTTCAGTGTCTCCACAGCAGCCTCTCTGAGTGTGTGTGTGGAGACTCTCAGCATAGTTTCTTTCCTGCTCAATCAGCTCAGATGCTGTGATAAAATACTAAGACACTGTGCATAAGTCTTATAATAGTAGGGAAAACCTTGATTTTTAGAAATACCATCCACAATATTCTTCATTTTATAGTTTAGTCTATTTTTATGATCAAATTCTGCAAATCCATCCATGTTTTCTGCAGCGTGGAAATCATACAGCTCGATGTTTGACTGACCAGATTGTGGCTTTTGATGAAAACATGAGATGCTGTGGGAAACATTTTCAGGTCGTGTCTGTGTATACATGAAAGTATTTCCATTTGTCCTTTCTGCTATCAGAAATGTATGGGCAGCAGCTGTTGTGACTGTTCTGTATATTGCAGACTGCATGGTACAGTAACCTGCCTCCTTCAGGTCTTTGCTCATTACAGAATTCACTCACCAGATGATTGACTGCCTCTACTAGACAGCTTGACAGCATTAAGTGACAGGAAACATGCTGAGAGAGAGAGGGAGGGGGTGATTTTTGAATAAAAGGTTGGCTGGACTCAAATCAGCAAGGTTATTGTAGCTTGGTGAATTTTCTGAGACTGCAAGGCCACCAGAGGACGCTCCAGTTGTCATATTTGAATGTGCGATACTGCTCAACCGGACATTGGATAGCGTCAGAGGTGGATGAAGCTACTTATCAGGATGTATTTGTCTGTTGAGCTTCTCGAGTTTGAGCAAGTAGAAACAGTGTTGGCAGTAATTTGACACATCAAGAAGCATAAGGAGCATCAGCACAGGGCACCTTGAGGTTTGACTCCAGCCTTTTCATTATTTATGCCGTGGAAAACATCAGTGTGGACAACTATGTCCAGGGTTGCATTGTAATGAAGTACTAATATTCATGGAAGTGTGTATTTGAAGGAAGTACATATCTTGTATTCATTCCTTGATACAGTTTGAAACACTTTTAGAATGAAATAATTTTAAGGGGAACAATTTTTTTCATTGGTTTCTTACTGAAGTCTCTATTAGGCATTTAATGATACATTATGTGAGCTGTGAAAGTACAGCACATCCTTTTTATGTAGTTATTGGGTATTTTTTGTATGAATGTCCTGTCCATGCCTGTAATTTCTGCCTTATTAAATATATTTTATATTATTTTTTTCCTTTATTGTATAATGTCATTGTACAGAGTAGACAGGAAATGAGCAGAGAGAACTGAGGAATGACATGCAAGATATGACCAAAGTCTTTCCCAAAATTAACTTGAGCTGCCTCAACTTTGGCAAACTTTAAAATAACAAGTGACAAGTGTAAAATTTCATTTCTGACACAGCTCAGTGTGTCACGGTAGCTTTATGATTTGAATGTAAGATTGGCCATCTAGAAAGTAACGTAGGCTGGAGATGCTGCCCATACAATGACCACCAGCCCACGCTTTCACCACCACAAACCAATCCGAACCTATCAGCCCCCCCTGCATCTTTGTCACTTTCACCGCCATCAACGTTGGACAAGACTGTCATCATGGGAGGCTCCATTGTGTGAAATCTGGCCACAAACTTTTTAATGATTTTAAAGTACACTGTTTCCCCAGGGCATGAGTTTGTGATGTTGCGCATGTTGTCCACCTCAGTAAAAACAGACCATTTTACTACTGTTATTATTCATGCTGGTAAAAATGACATCAGGCTACAGAGATCCGAGACCCTCAAGAAAGATTTCATTTCACTTCACAGCAAGATAAAATCTTCGACTTGCAGAATCATAATATCTGTCCCGCTCCCTGTCGACAACCACAGCAGTGAAACTTTCAGTTGCCTGCAAACAATGTTGATTATATTGACAACTGGGACTGCTTCTAGGGGAGGCATCCATTGTTTAAAAGGGATGGTCTTCATCCGAGTCGAAACGGTGTGTCAGTACTGTCAAATAACTTCATGGAACATTTGTTACTGTAATGACAAGAGGACTCTACAATAACGGATCAGCGTGCTCCTATTTGAAGTCCAGTAAGAAACCCACTGCTTGAACATTTTACTCATAGTCATTATGACTGCTATACTGATACTGCTATCTGCTGGTAGAAATGTCTTCAATATTGAGACTATTATTTCTGATAGAAAAATCAAAGCACATACGATGTCAAAGAGAGGATCCAGCTTTATTACCCTTAGCCCAGCCAAATAGTTCAGACATGGACAAAAGGGTAAAAATGACTGTATTAAAAATCTGGGCACTTACAAATAAAACTTTTATTATTAAGTATCTTATTAGTGAACACAAGCTTGATTTTTTTTTTCTGACCAAGAAATGGCTTGGTTCATTGGAGCCACTTTCTTAAATGAATGCCCCTTCCTCCCAATTTATAGCGGCATATACTCGATACCTGAGGAGAAGAGAGGAGGAGGTCTGGCTGCTATATTTTCTGATACTTATACAAGCCTTTGAGTTTGGGTAGCTTCTCATCTTTTGAATATCAAGCTTTTATGTCGGGAAATCAAACCTCAGTGCCGTAGACTACTATTCATCAACCACCGAGGCATATAGCGTCATTTTTTTTTTACATGAAATGACTGAACTACTGTCAGTCTGCTTTATTAACCATGAAAGCATCCTCATAACTGATGATTTGATTTTGCATATTGATAACATCTCAAGACTGCAAGGCTAAGGACTTTATGTAACTTTTCCACTCTTTTGACTTTACTCAGCATATCGTTGGGCCACAACTGTGACCAGACACTAGATTTAGTGATCAGTAGACGTCTAAATATTGTTGCTGACAAGATTGTTGATATTAATGCATCAGATTACTGTCTTTTCTTTAACGTCTTTAAAAATGATGAGGAGTGCCTCATTAGAAGACACTTTTTAAGTCAGTTTTCAGCTCTTGAGTTCTCTAATAACATGCATAGTCAGCCTCTCTCTGATGAAATTATATTAATTGATGAAAAATGAAACACTTCAACTCTAAATTAAGATCACCTCTTGACATAGTGGCCACCTGCAAAAACGAACAAAAAACTAAGAAGAAATCAAAACTAAAGAGGGAATACCGCAGAACTGAGTGTATGTGGAGGAAAAACAAATTAGCAATTTGACAAGACTTGTTTTTTTCAAGCAAAAAAAAGAAAAACTCTAAAATCTGGTGTACACTATCTGCCCAGCACCAAACAGCAGACAAAGTTAGTGCTGGAGGATTTAGTTGGTTTTGATGAAAACAGAGCTAAAACAAGAGTGAATATTGGTTCCACATTTGCCAGGTGGCCGGAAACATGACTCCCAATGTTTATGTTGCTTCTCCTGAATGTTTAAATAAGCAGCGCTGTGTTTAATATGCCGTAGTCGAATCGTGGATGTTGCAGTTTCGTGGCATTCGCTTTAATCAGTAAGCTACCGTGTTGCCACTTTTTGAACATTTCTTACTTTGGCCACTCCATATGAATGGACCAGAAGCATCAATGTCCTCTGGGATTTTACTTTTCTTCAAACACAAATATGATATCAGAATTATTTAAAAGATATTTATATCACTTTAAAAAATGCTGCACACAGTGGGTTTTAAAAACTGAATACAAAACATGAAGGATGGACACACAGTAGAAAATACTGAATATATGCCTTAAGATGACAACTTGCCACACTTCAGTGGAAACTGCAGTTTTTGAATTTGATACCTGAATGATGTCTGGGTTGTGTGAGCCTTGTTGGAGCCATTTGCTCGGAGGCCAGCAGCTGATCTCCTGTTTCTGCGGTGTGTGCAGCTAAGGTTTACCAGTCCTTCCCCCAAGGCAGGATGCCAGTCTATTACAGAAGCCCTTCCCCATCCATCTCTCTGACATTGAGTGTCAACCAGACTTTTTTTGGGTCCTGATTTTTAAATCTGTTTTGTAAATCATTTGGGCTTTTCTGCTCCAAACCTTGACAGTGTGATAGCTCACCCTTTTTGAATAATTTCTTCCAAAGTAGATAGCACAAGGTAAACACAATTAATATGTTTGTTGATGCAGTTGTTTGGGCTTTTTGTACATGTGCAGGTCATTAGGCTTGAAGGATAGTGCAGTAAATATTGTCTAGTAGACTTTGATGAAAAGACAGGAAACTGAAACCTGCTGGCAGACTTTATCAGTGCCCACAGCAGGCATCAGATTTTACCTAGAAACCGATGTTATGGTAATAGATACGAGGGTCCAGCCACTAGCCCAGGCATTCATGCTATCGATTTTGCAGAGATATTTTCCAGAGTAATCAAAGAGCTGTGAAATCCTTACTCTGCCAGTGCTCGGAGCTTCAGGGACCCCTAACAGGATTGCTTTCTCTGGTGAAGTTGAGAGTTCAGTAAACTGATACGTCTTTCACGCTAATATACACACACTGCTGTTGGTGTAAGTAGGGCCGATCCAACTGCAGTCTACAAACTTGGCGGTAAGGGTCATGATCTGGGTCAGTGGATCAACTGTATATATACTGGCTTTACTGCAAAAAGGGAGGCGGATTCTGACACCACCCTCCATCCCAAACTGACACCCACCCCTGTCTTCACATATTTGTGCTATCCAAGTTGGATGACATAGCGGGTAACAAGCTGTGGAACAAGTTTAGAAGGTTTCTGACATCAACGATCATCAGTGAATCACATAAAAACATGCAAACCCACAAATAGCCAGTTTACACATATATTAGAAAATGATGTACTTGATGGCCATGTCTCAGTACATTAGGCAGATTTTTACATTACACTATACAATTGCTAAATGCAGTTTATTTAAATGATTTTTATATGTAATTTTAGTTTGAGCCATGGCCTTCAGTGAATTATTGATATAATAATAGTAAAATAATAACAGTTTTATTTATTGTATTGCTCTCTATGTTGTGTGAATATTAATTTTATTTATTTAGCATAGTTGTATTTTAGCAAGCTCTCTAGAAGCTTCAGTTTCTTAAAATATGGATGAGGATGTAAAGTTGTTACATCTTAGCCTTAGGGTACATCGAAAAGCAATTTGTGAGTTTGTTGATTGATCTAATACGTTTTGTGATAGATTATTCAATTGATTGAATTATCAGTTTACAATTAGCCTATTGATCTAACTGCAATAACTTTCAATAAGGTGATTTTAAAGGGACTGTCCATCAATTTATCATGTCAAGTAATTTCACTAATCATGGCCTGTAAATCATCAGCCTGTAAAACTGTTAAAAATATATACTATGCCTCTCATGTTGCTGTTTATTCAGTGTACAATGTGGTATGGTTGTCATCAGAAAAAATGGAACGGTTTTTAATAGTGTAGGAAAAAATATTCATGAAACTTGAGTGAAAAACTTTTTAAAATTTAAAACACACTTGAAATAGATTTTTTTCCCTCTTCATTCCAACCAAAATTATTCTTCTTTTCTTTTCTACTTGAAGCACAGCATTATCATTTTTGTTTAAAAGCATTTTTCATGTGGCTCCCAGACAGGCTTCTTCATACTGCAAATCGAACAAAAGATAGAGCAAGAGAGGGTGATTAAGTGGTAATGTGATGTTGTAACATATGTTATATATTGAAAACATATTACATACACACTATAATGCATTAACCCCTACATACAGTACTGTTCATACTCTGACCTGATGTAAGTTTTCCTTTATAATCAGTGCCTATACCAAATGTACTTTGCATTCATGTCTGTTGGACACTATTTATTTATAGAGAACATAGATTCTGAATCCCACTATATTATGATCTCATGTTATCTAAAACCAGAACATAACAGCCATACAGTAATTAGTTATATTAATTTACTGTAAGTGAAAGATGCAACCTTTGAATGGTAGGTTTCATGATAACTATTAACACCCTCTATGTCCAAAAATGTATACCAGCTTCATAAACATCAACAATTTCAGGCTTTAAAGATATGTTATTTAGGCTGTTTGTATTGCTTTCAGTTGTCAAAATGGGTCAAATTTGACCTGAACATTTGACCTATGTAAGGTTTAACTGATACTATTATTAACACTGGATATTTAAAGGGAGTTTAACTTATTTTAAATGATCAGTACTGTACAATCCTCTTCCCCCTCACTCTATCCGTCTTTACATATCTCATGGAAAGATATTTTAAGCTCTCACCAGCAACTAAAAGCTAAATTTCAACGCTGAAGATGATCAGTTAAATGTGATAAACAGCTACTTGATATTTGACTGCTTTTGCATTCAGCACTTGTGACCTGTTGCACTTGTTAATGGTTTATTTCATTATAGATTGTATGTCTTACTTCTATTAAACTGAAATCTGATGTAAGAAAACAAGAATGTAATAGTGTGTTCTCAAAGTCATTTTTCTGCCCTTTGCACCTCAGCTACTCCATATAATTGATCCATTCCACTGACTTGACTTAAGACACTTCAATAGTGTGATATCGTGCTGGAGTGTTTCTCTCAGGCCTTGACAGCACATTGAGAGTCACTCACTTTCTCTGCTCATAATGTCTATTTACCATTGCTACTGATTGACTGTATTATTCAGTCAGTCTTAAGGTCAAATTCTGGCATGTCCTTGGCTTCAGTGAGGGGCCAATCCTCATTCATACCATCAATCTGTCTTTTTGAAGCTTGTTTTTGTGTGGGCAAATCAAATATGTAGCTGCTGGGAGCACACACCCAAAAAAAAACCCAGCATTGTCAAAGCATGGATGATCTAAAATGAAATCCTTGACTTTCTGAGGGAACAGCGGTCACATGTTGAAGTAGTCTCACAGAAGTGGCTCTGGGTTCACATTTAAATTCCTGTGTAATTGTGCACCAATCGTTTCATGAGGATTGCTGGAGTTATCACGATGTGCACTGAATGAACAAGCCTAATGGCAATGGGAGGTATGTGTTCAGGCCCCTTATTTTTATTTTATGGCCTGAGACAGGACAGCGAGGTCAACCTCATCTTGCAGCCGAGTCATTATTGCCTCTCATCTTCACCGCCATTGATTGCTTGCAGCATTTGGGATTGGAATCCTCCATATTATAAGCGCTAAATACCTGTATTAATCATGTATGAAGTGACGGATCTTCTGCAATTAAACATGGATGCATTTTCCTCATGCAGCTGGAGCTAGGTCCCTTTGATTTCTAATAGCAGTTGCTCTGCTTTGCTGCTCCATTTAATATCCATAAATCCTTGATTTCAAAACTCCTATCAAAAGCCTGTAAGATTTTTTAAATTTTTAAATGCTCTATTAAAAAATACTCCTCAATTGTGTAATGCTGCATATTTACTGTATATTTGCTGTTTAGTACTGCCACTATATTGTGCCATTGTATTGTTGCTCACCAAGTACCTCTCTTATGAGAAACTGCCTTGCTCAGGAGAACTTGAGCAACACACAACAAAAAAAAAATCTATTTGACAACAAAGCAGGTTTTTCCATCCATAATCCCAAAAGTATCACCTCTTTGATCTTGTTTTTCTTGGTGCATTGGGAGCATCCTTGTCATTTGATGTTGTCTCAAGAGCAATAGCTGATGGAAATGCATGTAAAACAAAATCACACTTTTACAGTCTTGGTTTGGCTTTTTGCATGTGCTGAAATACCCAGACCCCCAAACTACCTACCGTAGCCTCTAGTGATGACACACAGTATGATAAATAATCCTGTTTTGCTTCAGCTCTCAGCATCGTATGCTTGCAAAAAAAATGGTTTAGCACTGGTGGTATTTCTGATGTGTTGTATTTCTCAATAATTTACAGTAGGAATGTTTTGCTGTTGCGAAGGAATGGGAATAATGTGTCAAAGGTCATAGTCTTGGTACAGACTCTGGACTTTGCAGATACAGGGGTCATGCCCTGAGACTGAAGGATGGTGGTACCCATCTAAAAAAGACACAAAAACACAAAAGATTCACTCTACAGAAATAATGCAGCACTCCAACTCCACTCACTGTTGGATACAGCCATAAGTATTCCTATGATTGTTAGTTTCACATCATTTCTGAATGTGTCCTTTCAAACCAGACCGCCTCAACACCTCTGACCACCCAGTGTTGTCACAATTACAAGCTTGGAACACAAAAAGCAATACTCATCATTAAAAAACCTTTCCCACTGGCTTTTGTTACTCAAAGACTAGCATAGCAATGGCTGTTATTTTTAAGGTACTCAAGGTAAAAACTGTTATTATTTAAAACCTTCAGCACATTTCAGATAATACGGCAGCAATAATTGTGATTATTCACGTGGAAAATGTGATTTTTATAATTAAGGCAACAGAATATTTTATTGTGTTAGAAATTACGACAAAATGTTGAGATGCACTGACACAAAGAACACTTTGGTTCATGGGAGAGGGAAGGTCAATGTATCTTGCACTATGAAGCCAGTTGATTTTGAGTGTGTGCACTAGTGTTGCACATTATTCAGTCTTGATGAGTTGTTTGATTAAGTTTATGCACTGAAAGTTGTTAACTCAACACAGTTTCATGATGGAGTTTAATTAAATGTATATACTAGGCATAGGCCGGTATGATATTCTGGTGGTATGATAACCATAAGCAAAAATATCACGGTTCACGGTATGGCGGTATTGCAATTGCAGCTCTAAAATGTTCCTAAAAGGAAGAGAGATAGAAGAATATACACTGTAATGACAGTTTGAGGGGTTGTGATACTCTATGCTGCAGCTGCACCACCTGAGGGATTTCTGACCAGCACTTTCTGTCTTTGACCAGACTATAAACAGCTCATACCTTAGGAACGGTATGACAGAACATTTGGCGGTTTCGGTCATCGTGGCTTTTTCAAATCGCGGTATACCTTGAACACAGTTATCATCCCATGGCTAGTATATACAGTATAATACACTTTGATATGTGAATATACATTTTAGTTTTTTAGTCAGAGTGCAAAATTATGAAGTTGAGGGAGCACTTTTTACTGGTCCATATAGAAATACAAGTTCATGCCCTTTTAAGGCTGTGTTGTGTGTTTGTGTGTATGTGTGTATTAAACTAATATGTGCAAACTGTACAACAACCCGCTCCTTCCCTCCCCCCCTTTTCATAAGCTGCTTACCAAACAACAATGGGTTTTGTTTGCATTGCAGATGAGAGGGCCCCCAAGGACACAATTTAATGAACATGTAGGTCATTTTTGGATATGCTGTGTGTACAGTAGCATTGACTGGTGAGTTTGCCACACCAACTCCAGCTGAGATGATTGTGGTATATATAGGTGAAGGGGTCCATACGGTGGGGCTGGGGCTGAAGTGCTTTAATAACATAACAGGGATTTGCATGTGGACAAACAAAGATGTAGGGTAAAGATGTCTGCTTATATTTGGCTGGCTAAAGTTAATGAAGCATTAGGCCGTCATTGTCCCAATCTGTCATCAGACAATCTGTCTTCAAATGTGAGATTAACAGACTGGCAGGACCCAACGTTTCCTCTATAATTGTACAGGCTCATGAGAACCCCCACCAGGCCAAAAGTGTTTTAATATATATATATATATATATTTAATGCCATAAATAACAGCAAATATCCATTCATTCATAAATCAATTATCACTTGTGTTTGGGAGTCTCTGTGCAGCACTGCTCTGAAATGTAAGTCAACTTCTGTGTGGCGTCCTGGGAGAAGGAGGCCCGCCCGCCCCTTCTGTGTGAAACAAAATATATCTTTTTATGTTATTTACCTCATTTACATACACTCATTTCATTTCTTTTCATATAAATACTACTTCTTAAACTGCTTGTTTGATCCGGTCCAAATGTTCTGTAATATTGTGATTAATTAGGTTAGCACTCTTAATCCCCCACCTCACAGCCCATCCCACCACCACCACCACCACCAAAGCCAAAGCAGTCAACCCTTGGTGACATTACAAATGAAATTCTTTAATAATGAATTTTCTAAATTATTTTTTTTTAATCTCAATAATCTCACGCCAGCTAAAGAAAAGCTCCTCAGAGGTCAGGACTTATCTCAGAATCAACATGTCACCTAATGAACTAGCATTTGATTGTAACCAGTGTCTGATAATATGTTTAATTGAGCATTATAAGCTTTCCAAAACAATTCCCACTACATTGCAAGACTGGATCTATGCATAAGTCATTCAGGAACATAGATCACTGGCTCTAGCTCAGACATATCTCTTTAGCTGTCTCATTACTTATGAATTATGGCAGCAGATGAGCATCACTGCGGCACCAGGCACCAGTCATGTGGTCATAAATGTGGCATCGTTGCACTTGGAGAACTTTTTTTTGTTAGTGGGTGGTGCGTGTATCCTCAGATCAATACCGTGGTGTACAGTGATGGTTTGGGGTGGGTGGAGTTGCTGACACAGCTCTAGGGACAGGACTCTCTTGGGACAGCAATAAGTGGAGACCCTTCCAGACTTTCTTTGTTTTCGACTCTGCCTTTTTCCAATCACCTCCCCTCCCTCCCTTTCGTAATGAAGCCCAAGGCAGTTGGGAAGCACTTATGCCCACTGCTCCATCGTTGGTCCCTAATGCACATTTCCAGACCAGACCACAATTAAAATTTTACAACTAATTTCAACCCTCCTGTATTATTTAAAGCACCCAAAGCTGCTGCTGCTACATCTCGAGGCCAAATGGGGGACAATAGAGGGTGTGTCCATATGTTTTATGTTGGTGCATGTCTATTCAGGCATGGAGCTTAAAAGAGGAACAAATTAAGTATTTTTTGTATATTTGTCAACCTCTGTCTGCACCGGCAGAGATTCTGAAATCAACAAGTCTCTTCTCGCTTGTGATTGGCACAGCTAATTAAATCACATTTTTGCAATAGAGTTGGTTATCTAATTGGTGCAGAAATGTTTCCCTCGAGGCAACATACATCACATAGAATATGAAAATAATAATCACAAAATAATCCCACTTTTTCCATTTGATATTTTGGTTTAACCCTCCTTCCTTGTCCTCAGGTCAAGGAAGGAAGGAAGGAATGAAGGAAAGAAGGAATGAAGGAAGGAATGAGGAAGGAAGGGAGTAAGGAGGGATGGAGGAAAAGAGGAAGGGGGGAGGGAGGAAAAAAGAAAGGAAGTAAGGAGAGAAAAAAGGGTGGAAGGAAGGAAGGAAGAAAGGCAAGGAGGGAGGGAGGAAAATAGGAAGGAAGTAAGGAATGAGGAAGGAAGGGAGAAAAGAAGGAAGGAAGGAAAGGAGTAAGCAGGGAGGGAGGAAAAAAGGAAGGAAGGAAGGAGAGAAGGAAGGAAGGGGGAGGGAGGAAAAAAGGAAGGAAGTAAGGAGAGAAGAAAGGCTGGAAGGAAGGAATGAGGAAAGAAGGAAGAAATGAAAGGAGAGATGGAGGAAAATAGGAAGGGAGGGAGGAGAGAAGGAAGGAAGGGAGAAATGAAGGAAGGAAAGGAGTAAGCAGGGAGGGAAGAAAAGAGGAAGGAAGTAAGGAGAGAGGGAAGGGTGGAAGGAAAGGAGGAAGGGAGGAGGGAGCAAAGAAAGAGGGAAGGAGGGGAAGAATGAAGGAAAAATTAAAGAAAGAGGGAGGAAGGAAGGAACAGTCAAAAGAGATGGGGTCAATTTGACCCAGGAGGACGACAGGAGGGTTAAAAAGAAGAATCTTTTACTTTGAGATTGTGCTCAGGTGTTGTGAGAGTTTCTAGAGGAGATAAGGAGGGTTTTTCTACTTTTCTACTTAAAGACCATAATTGAATGCCACACATTACAGCACCTGGCAAAATAAAGTCATCGATTAGCAATCCTAAATAAATAATGCTGACTTTATATTGTGAGCACGAAGAAAAAAAGAACCATCTTACTTTAGTTTGCCCTGCGATCTCCATGTCTCCTGTTTTCTTTAGAGATGTGAATGGGCATCAGGTGCGTTGCAGGACACACAGATCAGTGTTTTTCTTTGTTGTTTAGCTGGCATAAACACATAGATTTCTGCTGTTTGTTGTCTATGGGAGTCCCTTTGTTTTCTCTCCAGCCAGGGAGGTGTGCTCATGCATATAATGTATCACATATCACAGTGCCTGTTAAAGTGCCATCAGCAGGATCCTCCCACGGCATGTGTTGTGTAATGTAGTTGGTGTGTTAGACTGTATAAGCATATATTGCCACATCATTTAGCAGAACACCTTATGCCTGCTTCTCTGTAAAGAGTAATATTCTCTGAGCAGCCGTCTTAAATCACCCTCTGTCATTTTATTGAATCACAACTAAATGCGTATAAGCTCTGTGCCTTTGTAGCTCTAAAGCAAGATTGTATGAATAGAAAGACCGTGTTTCAGACTGAAAAGACTGCAGCTTTCAAAGATACGGTTTACTAACAAAAAATTAGAGAATCACTGCTTTTAGTGTTGGCATATGTTTTATTCTTTACATATGGAATCATTAGATAGACTCATTTGCCAGGATCAAACATCAGCCTCACACCTTTTAGATGACTGCGATTAATTATCAGTGAAATATCAAATTCATGCAAGTGTGAATTAATTAAAGTGTAGCTGCAGTTACACCGGGTCTCAGTGCAGTGCAGCTCTGTATAAGAAGAAGAAGTAGACGGCTATATTAAGCTACTGTCACTCTCTCTGTCTGTCTTTTTGAGTTTCTGACTTCACACTCATTTCTGGGAGGCCACCCATGCTGTAGGTGTTGGTTAAAGTAGGTCATTCCACCTCATTACACTCTGTTGGTACTGAGCAGATCTTGTGGAGCGATAAATTGGAACTTTGGATGAGTATTATATGTTAAAGATTCATTTTGAGCATTATATTTTATTTGCTGCTTTCTCTGCTACAGTCCTTCACAATAAAGAACCTTATATTGGCAGCCTAATATTTCCTGAATATCCAGCAAATCGAGAATGATCATACTAAATTATTACATTTGGCTTTAGATTTTTAATGAATTTTGAAGCTAATCTGCACTTAAATTTGAGTAATATCAAATCAGCAGCTGTAGCAGTCATCTACACTGATTGCACCGCTTGCAAAGGAAGAGTAAACATTAGTTGAACTTCACCTCTGGCACCTACATTACCCAAAATGCAACTTGACTCAGTTCCCTCACAGATTCAGGTGTGTTATGCTAGTAGTGGCTCATGTAGCCGCTAGCTTCAAGCAGAGATGAGGAGTGGGCTACAGAGGTCTAGTAACCTCACTTATTTCTAACTACACACCCACAGATTTTTCTCATCTTCCATATTGTAGTTTCTGGCCCAAAGGCTCCATGTGAAGTTAAAATGAAATCACTTGAGACTTCACACAGCTCCCTCTGGAACCACAAAAGGCGTAAGTTTTCCTGCATATGCAGTGGAACTCCCTAAGACCTGTAAACAGGCTTTGATGTGTAAAATCGGTGGAGTTCCACTTTAATATAACCTTAGAATTTTAAGCTTATTACCTTAAAAGCTCTGAAATGGCACCTCCAGGATTCAGGGACGAGTGCCAGCTTGTCAGTCTGTGAAAGTAGCTCAGCAACCACAGTGGAGACGAAAGCTGTCAACAGTGTCATATAACACTGTGGGATGTGACTTAGCCACTGCTGGTTTATCATTATCACTGCAAGTGGACAATCAGATGAGATTTGTTTTGGATAATTCTTATTTTTTAATGTTGTTTATAATAATCAAATCAATTGTTCAAATCACAAAATAGAAAAAAAAATAGTAATTTTCATAATGCAATTTTTTATAATAACTATCATAATTAACAGTGTCTTAACAAGCTCTGGCAAGTTGAAGTTAGAGTGTCGATTCCTCCAGATGACTGTCACTAGTAGACTCACTGAGCTGTAGTTAATTAACATTTATTCTGTGAGTTAACACAAAGCACTTAGCTTGTATCTGTATATTCACACTTAGCCTAATAGGGTTTAGTGGAAGAGGAAACACCACTTTGAATTATTTGTGATGGCCAACAGGCTCGTTGTCTTTAAAACAATCTAGATGATAACCTTGTATATTTCAAGGTAGCTAGCAGCTGGTGAAGCTTTAAGGCAAGGCAAGGCAGCTTTATTTATATAGCACATTTCATACACAGTGGCAACTCAATGTGAAATAAAAATAAAACCCAAACATTAAAACATACAATTAGCCCCCCCACCCCACTAATAGTAATAAAAATATAAAAAAATATAAAAAACAAAGTGCAGAAAAATAGGAAGAATAGAGCATTAAATTAAGCATATTTGACATCACATATTAAGAGTTATGGAAGCTGATCGTCTGACAGAGTTGCCATCAGTCCAAACCAAACATTCAAACATTCATCTGATTTACCAAAACTGTATCCAAATCACTCCCTTATTCACTCATTACCAATCTGAACTCCTCAACAAGCAGCTGCATTATTATTTTTATTACGTTAATTTAAAAACAAGAGACATTTTATGAATATCTTTCACACAATCAGTATGATCTGTGATTTAAATTATAGACAATAATCTCAATTTAAATCCCAGTATCCGTCAGAGAAATAGCAATTTCCTCAAATCGTTCAGCCCTAATTACAGTCTGTTGGATCATAGTCCATTCCTCAACACATCTTAATTCTTAAAAAACATGGGACAGGATTGGACTGAACCTTTTCCTTGGAGCCCTGCCACCCTGCTATCACTACTAGCAGTGATATAAAAAGAAGCTGTAACTACTTCCAATATCCTGAGTTGTTATCTCACAGTACTGATTTCCTCATATACTGATCCACTTCAGACTTAAAGTGTGTTTGCCTGTATTGTAGTTAATTTTAGTTGATTGCACTCGTTGATAATACAGTATTCGGTCGGTTTCCTGTCAGTGTGATTGTGCTGATTATGTCGAGTATCAGCCTCAAGATTGAACACACATTCATGTAACAAAGCATGAGTGGCTGAACTATAAACCTGCAGGACTTATTGTACATCTCTATCCTTCATCCACACTAGTAGTTAAACCTCAGATTCCTCAGATGTCACCATGCTGCCAATATTCAGTCTCTTACACACTAAAGACTTGAGCACTGAATTTGGTGTGTGCCAGAAGAACTGCACTATTTTCATACCTGACTAACAGTATCACCAGCACTAATACCACCACCACCACCATCCCAGTTAGCTTTAAGCACACTGCCCACTGATTGCACTAATCCAATCAGATAGATCAGGTGTGCCAGCTGTCACAGCGAGACACTTGGCAGTAACACCGGAGAAAAGCAGGCGGTGTAACAGCCGGTGAGCAGCCATGCAGAGCGGATGTGTCCTGTTAAATAATCCATTAAGATTTTTTTTTTTGTTTGTTTTTTTGTTACCTCGCCCGCCTCTTTAGATGCATCCACATTAAGCTAACTGTACAGCTAAAGGTTTTGTCACTATTTTCCTTTTTCACAGTTGCTCTTTATTCCTTCCTCATATACCAGAAAACAACATAGTCTTATGGAATCAGAAGTGGCAGATTTGGAGCCAGATTTGGAGCCACCCAATCGCCTTGTAGATGTTGCCCAGCGCTGCTTGTTTCATGCACACTGTCACTATTTCTGCTTATTGTTAGTATGTTCTCAAATGAGAAGGACATTTCACAGTTGAATGCCTTGATTACCGCCCACTCCCATCTAACTGTATTTTGAAGACATATATTATGTAGCCATTCAAAGGGAATATGGAGCCATGTTTCAATAGGTTCTCAAATACCATCAGTCACTATACCACAGCATGGAGGCATTGTGTTATACTTTATTTGATTCTAAGTAAATCTACAGATTAGACTCCTTTATACAGCCCTAAACACTATAAGTGTGGTATAATTAAAACTGTCTTTTCCATTATTCTGATTTCCAAAATGACAGCTTAATGGCAGACTGGCGTTTTTATGGTTATGATTAATAAAAGCCTTAAATGCACGGACTACAATAGAAAAATAAACACTACAAGAAAAAAATACTACAAGAACAAAAATAGTAACTGGGCTGTCTTTGAGGTTTTTTTTATAGTAAAAGCTTAAAAAAGAAATTACAAAATGTCTCTTTTTCTTTTTTGAGTTGTCAAAGTTAATGACCATATATGTACAAAACAATGAATGTATAGATTTATCATGCCTTTAGGGAAATTGTCTGGGTAGATGAAGTCATTTACTGTATACTCAGGCCTGTTATTTCTTCCACCCAGATGGAAATTGCACTCTGGTCTGATAGCATCCTGAGAGTAGCCACAGGCGCTGCAAATGTGCGCACACTTAGCTTCTTTTCAGTATCTAAAAATGCATTGTTCAGGTTTTCCTTCCCTTTCCACAGCAGCACTGTACACTTTTGAACTTGGAATGACACAATTTCTCTCTACCCAGATCAGACGATTTGATAGATACTCTCTTGGACAGATAGATATAGTGTGTAGGGTGGAAAGAGAGGGAGACATTTTTCGAATGTGGATAGAATAAATAAAACAAACAAACAAAAAATTGGGACAGGGAGTGTGTTTGCCTGCAGGCGCACCATGACTCTGACTACCTTCCTCTTCCCACACTACACTTTCTGAGTTACCCTAAAGGTGAAACATCCAAGGACATCTGAACATAGAGCAGCATGTGTATTTGCGTGTGTAGGTGAGTAATTGTGCACGTAGAGTTGACTAATATAGTTTTGTTTAAAGCTATATGAGACTGGGTGGATTAATACTTTGAAATATTCTAAAATAACCTCCTTTTACATCAATTTCTTCCATAGATTTCACACCCAGACTAATTACTATTTTTTTATGATTAGTAGCGTCTTATGTCAAGGTTACCTACCACATTTATTTAAATGCAGGCAAACTTAGGGATACATTTCTACTCTTAAATGAAGAACTAATTTACAAAAAACACCATTACTGAACAAGTAAGGGCTGAAAAAGGGCCATCAGCTATATTGGTCTAATTCTAATTTGGTTATGTGCGCACTTTGCTTGCATATCTGCACGTTGGTTTTTGTCATGCATAGTTTCAGGTCAGTCTAATGCAGTGGCAGTGCATTGTGCAGCGGCTGTGCACTGAGTGGTCCAGGTTGTCCAGGATCTTCAGCTGGGAAAAGCCTGTCCCTTAATCCCTAGTCCTGTGTTAATGGTCCACCCTCGGGGGCCCTGGGGCAGCAGTCTGAGACGGAGGATGAGTGAGCAGTGAACTTCAGAGAAGAGACTGATGCAAATGTGAAGAAATAGGCTGTATGGATGAGAGAACAGAAAAGTCAAAGAACTGGGGCTATAAAAAGCTGGGCTGGGCAAAGGATTGTAGGATGGAGGGGAAAGGCTGGACAGGCGCCTTCTCCCCACCTCATGGGAATGCGGCAGCTCAGCTCCAGTGAGTAACCTAGAGGAACGCTCTGACATGTCAAAGCAACATCACAAAAATTATTTGATCACGACTGAGGCGAAGACGTGATGTCCCACTTGGTTGGAATGTGATGTCTTATCCCCGGCTTTGTTTTTTAACAGAAAAATGTGCCTCTGTAGACCTCTGTAGACCTCTGTGTGTGGCAGCATGCCTCGTGTGATGTCATTTTGTGTTACATATGGCAGTGAATGTCTGTGTTCAGAGGTATCATCTGGAATGGTGGTAAAACAGTGAGTTTGAACCTTTTGTTGTTTGTTTTTGTGAAGCAAACCTGCACATAAGGGTAGTCATCAATCATAGGTCATTTTATATCGACTATTATTTCCTCAGTTAACTCTTTCTATAGATTTGAACAGTTGGTTATCAATCTGTAAGCTTTATGGCGAGAATCTGCAAATCCTAATGGAATTGTAACCCTCAAAATTATATTAAATATTATGAACAGATGTGTTTTCATCGTGTGAAAAAAGGTGTGTTTTCATTTCATGTCCACTGAGTTTGCAGTAAAACCTGCATCCCATCTGCTTCACTAAACACAATTTGAATCAACACATGTCCTTCTTTTTATGTGCCTCCACTGTCTTTCATGGGAGGCAGAAAATCACATTGTTATTGTAGAAAATGTGAGTTATTCAGAACCACAGGGAGATGTGGATGCCTTAAAGTAAAAAATATTTATTAACAACTTAATTAAGATTAACCCTCCTGTCGTCCTCAGGTCAAGGAAGGACAGGAGGAAGGGATGAGGAAGAGAGGAAGGAAATGAGTAAAGAGGAAAAGAGGAAGGAAGGAAATGAGTAAGGAGGAAAAGAGGAAGGAAAGGAGTAAGGAAGGAGGGAGGCAGGAAGGAAGAAAAGGAGTAAGGAGGGAGGAAGGAAGGAAGGAAGGAAGGAAATGAGTAAGGAGGAAGGAAGGAAGGAAAAGATTGAAGAGAGAGGGAGGGAAGGAGGGAAGAAAAGGAGTAAGGAGGTAGGAAGGTAGGAAAAGAGGAAGGAAGTAAGGAAGGGAGGAAGGAAGGAAAGTTATGGAAGGAGGGGAAAAACAAAGGAAACATTAAAGAAAGAGGGAAGAAGGAAAGAAGGAACAATCAAAAAGAGATGGGGTCAATTTGATGGGAAAGTGTATTCGTAACATCCAGATAAGAAAAGTCTGCCAAACACAAGACCTTGACCCAAGTGATAACACAGATACGTTGCTAGGAGATAGTTTACATGTGCTGGTGTTTTCATGGTAACAGCCACTGAAGAGAGGTTAGCCTGACCCAATAGGGGACAGCTGGACTAACCCTAACCCCAAAGATCAACAATAATTACCTACAATAATATCCTTCAGAGTTGGAGGAACATAAACCTGCGTTAATCAGTTAAGCATCATGTGAGTCAAAACATACAAATGGTAGTATCAATAGATTATATAACAATTCATAATTAATTTAATATAATAATGTGATGATGATGAATGTAGTGGAAATAGTGCATTATCGTGAATATCAAATATTTAGACCTGCTAACATAAATCCATAGACATCTAATCAGTAGATATATGAAGATATTTTCTTAACTCACCTGATCAAAACAGATGTCATAGAAATAAAACTAAACATTTAAATGTATGTATTTTACCTGACTCTGAGAATAAACAAGCAGTCAAGTTATTGTTTAATTTATATGGCTATGAATGATTAATTAAAATAACCCTATGGAAAAATGAGCATTTACATGGTTGTTAGATTAAAAAGTAATGATTTAATTGATTCTAACTATTGGATCATCTGATAAATGTACTACAAAACAACAATTATGCCTTCTTATTTGAAGTCTGTTCAGGGTTGTCAGTTACTTGTAGCGTTGTGGTTCATATCTAAGTTAATGGATGCCCGACTTGGAGATTCAAATATATGGCTTAATATCTTGGTGAGCAGTCTCAGTATGCGACAGGTGAGGTTCAGTTAGTATGCACAGTCCTTTTGATTCTCCACTAGTACTATAACCCTCAAATGATCCTGAATTGTTCAGAATAATTGTTCAAACACAGTTCTTTGGAGAGGCAGTGCTAAGTCAGTGAACCTCATCTGCTGTTATGTTTCCAGTGTCAGTGGGATCCCAGGCTCCCAAACCACTGGTTCACTACTAAGTACTTTGGTGTTCACCTATTGGTCCTCTCCTTCTTCTGTCTAGTCTGAGTGCAACCCCACTCTGTCCTGATTGTAGTCTTTTCAGCAGATTCCCTGATTATTTGGGCGATGTCAAGGGGCTTGGTCAGGTTAAACTACTCAGCTGTATCTACTCAGCTATGCTCTGTTGTAGTGTATGGAAATCCCTTTTCTTTCCCTGGTTCTTGTAGTGGCTAGCATGGACCAGATGGCTAGACACATGGCTCTTTTTCTGACCTTTGCCGCTGATGCTGTTGTCAGCAGAATTTGGATTGGTCCTTTTCCACTGAGACAGAGACAGAGATACTTTATCCAGACATTAGATTAATGCAAAATCACCAAAATCATTAACTCTCTCAACATTTCTGTCGATATTAGTTCAGTTGGTCAGTTAGTTTTGTGGTTGCAAAGGTGCTCCGTATTAGGGTTGCAAAGGGGTGGACAATTTCCGGTAAATTTCCGGAAAGTTTTGTGTGCTCTGGGCTCAAAAGTGTGGTCCAGAATTGTAGAAATCATCTGTGCATGTGATGGAGGAATGCACAGTGCATGTAGGGGGCGTGTTCTCAGTAGCCCTGCAGTAAACAGTGTGCTATGTGAGCATGTGATAGCATAGATATTCAACTGTTCTACATGATATCTGGTTGTTTTAGTCAGGATTATGCTAAAATATTATTTTACAATATTATTTTACACAACTGTGTTTAACATACCTTCAGTTTAGTAAATTCCCTGTTTATTCCCATTAATTCCCATGGAAAGTTTCCAAGTTTGAAAATTCCCGGAATTTTGCAACCCTACTCCCTATTAGTACTCTGTAGGTGTTTGATTTGCACATCCCCTCCCTTAGATCAGACCCTTCTATGAAACGTTTACTGTGACGTCTTCCCGTTTCATTATTCTGCATCACATGGTCTACATGCTGAACCGTCAATGAGAATGGGTCAATATTAGGTATTGGTGTTTGCAACAGCTCTGGTCTTGCAGATATGCTCATTTCAATGAAACCATGGCAGTGGTGCTCATTTTCTGCCTCAATCAAAAAGAGAATGGCTGGATTTAAGGAGGTGAGTGTTAAGACATGTGGGAACTTTGAAGGATGATCATCTCTTATCCTGAGCGATGTGCTGTTGTCATATGCGGGGTAACAGAGCATCTCAAAGAAGTCAAATGAAACCCCAAAGTATGGTTCACATTTTCTATTTACTGCTATAAATCACCGTTGAAAAATGAATCACTTTTATGATGCGACAGCACCATGATTAAAGTTGGGATAGGTTTAGTGAAACATTTTGGTTTGGGTTAAAATCCTCACTTCCTTAAGGTGAGGTGACCTCCATTGCCATGGTTACAATAATTATCACATGTTTATGGATGGGGGACAATAATGGTAACAGTTAGAAAGACAAAACAGCCAATCAATAAATCCAACTTTATTTGTAGAACCTTTCAAACAATTAAAACACAACACAAGAGCTTTCCAAGTGAATGACAAAATGGATTTTCAACATCGTAGACAAATGCTCATCAAATTAAACAAGCAAAATAGGTTAATTGAAAAAGATGACAATAAAAGATGGGTAGCTAAGATAATAAAATATCAATAATAAAATATAATAATGAGGGCAATACAAATACTAAAAGAAAACTGAAATTATGTGAATATAAAGAGATTTGTAAGATAGTAAAATGTTAAAATGAGCTCCTGGCATACAGTTTGGAGCGTAACGACTGAAAGCAGCATCTAACCCTAAAAGAGGAGAACCAGAGGATCTGAGGGTCCTGCTGGTTTCACACACCAAAACACAGATGTATTCTGGTGCAAGGCTGTGTTACTGCCTCAATACAAAAAACAACCTTTAAAATAGGCCTAATGTGAGCTCTCCTCTTGGTCTTAGTCAGCACTGGTGCAGCAGAGTTTTGAATTCATTGTAGCTGATTAATTGTATTCTTCAGTCGACCAGAGAAATGGCCTCTCTTTGGAGGAGAAGTTCCTCAAATGACAAACTGCTGTTTTTGTGACACTCTGCACATGAAGCTTGAAATTAAAATCAGAATAGAGATTTCTTGCTTTTTTCGGTTTGGGTTGAGTACTTGTGTAATTAGGAAACCGACAGCATCTCCCATGTTTAAAGTCTGACATTTTGCAACACTTTAGCATGCACTACATTAACTGACAGCATGGTCAAGGTCAACACTGCACGATCAGCTGTGTTTAAAGTTGAGACGATCCTTCAGCAAACTTTTTTAATTTAATGTTAATGACTGGTTATCACACATGGCAGCTGCTGTGCCCTAATTTATTCAGTGCATCTAGAGTCTGGGTTCCTAAAAACTATACAGTGCACTATGCATGAAAACTGATGAAAATATGCTCAACCCTTTCAGCATGCTACATCCAACCCATCCCAAAGCCAGGACACTCAAGCATTGTATTGTCACGTTGATGCTGTTATCCATAATTGGATCGTTTTAGTCCCACTGAGGTTTTGTGGAATTGCAGGGGCTTTTTTCATGTACTGTTCAATTAATCAGAGCACACAAACATTGCGGTAGCTCCACCACACAGATGTTGGGAAAGAAGATTCCCGCTAAATCATTTTAATTTACTGCCTCCCAAGCTGCACAGCGTGGATTTGAAACACATAGAACTGCAGCTAAAGCTAAACTATCAAGGTCAACGTGTCGATGCACCCTCAACTCACAAAATTAAGACTTTGATAAGTGAGGGCCGATGAGGCATTTAAGATAGTGTAGATTAAAGTACTGGCCTGGAGATGGAAGAGGAGAGAGGATGAGGGTGAGGAGCAGGTGAGGGTGGTAGGGGGAACTCGCTTTATGGGGATTTCATCAGGATGACTGTCAGGGGAATTAAGGTCTAGCTGATCTGTCCCAGATAAATTAGGTCTTTTGTGAAGGTTTTTTCTGACAATGGGCTCAGGAGGGGAACGTCACATGAGACAGTGCTCATGAAATATATTGAGGTCTAACACTGACAATGCTGTGAGTCACAGATAGCAGATAAATACTACTATCCACATGTGTTTTGTCTGTATCTTTGCAGTTGTTAAGCTGCACCCCATGGTGAGAAAATCCTAACAGGTTCCTGTGAGACATGATGTCTCAGAGAGGAGACATTGGAAAAGTGGTTGTAATCTGCTTTGGAGCTGTTTCATAAGGTTTTTAATTAGTTCTACAGCTGCAACTATAAGTCGATTAATTGATTAGTGAAAAAAAACTTAAACTTAAATCAATCAACAACTATTTTGATGAGGTTCAAATGATCTGATTTCAGCCTCTCCAATGAATACTGGTGTCTTTGTCCTCTATGACATTAAATTGAATATCTTTGTATGTTAGACTGTTGGTCGGGACTAAACAACACATTTGAGGACGTCATCTTGAGCTTTGAGAAGCAGTGAGGTGACTCGTTATCTTTTGCCACAGGACTAATTGATTAATTGAGAAAGGTAACAGATTCATCCATAGTGAAAATAATAGTTTTAGTCCTAATTTGTTCTCGACTTCATGCCATTCAGACTTACAATTCTGCAGGATTTCAGTCCAGACATAGACTTTACCAGCTGAAATGATCAAATATTTACGTGTTAGGGGAAACTCAGCTGCTTTCATGATAGGTTGGGATATAAATCGGCAAACTCTTGGGTAAGATTTTGTTTCTCTTCATTGTAATTTTACCATCCTCACTCCAAGCACTGATCACGTATATTCCCCCAACCCAGCCGAGGCATTGCTCTTCTGTTAGTGTTTCTCAGGATTCTTCTTGTCTTTCTTTTTCTTGATTGTTTTTTGTGTGTGTGTGTGTGTGTGTGTGTGTGTGTGTGTGTGTGTGTGTGTGTGTGTGTGTGTGTGTGTGTGTGTGTGTGTGTGTGTGTTTTACAATTTAAAGTTGCTTGTATGCTGTGCAGACTGTAAATCCCTCTGATACAAACTTTTGATCTTAGGCAATATAAATCAGCTTGACTTGACTTGTCTCAATGGCACACGGTTCACAACCACTAAACTATACATGCAAGTGTTACCTTACGAGCAGACACACTGCAAACTGTCAAAATATTTAACGGTCACTGATTTTTCACTGGGCTTTCAAGAACAAGTTTCTGTTTCGATTTGAGGGTGAGCTGTGGTCCAGTTTGCTTCACAACTTCAGCTTGACATAGACAAAAAAAAAGATGAGGGTATGATGTTATTTCTCAGCTGCAGACAGGTGGAAAAATGTCAAAGTTTCCAAATGTCACAAGGCAAAGCTCTTCGCTAGCACCTTGTCTAGACATATATCATGCTGCTAAAGGAGTACGTTAACAGCAGCTTCAACCCTCTGTCAGTGTCTGAACCTGATCCATTGAGCCACAGTACCTCTGTGTACTCATAACCTAATGTAAGATCAATGAAGTTATATGTTCAAGTAAAAAGAAAATGTACCTGGAACCTAAAAAAAATGCTCCATCTTGTAGTTAGGCTCATAAAGTGACAGTGAAACACTGTTTTATGTGACCTGTGAAGGCAGCTATATTGATTAAAATTGAACCTACCAACTGGTGTGCTGTGCCAAAGAATATAGCCACAATAAATAAAATCAGGTTTTTTTTAGGAGGAACAAACTGAAGTATGAAATCAACTGGTTTAGTCTCAGAATAGCACAAACCTGCAGCCTTTATTTTTACAGGTTTTTTGTGTCTTGGTGAAATGTTGCAATGCATAATTTCAAACAGAAACTGTGACAAAAGGTCCCACTTATTAAATAGCAAAGTGGGACAACATCCAGAATATATACAAAGCAAACAATTCTTGATGCCAGGTCTTGTACAGTACTGTCAGCCTGCTCCTCTCATGTTTCCTCTGTTCATATTTCCCCTCAAGCCACAGACACTGTCCAGATATGATTTGCCCTTAATTGCCTGTCACGCTGCCACAAAACTGTACTTGTGTTTTGTTTTGGTTTTTTTTTACAGTGCACAAATTCTTCGGGTCACTAAACATAGTAGAGCAACTGGAGTGGGTTGAATGAAAATGTTCTAAAATGTTCTAAAAGGGCATCAAGCATGTCCCTGAGCATGTGCGCTGACGTGTTTGCCCATGCAGAATCTGCGCATCCCCTTTTTTCTTTTTTCTTTTTTTGTGGGACAGATCACGCTAAAGCCACCATGATGAGTAGAGAGGAGGGGAGAGGAGGGGGGGGGGGGTGGGGTTGTAGGGTTTGTAACAGCACCTCTGCAGGTTTGTGGCAGTGTTTTATCCTCTGTACCTTGAAAAAAAATGTAGTCTCCTATTTTTATTTGAATTTGCTTTTAGACAGCTGCAGCAGGAAGTAGTACTGTACTGTAACTTGGGCTCAAGTAGCGTAATTAAGATCCTCCAGTGTTTCCCCTGTTTTTCTCTGCCTGTGCCCCCCCCCTTCGGTATTAGAATGCTAGCATACTACAAATGGAATCTTTACAAATCAAAGCCACCGCAGGAGCCTTTGAGGAAACCATAAATTGCATTGTGCAGGGAAGTCTATTTATTATCACATCACCACATTCCCCATTTCCCCCTCAGTTAGCTGTAGGCACAAGTCCATCTTTGCTCTACTGGGGAATCATGGGAATGATCAATTTTATAGTACTTTAGCGGCATTGTGTATTACTGTCTACAGGACACGCAATGAATTGCTTATTAGATCGGGATGCTGTTTATTTGTGTGTGCTCACTTTTACAAGGTGTGTTTATGTCTATACAGGGATTCATTTGTACAATCCAACGTGAAAACTAAATATATTTTCTGCATGCTTCCCTCTCTCCAAAACAAAAAATCTTAGACATAATCTAGAGCCAATTTTTGTGGTAGATCATGAATTAAAGATCCCACGTTGGGCCACCGTCTGCCTCTTGTAATGTTGCAGGCAGGTCTCTTGTCCAAGGCTGTCTCAGCACTGGAGATTGATGTAGAAGTTTCAATTTGACTCGGTTTAACCTCAAGCCAGTCACTGTGTGTACAAAAATCTACACAACACAGGTAACACTACTTGAAAGATACTTCACTAGATATATACTGAGCTTCTGTGTGATCAAAAAGGCCGGTCAATTTTATGCTCCAACAGGTAGCATTGCTGTGTGGAACCATTCATGAGTGTCCATGGATGTATGTTACCTATATTTATAATCTATAAAATCTATATATTTGTAGCTGTAATAGTTGGTTTTGGTGAATAAAAGAGTTGTGCTGCACTTCTTGTTGGATTTAAAAGAAAAGAAATACAATTTTTCTGTATTTTTTTAAAACAAAATAAAACTGCAAAGCCCCCCCCTTGACACACAAGGCTTTAGGCAGTTGGCTGACTCTGCTTGTTGGTAAGTTGTTCTGTTATTATAATGTGACTTCAGAGTTTTCCTTGCAGACATTTGCTCTTTGATGGACTGAAGCCAAGGCCCAAAATTACCATCTGCCAAGCACCAAATTGAAGTAAAATGAGTTGTTGGGAGGATAAATAAATCCAAATCACCTGTCACACTGGCAATAACGTACACTGCAACACTTCATAATGCTCTTGTCATTTGAAATCTGTTTCACTTCATGATGAATTGTAAACTTCATCTGTTCTTTTCAAATTACGGTATGTGAACAGCTATACAGAAAGTGTCAGTTTCTGCTTCTCATATATGTGAAACTGCATTGTCTGTCTATTTCTCTGAAGAATGTCCATGTTGAACACAAACTTTGCAAAGGCTGAACTTTTTTAGCATCTGACAAATATGACTCAGTCTTGTCATCATCCATTCAGACTCCAGCATCAACACTGTGGCAAAGTTCTTTTTTTTAATACTATCCATGTTGCTGCATTGTGAATGAGCTCTGCATGGGCTGCATCAACGGAAGCGAGACGGACAGCACTGTCTGTCAAATTTCTATCTTCACTTAGAGTCACTGTGGCCACTCCCTAATTCTTCAGGCATAGACTTTGTAACCCTGCGGTGCCTTTTTACCCGACACTCTGCTCTCTTTTGTGTGATTTTTTTGAACAGGGGCCTTTCATTGTGCTTCATTTAACTTATACAGTTTTCATGCAGAGGTTCGCACGTTCAGACTCTCTGACTCACACGCTCACATATCCTTTGAGCTTCTTGTGGTGCATGGATGGATGGATAGCATGTGGCAGTGCAGTACGAACCCATAAGACTGCTGCAGATATTGTTCAGGATAGCCTCAGGGAATGCCGCGCCGTTGCGTGTTTGCCCTATAAACAAACTCCTCATCTTTTAAAAGATCATTACAGTGTATAAACAGCCACAATGTGAATTATTTACCATTTAAAGTCTTAAAAATAAATACATATTCTTATTTCCAGCCAAATAAGTGCACGGTTTCTACAAATTTGATCTCTTAAATTCTGTTTTGGCTTTGAGTAACTACAAAGGCGATATACTCTCAGCTTTCCAAACATTAATGTGATGTCTTCCCTTTTCGTAATTACTCCCACATACTGAGTACCAAGCCACATTAACCTTTTGGCAGAGAGCACCTGTGGACCAGTTTTAAAAGCCCTGTTCCTGTGCAGCCTCCAAAGTGGCTGCCAGCTTTATTATCCTTGTCTCAACTGCATCCATTTCAAATCCAATTTGCCCTGTAGGTCTGATTCATTCTTAGTCATAGCAATTATTGTTTGATAATGAATAGTTAGTGGTACTTTTTAATTTTTTTTTGGCTAAATGTAAAGCTAAATGCACTATAGCTTCATTAAGGGGAAATAAGCAAGAGGATCTACTGTATAAGTATCACGGCTAAAGCAACTTAAAGTACTGCTTTTTTATAGTGTAGCAAAATTGTCCTCTTATTTATAAAAAAAAAGCATCTGTAATTTTTATGCACAATTTATAGAAAGGTCAATTTTTTCAATTCAACAATCTGGTTTCTTCTTCTTTTGTGGTTCAAACCAACTTATTAATCATTTTTTGGCACTTTTTTTTTAATATAATACTTCTGAAATTGAAACTAAGGAACAAAAAACACTTACTGAAACAGAAAATATATGAAAAAACAAAATAGAACATGTCTACAGCTGATAAACTGAACATTGCAAGAATACATAGCTATAGCTTTAATACCATATATAATATATAAGAAAAACGAGGAGGTGAGTCTTCACCTGTAGACTTTAATAAAACGTCAACCAAACATATGACATATTGATTTCTTCAGAGGGCTGCTTGAAAACAGCACATTATTATATTAATATTGGACTCTTGTTAAAACATGTCATACCGCTTTAACTCACCAGCACTGGCTTAATTTATCTTTTACAAAAGATTTTAGTTTTTATTTTTCAATTTTATTCTCATTTCGTAGTTTTTGCCATGAAGTAAAATGACGGCGAATTAAAAAAAAAAAAAAAAAAAAAAAAACTGCATGCTTGTCATGATTTAATTCACTGGATTAGCCCCAAACAGGTATTCTCATTGGGTCGATTTAGCTTTTAATATCACTCCACATGGACACATTTCCATTTAAATCTCATAATAATACATTACAACATACAATGTTATTTCATATACCATGATTGAAAATTGTATCATTATTCCCATGGAGCCCAAAATGGAAGAATTGTTTCTGGTCTGGAAGCACAGAGCAAATGATATGAAACCAGTCACATATATAATAACTGCTAAAACAATTACTCACTCAAAGCTACTGTTGATAATTAAAGCAGGAAATGTCTTTTGTCGCAAATGGGTGGTTAGAGAGAGATGCACTGCTGTTGTCCACCTTAGACTGTCTGTGTTTTTTGGGGGGTGGTGGGGTGGGGGTGAGGGAGGTTGAGAGGTTTCTTTGCAGTGACTCATAGAGTGCCTGTAGGAGAGGATGATGAAGGAGGCGAGTGCGATCATTGCCACTCTCAAGATGACAATATTGTGCTCCTCAAGAGTGGGAATCTGTTCCCTGTGCATGAGCTTGAACTCTATTCTCTATTCTTCTTCTTGCTAGCTAATGTTTTTTTTTCTTCTTCTTCTTTTCTCCATGTGCTGCCAATGTGGTCACTGATGGTCCTCTCATCATATAGGTAAGTCATACATGCAATCATTATCAGACTGCTTCCCCCTGTTTGAGATGTCTTTATGAGGGTATCCATAATGGAATGAATGACCTCTATAGCAGGAAATGACCTGAAGTATGTAGGTTACCGAAAGGCCCATGCAATCAGTGAAGGATCTGAAAGGGTTGTTTAGCTGGAACATGTTTAATAAGTGGCAGTGCATTTCATGGCGAGGCTGTGACTAAGAAAAGCTCAGAGATGCACAGGGTCAGGTCACCGCTCTCTTTCCACATCCTCACGGACCACAGGTCGCATTTCATATTCATCACCAGAGGCAGAAGAGACAGGAGGGAAGATAATTCACCACAATCCAACTGTGTGTCGCAACAATATGGTCGAAGAATGTGCGTAAATAAGTCATGGTCTGCCTGCAAGTTTGAATTGCTCATCATTCATGGTTAGGCTTCTGAGAGATGAACATATTTACACTCCGATTTTAATTAGAGGTACTACATAGTTCCCCAAAATTAGAGCCACATCAAGTTATGAATTAAATATATTACAGAAAAGGGATGGATGCATCAGGGCTGGTGTAAAAACAAGAAAAATGTGCATGCTAGACATTGAAATTACTTCAATTATAAAATATCTCCTCTTTTTGCTTAATGAGGGGTGAAAAGATGTGATGGGCAACAAACTTTCTGTTCAATTAAAAAGTTGAAAGATGGCACACAGGAACACCTTATGCATCCTTTTTCCCTTTAACCATATTTCAGATTTGATGAAGCCATTTGCTACATTGCACAGGTCACTCCAGCTGAGGTTCATCATATTTATGGGATTGTAAGGCCCCAAAAGCAAAGCGCACTGTTTGACAAGGGAGAGCCGGGTATTAAAATTTTAATGAGCCTCCAGAGAGGATGAGGAGGCGGTCTTGTTTACCGACAGGCACTGAGCTTTTGTGGGCAGGTACAAAATATTGATGGTACAATGTGGGTGTGGGCAGTACAAACATGTCCACTTCATCTCCTCTTCCAGCTCTAGTCAATGAGGGCTTGTCTTTATTCTACAGTACTCACAAAACTATGAAGTTAATAGAGGTTCTGCTCTATAACCTGCTAATACATTGAAACAGGGATTTAATCCTCTTCCCCAGTTAGCAATTGATATGTGTTTTTTATTGCTTAATTATATATTTTAAAATACAATTGTAAGTCAACTGACCTTTTAGTTTCATTGTTTTTAATTTTACACTGGCAAAGTGGGCAGGGAGTAGATGATTTCATGTTCAAATAGGTTCAAATATCTAATAATTTGTGAGATCCCTGTTTGTTTGTTTGTTTGTTTTGGGATTTTTTTTTTGTCTTTACTCTTTTTTTGTATGACCATCTCTCATTTCCCAGAATGATTTTCAGGTTAATTCAAAGCCAAAACAAAAAGAAGTCGTTTTTACTGTAGATCTGTTGTAAGGAGTGCAGTGGAATAGATAGACTTTCTATTCTTTTTTTTTCGCCTTAAGGCCCATTTATGCTCAACGTTAAATACGGGTACAGAGACGGAGCCTTCTGTCCGTGCTCTACGTTCATTTCGTCTGTATTTCTGCACGTTTCCATAAAGCTTACAGATACGGACCAAACGGAGCAGTACCACCGGAAACCATGGGGGTGCAGTGTTGCTGTCACTACTCGATATGTAGTTCTAGTGAGACACGAAGAAGAAATAACAATGGCAGACCTTTTTGAGGAAGGTTTTGCGAGTTGGTTAGAAACTTTAAACATATTGTTTTTGTCTTTTATGGAAGAGGGACATTATCAATATCTCCTCCACAGTCGCCATGTTTGTTTTTGAGTTTGTTGTTGTCATAAACTTTTGACTCTGTGCTGCCCCCTGGTGGATGTATTGGTTAACATCCATGCCAACGTAAAGGACGCATGGAAGTATGTGAGCAGTGACGGTAACATCGTTTGAAACGAACATATACATTTTCATATGTCCGTTGAGCATAAATAGACCCTTAGCTGGCTGTGTCTGTGTCTGACTCTTTCTGATTGCTTGTTTTATTTCAGTGTAATCAACATATGATGATATCTTGATCCGAAATTGACTTCAAATACAAAACAGTGATAATGACCGAGGCTCTTAAATACTAACTCATATAGCCACAGTTAGCAGCTGCATTGAAACCCACAATCAAATCACTATTTGCTGCATTTTCAAGTCATCAGCTTGAAATGGATTTTGTGGTGGTCGAGTGGCATTGCGGGTAATGTCGGTCCCATTTTTTTTACAAGAACAAAGGTCCTGCTGTGCTTAATTGAATGTTTTTTTAGAAAATGTTATGGGAATACAATGCTGAATTAGTGGCATACTGTTTTCCAATACAACAATAAGCACCTTGAACGGACTCAAACATACAAGATGAATGTTTTCTTTTTTTAATTTGGGACTATAATTACTCAATTTTATCACAGCATTTTTAACTGCTACATTTATTTATTGTTTTGTGTGAATGAATGTGTGGAGGATGTGATTTTAATTTGCAGCACTGTACAAGGGTAGCACTCTAAATTGTATTGTATGGCTTATAATGATACAATGACAATAAATGCATTCTGATTTTCTGATTTTTGATGTCAATGAAAACACTTTGCTTGAAATCTATAAATGAGGGCTAAAAATGATGTTTACAACAGCGAATGTGTTGTAATGAAGGCAGTTGTATTTCAGCAAATATTACAATGCATGGGCTGTTGTGTATAAATGAATATTGTTCACTGTGACCAAAGTTAAACTCCTCGCTTTGATGTGGAAAGCATTATGTTGAGGTTCCACATTAAATTTAAATAGCTGTAGGAAAAAGTAGTTGGAAAAAAAAATCAAATGAATTAATGGCTGAATGGCTGGCTCCATTTAGCTGCTTCAGTTTCAGGGTCCTGGTACTGTGCATGCTGGCTCACTGTCACTCTGTCGTGGCTGACAGGGATGTTTGTGTAGAACGGAGCCATTGTGTTTTCCCGTTATTACAACTCAAAATGCCTACTGTGAAAAATGCCTCTCCAACCTTAACACAGCCTGTTTTGTTCTATTTTTTTTTTTTTTATAGATGTGCTGCTGTCATTTGTGGCGGTATTGTATGAGATTGTGTTATAGTGAAAGGAGTTGGGAACGTTTTGTCCACTGTTGGCATAATGATAGATACCTTCATTGGTAGTAATTGAATCCCCTGGCATTAATCTCCTTATGCTGATGTTTGTTTCATTCCAAATGTAAATAATTGTCTTTTTTTGGTGTCACAGCTTTCCTCAAATTTTCGACTGCAGAAGAACTTGAAGGGCATTTAATTTAAAATTTAGTCGAAAAGCGTCAACAAATAAGCATTAACATGGACAGCTTGCTTCCTGTTTTCTACATCTGCCGTCACTGCAAACAACAACTAAGGCGTTCAGGGAATACTCGCCAGCTAACAAGGAAACCAGCTGAAGCATAACACCATTACTCCTCCCCACCATTATTATTCCCCGCTTCCCGATATGATATTCTGTCCATCATACTTGACAGATTTATTGCATCTTGTTAGTGATGTCAAGTAGGCTTTTAATGGTTAGCACTAATTTGTTAGCTGTACACTGTCTCTTTACCAGTTGTACCACTCTGGCATTGCTCTGGAAACCCTGCTATCTTTGTTTGTATCCCACTGTGTGATTTTAGATTTATAAAGTGGATACTGTATATCTTGCTAATGCATCTTAAATGATGGCTTACGTCTGTAGATTTCATTTAAATGTATTTCCGAATTACTTACTATTGTTCTCGACATCTCACTGATGGATGAGGATTTATATTGCTTTAACATAATCAAACATTCAAAGGGCTGGTGGTGGTGGTGCCAGTATGGAACTATGTCATCTTCACTGTAACATTTTTCATAATAGATAATTTTGTGATAAACAACAAAAAAAATAAAAAAGAAGCCATTTCCCAATTGAACACCTTATGGTTTTTCAACAACACATCCATTTATTATCCCTCAAGACACACAAACAATTGAGCATTTATCTTCACGCATGCATTTATTTTATTTTAAGCTTTCCTCAATTGAAGTGCTCCTTATTATGCCTGTCATGTCATTGTATAGACAGTGGTGGAGATACAATGCTTTGTGTATTCTGTGTGCATAACGCTGCTACATCTGCTGGAATGTAAATGAGTCTTATGCCGTTTATATAATGTACCAGGTGGTTTTGTAGTATACATTGTTATAGAGACTTTTTATGTGCATCGTGTTTTATTTGAGATGTTTGATTGCGGCTTTTCTCTGCAGGGAGGTTCAGTGTTTGTTCAAAGTTTAAGGCAAAGGTGTCGACTCAAGTCACATGATTTGGATTCTTGGATTTGTGTCAGACTCAAGTCATGAATCTAATTACTTTAAATTCGACAAAAGTTAAAAAAAAAAACAACTTACTACTTCACTTTGACTCTACTACATCTTGACTTCACTTGGACTGAGTGCAAAGTGCATCGACATTCTCAAATTTTATACGAGTTGGTTCTCAGCCAAAAAAAGTATTGATTTCATTTCAGTCTTGGGGTTTTAGTTATTTTCATGTGTTGTTACAAATGTTTTAATGTTAAAGACAATTTGTTTCAGTAAGAGATTCAAACTAATGATGATTTAATGATCTCAAACTGCTGCTCTACTCCCTGGAATAATAACCAAGACACACAGGCTTATTTAGATTGAACATCAGTAATAGAGATTTAAAAATATATATACATTTACTACACCAAGTAGGTAGCTTGTTAATACAATGAATAAAATAGAAGTGTGTTACATTTGAGGAAAGGGCACATAATGACTTGGTTAGGACTCAAAACAGAGGGTTTAGAAGTGGTCTTGACTTGTCACTTCATAGAGAAGATTTACTTGTGACTGTCAAAACTATTACTTCACCCCACCTTAGCTCTGAAGTCTTCTTGTGGAAGTCTGCTGATTTGGATATTTTAGCAAGAATAAGCTGATATCAACCCAAATAGTGAAACCACCTGCCAGAATACCACAGATCAGCTCTGTTATGTATCTCATTGTATTCTGGTCAGTACATCTTGGGCCGTACTGCAGTGCAGTGAACTTAACTTTCAGCCCACTTAATCAGAGGTGTCAAATAAGGCAAGTGTAGTCAAGTTGAGACTTAACACTTTGCCTCTGTGAAAAGTGCCCTCTAAAGAAATGCAGTGTTAATGGCCCAGCAGTCACAGAGATCCTGTGGCACTGCAGGACGGCATGGTGTGAAGTTACTGCACTATTTAATGAGTGGAGACACTGCTCTGCTTAGAAAGTTATATATTAAAGCGTTTCATATGATCTGTTCTTAGGTGTTCACTGATCCTGTCACAACTACAGCAGTCAAGATAATAATCATGATTTTTTTGTAGTATGATGATTGTTATGAATTTAAATGAAGGGGGATTTCATATATTTGCTTTTCATCATTTTGTATTGTAATAAGCTGCAAATATCTAATTACGCCATTTGTATATAGTTCTGAGGTACTATACTTGAATATTGACGTTATACTGTTTTGATAGTTCTACTCCATAATGTCCACTAGGAAATATTATCAGATTGAGATTTGACATTATCCATTCATGAAAAAATAGTATGTGCTATTTGAGATTCTCTAGTTACATACAAATAGTAATCATTATTTAATTCATTATATTCCATATTTTCAAACTGAAACTTCATCGAAGACAATTACCACCCAACTCTTCAGTTCCCTTCAGTTTCTGGGAACTTTTTAGCTTCTTTCAGATAATTGTTTGTGGTTTTATGGCCCAAAGTGTAAAAACTCTGAACATTATGCAATTTTTTTATCAACATGATGCTACCTGCCCAGCACCAAAATGCAGCCAAAAAATATTTTCAAGTAGCGAGTGAAAATAGTGGAGCATTATATCTTTCTCAGGAGTGTGGGGAGACCAAAACTGAGTTTAAAGGGAGTGAATATGAGCCCTCTAAATCAATGCTTATGTTCTCATGCTCTCTATCTGGTGGATATAGGCAACTTTTTACTAGCATGCTCCCCTTAACAACTTTGCCAATAATGCAGCTTTAAGACATTTTTTTATTACAATACTGTTGTACTTGTACTTAAATCGACATTAAGTGAGTGTTGCAGATTCAAGGTGGTAGAGGTGGGAAATGGGGTAATAAGTGTAATTTGCAGGTTGAAAAATCAACAAACAACAATGAGCTAAAAACAAGACTGAAATGCTTTGCAGAACCTGTAGTGTTATGTGAGTTGCAAGCAACATCATGAATGTTACCGTATCCAAAATTGAGTATATTTATTTTGGAGTATTCCATTTTTTTTCTTTTACTGAAGTTAGGGAAAACTTCTTGTCCCACTGCTTTACAGTTTTTCTCCATGATTGAAGTCTTTTTTATTTGGGAGGTTGCCAAATTATTGACTGAAAACACAATAGCTGAAAATATCAACATGATTCAAAGCCAATAATCATCCTCATATTAAAAGGGCTAATAATAAGTGGAGGAAAAAGAGATAGTTATCCAGCCTATAGGATCCTCGCTTGAGTAATCAGTTTGTTTAGCTTGCTCATGCTGTTGTGCAGTATGGCTTTTGCAGGAGGAGATGAGTTGTATAATGTGAAAATCCAGCAGAGGATAATCCTGTATCAGCATTGGCAGCTATCTATGGATTCTGTACTATGTAGACAGTGGCATGGTCTGATGCACTCCTATGCACACTTGACAATCCACTCACATTTTCATTTGTACACATACATGCACCCATCAATCTAATGGAATTTACACAGCTGAAGGCAGTGCGAGTCGATTCCTAACATGTGCTGCATGAACAATATCTAGGAAATTGGCAAGAACCTCATTTCTGTTCTCATACATCGACAGAACAAAAGGATGCCTGACACTGTCCTGCTGTCTGTCACCACACTGCTGCTCAGGATGTAGGATGTTCATTGTACACCACCTCATTTAACCATGTAGGCTTAATTACAGTGATACAGTCAATGCGTTGCAATTACAGCCAGGACTAGGTGGACCTTTTATTGGAAAGTGGTTCTTCTTTTTATGTGATAACAGACTGGGTAATCTAGAACATTAGGCTGTAATTTAATCAGTCTTGAATGCATAAAACCTGTATAACTTTATTATATCTTATCTGGTCTCATCTCCACTCACCGGTGCTCTGTATTTGTTACCATTTACCAGCTATTGTTATCCTATAATGAAGACTACTCAGGCAATATGATACACTGCCAGTGAACGTTCAGATATAGAATACCTGCAGAATAATGGCACCTTAAGTGCACTTGTAATAAACGGGATGTACTTTGTCTGTACGTAATGGAATAGAAATGAAAAAGCAGCATTTAGAAATCTGTTCAGGCAATGGTATATTTCATTTTTTTACAATGTATTGGAAATGTATTTACTGTATTTTTCCTCCCCGCTGTTTATCTGGTGATCAATTCCCAGAAAGATCAATTAGGTTATGATTCATTGTTGTGTCAGAACGATTGTGGCAGTCATCTACAGTGCAGCAGGCTTTTAACCGAGTGGGTTCCTTTGAAACAACCGAGCGTCCACCACATCAAACAATGTTTAGGCTGACGAGGCCATCGGGATGGGATGAGCCGAGGCAGGTAGGTGAATTTAGGCTGGCAAGGCAACTTTATTTGTATAGCATCTTTCACAAGACATCATAAAAAAGATTGAATAATAATTTAGTTTAGTTTATTTGGATCCCCATTAGCTGTTACCCAGGCAACAGCTACTCTTCCTGGGGTCCATGTTAAAATAAATACAACCAATTATAATTACAATTACAATATAATATAAATGCATACAGTACCTAAATAGAGTGCCCCCCCCCCCCCCCCCTTAAAACAGTGACTTCAAACTCGGTACAATTCCACTAAAACCAGCTTACATCATTGGTATCAAAACACACAAATATTAGAAGAAGACAAATTTAGAAGAGTTAAATAGAATAAAAAAATAAGCTGAAATAGAATAAGACAGATAAAAGAGGAGATTAAAAAATACAGAGCAGTGTGACATATGAATAAAAAGCCCCCACATTTGATTCAGTAAAAGGTAGTGTTAAAGAGAAAATTCATCACTCCTTATTTAAAAGAAGTAGTTCAAGTAGTGCGATAGGGATCACCGAGGTCTTTTTTACTGAATACATCATGTACTGCTGTACAGTTTTATTTGGAAGAATAAATCTGATATGAGAATAGTATTCTGACCTAAACTGCAAAGCACATTTAAACATTGATTATGAACTAGACACAGGGGCTCATTCTTTTCATTTTTACCTTCCTCTTTAATAATGTACACGTATTAGCTAAGAATCGCTATGACAACCATACAGGGGACTGACAGAGCGCTGCATTGAGTTGTATGCTGGGAACTTTTCTCCTTGGAGTTCATGTCATCGGGTGTAAGTATTAATATAAATAGTGAAATAGTAAGTGATTATATAAGTGAAAAGCATAGATCATAGATGAGCCTTTACACTGAGATTGTTCAGGAATCATTGCTAATGCTTAACATGTTTTGCCTTACTGTTAATTGATAATGAAAAAGTGGTCTTCTCCAGATTTTTTCTCTTTACTCTTTATGAAGTTTTAATGAAAAATAATTTTTCACCATTCTGATTAACCTCCTCAGATTCCTGAAATGTCTGTTAACAAAAACCTTAAATTAAATTACATTTTCTCAAGATGTCTGCTACTGCATATGCCAGCCTACTATAGTTCACAGTGAACAGATTTGAATGCAGATGGTGAAATATTCCATCAAAGCTAAAACTTTGGCCTGCCCTTGAAAGAAAAACAAGTCTGTAAATTTGCCCTTTAAGTATAACATGGAACTGTTTCACTCGTTGTTCTGTTTATGCCATAAAACAAGTCCCTGGGATATCTACACATTTTACTCCCCAGCCTGTAAAGAAGTCGCTGACACAGTGAAAGATGAGGCATTTGAGACAGAATTACATTAGCAAGGGAACATGTTTTTTGTTCAGGTGGGTGAAATAGAGGATGATGTAACCCCTCAAAAAAAAAACTCAAACATTCTTCATTAACAGCTTCTTTCCATGAGAATGTTCATTTTACAGTCTGATCTGCTGACTCTGTGAAAGAATAAAGGCAAATCTCAGAATTTTACTTTAAAAAAATTATGAATATGTAAACATAAAAAAGCGTCTTCAGACTTAATTTGGCAGTATGTCATCTGACGCATGCTTTCATATTCTGCCTTTCCAACAAAAGGGACTTCAGATCTCTTACAGTACATGATAATGAGCTGTTAGCGTGTAAGAAAGGAATACTTCAGTTCATACAAGTCCAATGCATAAAGAAAGTACAGCCTGTCATTACATTTATTGTCTGAAGCAAAAATAGAAGTTGAAATACCAATAGGGCATCTAGAAGTTGTGTTATTCCCCCCTTATGCTGCAGTATGAAAACGTGTGTCTAAATAATTTCCCTCAGCAGCTTATTTCTGTTTTTGACAACTTGATTATCACATGTGACCTCATTAAAAGACAGCGCTCTGTCAGTACCCTTGCACACTAAAATTGAGCTCACCACAAGATTGTCTTACTTAGCTGACGTGTGCAGTGTTTTTGTTAAGTTCTCCAAAGAACTTAACTGTAGTGAAATCACTGGGCTCAGAAGCATTGAACATGTAGGTGGGACAGTCTTGTGGGGGAAATACAATAAAGGTCCATTGCCGGACTCTAACCAGTGACATTGCTACTGTAAGGCAAGCACCCTAACTACTCAGCTTCCCAGGTGCTATACGCATAGACTGCATAGAAGAAATGGACGTAACATCCGTGACGTCACCCATTGGTCTGTGGACTGCTGCTCGGAAGCCAATAGTTTCGAATCTAGGCAGCGCCATCTTGAAAATTTCAGGTGCATGCTGGGAAAAATAAAAACACGGATTCTACTTATATGGGCATGAGGTGGAGCCAAGGGGCGGAGCAGGGAGGTTGCTATGGTTGCGAGGGCTGGATCTCGAAGACATTGTGCAATCAACCTGTCAATCACAACGTAGCCATGCCCTAATGCATACCCTGCTTTATCGTCAAATATAAAATCAGGGAGGCCAAAATGTCACAAATGAACATCATACTGCATTGAAGAAGGCTTTAAACTATAGTGATTGAGACCATAAACACATGTTGAAAACGTTTACTGAGGTTAGAAATCAAATGAGAAGTTGGTGAATTCTCCATTGACTTGTATAGAGACGGAAGTCCTTTTGACACCAAAACGGTCGCCCCCTGGTGGCCTTTTGATAGAATGCAGTTCTAAGTTACTTCCACGTTGGCCTCATTTCAGAGGCCCTGAACTCCCCGCCTGGCTCTCCGTCACATATTTTTAGGTTAGACTGTTTCAGCTGATTCCAAAGTGGTTATGCTGTGCCGGGTCTGCTCATTCGGTCTACCAGTCAGGTGCAAACCAGTTTGCCTGCAGGCCTCCTCTGCAGGGTTACCTTCAGTGCAAGCTCTGTGCAATGCATTTGGTCGCCAAGCAACAAGAATGGGTATGAGCGAGTAATTAATTCATTTTATGTTGTACAGGTATCAGAGTTGGACTATTCTTCAGGAAAACATTGCCTGGGTGATATTTGCTGGGTTGTTGAATGATTTGACAATGAATTCACATTAATTCAGACTTAGGCAGAAATAAAGTGGATAAATACAGTGTGAAATCACTTCAGGAATATGTCTGGAAGATTATCCCAGGCCACATCAGGGGGTGAGAGACAGAAAGAGGTGAGAAATGAAGAGAATGAGATGGAGAGAGACTGAACGTAAATTTATTGTTGTGTTGGTTGTCTCTTTAAAGAAACTTAAGTCTCTTCTTCCATGTGGGAGTGGAGCCCTCTTGACTTATATTCTGTCCTGTTTTCTCCATCTAAAAAGGATTCAAGGGGTCATCGAGTGTTTTCACACCCTGCTGTTAATTTTGTTATCTTGTCAGACGTTGGCCTCTCCGGGGGTTCAGAGCTCCGGTGCTTAGTCTGACCAGTGTCAATTGTGTCACCCCTACTGTGAGAGATGAAAGGCCAGTTCTGCAGATCTGACAAGTCTGGAAAAAACACCCACCTTGTCTTTTTGTGAAATAACGGGTTTGTCTTGACTACAAAACACTCCTTTTTACCTTGTACAGTCCTCCCATTTTACAAGGATGTAAGTTTTCCCCAAACACACTGTTGAGAGTTGATTTCTTCTTTTTGTATGTCTTGATGGGAGTGTTGCCTGTGTTGAAATGATTGTGACAATACCTTTTTTACTTCAAGGGCTTGGGTTACAAGACACCAGTCACAGAATTTTCAGATTTTTTTTTTCTAGACTAGATTTTTTATTTGGAAAACAGCCAAAAACTCCCACTGCAGTGAACACGATTAGATTCTGTTTCGCAAGGACCCTGATTAAATTTAGTATTGATTTGGTTGGAGATATTTCGGTTACAGTAGCACTTTTACTTGGACATGAAAGAGATTGTAAGAGAACTAACACTGTAAATTCTGCAAGGAACCCTCTACATGGTGGAATATTAAAACTATTAATACTTACATTATAATTTACCCCAAAGCAGTTGCCTAAACATGAACACACCACAGCAATATAGTAACTATGAATATATAGCAACTCTACAGACTCTACAGTCAGTGAGTATTGATTATTTGTGCATCAGGTTTAGCGATGCCTTCAATGGAGCAGCTCCCGCCTTGTTCAATGAGATCTGGCCTTGACATCTCCAGATCTCATTGCCAGATCTCGCCGGATGTATTTAAAAGCAGATGTCTGAATTCATTCCAGATTTAAAATTGACTGGAAAAGGCGTATATTAAAAGATCAATCTTAGATTTTATGAATGGATATCAGAAAATGTAAATGAAGTTTGATTTGAATTGGTAAACCCACCCTAGTGCACTCAAAGTGTTAAAAAGTCAAATCAAGTCTAAGTGAAATCATTAATTGACTTCTTCTTGCACTCAGAAATAATAATGTTTTACAAGCAGTACCTAATTTTTCTGATGGGTGATTATTTTAATTTTCCTGATTTAAAAAATGTATCTTAATGAATAAATGCTTTTAAATGTTCCCTCTGTTTTGCAGAAATGTGGCTGTTGGCTTTTTGCCCTGGCTGCAATATGTGTCTCTCTGTTAGGCTTGCAGATCTCCTGCAGTAACAGCAGCAAGTAGCACCTCAGTTGAGATACAGCACATACTTTCATCACACAGGGATAATGGCTCCCCTGGTCCCTCACTCTGCACTAAACATCTAAGTCTATTTTTCTTCAAAACCAGCTGATTAAATCTAGAGACACTGTTCCTGGAAAAAGCACAAAGCACAGACCTGGTGTAGGGAAGGAGACATAAAAAAAATAAAATAAAAATCTTACCTTTGCTGTTACCTAGTTTAAACTATAAGCAGCAATTACCATGGCTTGAGGTTAAAGCCACTGAAGAAGCACTTTAAAGTACAATGCTGCTGATTCCAATTAACTATTCAAAAAGTTTCCGGTCCTCTTTAGAAATACTCAGTCAATCAATTTTTTAAAACAAGTCATGTTCTCAATCACGCCTTCTAATAAGAAGTGGTGTAAATCTTAAACAAACTCCCGATGAGACTAAATACTGCTTCTTTGGTGCTCAGTTTGATTTTAGAAGTGATTCTTGATTGAATGATTAGAAAAAAAGGGAAGAATTTCCAGTCTCTAGCTCCAGTATATTCACTGGTAAACTTAACCCACTGAAACACAATATGAAGCATATCTGGCAGATGAGAGCAATGGTCCACAGTCAAGCATCTTACAGTCTCCTGCCTGTATGAGAATAACAAAATGAGGAGGAGATAAAATGAATGATTTGTTTTGTTCTTATTAACATCACGTCCTCTTTGCTGCACTGCTAGCTCCGGGGGGGAAAGCCATGAGGTGAAACAGACTGAGATATTTCCTTTAACTCAGAGGTTGAAGTTGTTAAATGCGGCAGTGTGTGTTGGTCAGTTGATTTTGTTTCTTATGACTGATTGCTGCTCGGCTCTGATGATGTCAGTCTCTGAGTGACAGCGTAGAAAGTTCATAATATACTTCACATTTGTCTCTCAAAGGAAATGATTTAGATATTAAATCAAAAGATACTAGATGAATAGCTTGTGTGTGCTGTAGACTGTCCTCGCCATTGAGTTTCCACCCATACTAATAAGTCTGCTGTTGATCATCTTAGCAATGATTGCTCTTTTAATAAGATTAGACTTACAGTAGCATTGATGTCTGTGTGTAGGCGTTTGACTGACAGCTGTGATAGACAGTTCGCTCACCTGCTGCTCATCCCGCCTCCGGGAAGTCAGACTGCGGTCACAATATTTCATACGTTTATTGTTACTTGATTATGATACCTGCCCTGTACACGTAATTTAGCTACATTTCCAAGGTAGTGTGGAGTGTTTCCAGAGTGTGAAAAGCGACACTTCAGTCCTTGGCTCCAAATGGACAAGATGATGCTGTCCTGTGGGCTTTAAATAGGCTTCAATGCAAATTAATGAGTTAAATCACACTTTGCTATGACCATCTTTATATACAGTCTATGGTCTAAAAATAACTAATAAGCAAATGTACAAAAACACTTAAATTTATTTCATAAAATAGCCGTTTTGCTATAAGAAAATATAATTCTTGTTATTATAAACTGACACATTAAAGCTAAAACATGCAACTGTTTCTTTTCCCAAGACAGGAAATGCATTGTTGTGTCTTCCTCCTCTTAGTTCATCCTGGTCATGCCCCAACACTCATCTTGATTAGCTGTCTACCTTGAAACGGCACGTAGCCTGAGGCTGAGCTGACCAGAATCCATAAAGCCATCATAGAAGAGAAGAAGAAGACTTGAAAACACAGCTAATCAGCAATAATAATAAAAAAAGAAAATAAACAGTGATGTTGTACATGTTAATGATCAGATCTGGAGTGCTGAATGTGGAGCTTCACTGTTTGTCCTTCAGTTTTTATTGCTTTCCTTTATCTTTTGTGCTCAGGATTGCCTGTAGTTATTGAAAAGACAAGTTTATGCTAACAGGAGGCCAGACGAAGCGACAGGCAGTGATGATATCTTGTTTTTATTATTTAATATTAGAATAAATGAGTTTAATATTGCAGCTATAACAATATGCATTTATTTCTTACCACTAACATAATAGCCGTGCATCATTAAACACAAAGCTGATGTTTAAATGTCTAACAATAAATGCTTAATAAAAAAGTCAGCTGGAGAGACACTAATGCTCTCTCAGAAAATAAATTATAATTTGCAGATTGTGATATCCACAGTATTCTATAAAGCAAAGTTATTGTATAAGGTTTTTAAAAGGAATGAATGCAGTGCTTTTAGTGTCAATCAACCCTCTGCACTTTTCAGATTTGGAGATTTTGAAACAATAATGATGATTTATTATCATTTTCTTAATCTATATATGGTGTTTAATTTGATTATATACAAGACACATTGAATTACCCGCCAATATACACATATCAAAATATATAGAAATAAAATATGTCCATCACAATAGATAGATAACAGTGGGAAAACCTGTCCAACCTGTTACATGACCACCTAAATCCGTCCTTCTGAGAGATATACTGAGGGGTTTTTATTGAGCATGCTGGACAAGTGAGGTTAGTGTCCCATGATTTTTTATGGACAGTGGGGGCAGGAAAAAGGCTGTTGAACTTTTGACTAAATGCTTCCTGCTGACTGCTGCAAACTAGGACTGAACTCTGAGCCATGGTGAGCAGACTTCTTCACATACTGTAAATGCATACCAGCGGGTCTCCTGTGTAAAATCTCATAATATGCAGACATACTGGGGCAAAGTATGGAGATTTTTTTTACACATAAGAGGTGAATCTAATAAAAGTCTGTACAGTATAATGTAATTAAATATGTAATTAAATCCCTTCAAATAACTTTGAAGTTTATTATTCATACTGTGTCAAAGATATTTTTCTCAAACTTTTTCTTAAAGTTTGAGACCTTTAGATTGTAGCATGGTTCTCTATGGTTTGCATCATGCTGCAAAATATCTTACATTTCTGGTGACGGTTATCCACTCTAGTATGTGAAGCAGGCTAAAATCCAGAGGCATCAACTTTCAGCGCCAGTTTGAGGTGTCAGATCCTATTTGATCAGACTGAACCCATGTTTAGGTCAAATTGGCATTATAAAAAAAAAAACTGCATTGCCTCCAGTACCAGTTTCAGGACTTTAAAAGGTTGTAACTTTGAGATGTAGAACTCTCTCCAACTGGATAAATGCAAACACTTTCTCTCACTGGAAAATGATTTGGCTTGTTGGCTCAGGCACTGTTAATGTCTACTCGCCTCTATATATATATATATATATAATTGTATTTTATATTATGTTAGAGAGAAAATGATAATGTGATGCCTGTCATTTTAAAGGTTCTGAAACTAAAGTTATTTTAGAGAGAGATGTTTCTAGTTATTATCTTGACTTCTAAATGCTACCTTTGAGCATACTGTACATTTGAGGTTTGAGGATATTTCTGTTCTCTCCGAGGTTATTTTATGAGACACTTGAGTCACATCTTGGCCACATGTGACTAAGAAAATGCTTTAATTGTTGGGCTTCCTGTATCAGATTTAGCAGCAGTTATGACACCTGAATTCTACATTTGCTCTGAAGCTTTGAAACCCAAACTGCATCTCTCCATAGTATCCATACTATCCATACTGAGAAAAGGAGTCCATGTTGGCGTATGTATTTTTCTTTCATATCAAGCATGACAAATATTAGTGCAACCAACATGGGGGCAAGGCTTTTAAAATGTCACTGGTTCTTGAGAAAGTCAGCAAAGTCTTGTCATGCGAAATAAGAGCTTAGACGAAGAAGAGACTGGATGTAAGGACCAAGTTCATCAAAACAACATTTGTTCTGTTGACTTATTTATTTCCATTTTCTAGAAAAGCATATATGCATTATTGGCCATACCGCATATCGCTCCAGTTTACAAGCATAGTACACTCCTCCACTTATACCACAATTACTACGTCAAATATATTTTTTTATGTTGTATTGTTGTTATTGTTGTGACAATCATGAAAATAATACCTTAAATACATCAGGCTCTTCTTATCCTCAAAAGAGTGATCGATATTTTAAAAAAATAAATAAATAAATAAGCATGATAAATTAGAAAATAGCAGTTCAGGTATGAATGGAGAAAATGAAGAATGTAATTTGGATAGCAAGTCGCTGCTTCTCTTCTCCTGTCAGCATTGATTTCATCATGAACATGACAGCTTTACAGCAGCTGTCTCTACCACTATCCTGTATGGCAATGCTTCAGCAGAGAGGCGCAATGATACTGGAGCCATTCAGTTGTTGCAGTGCCATTACCTGCAGAGTGTTTACCCTCTAGCCAGGCCCCAGGGGGCTTCGGGCGCCTGCTCTCCCCTCCTTTAAATACTACATGAGAGCCATTAGGGACCGATGCTCGCTCTGTGTCCCCCTTCACCTTTAGTGGTACTTTTCAATCTTTTTCCCGCTCCATTTTAGAGCAACTAAAAATAAAACTTACTGATGGACTCTGTGGGAGAGAAAATACTATATTGTCACAAGGTTGTATTTCATATGTTTCATAAGGGAGACAGATAGTACTTGGCCCATTTAATGTGTATCTGCTAATACATTGATACGGAATTAGACAATGTCCATATCTCATCTTTAATATATTTATGTTGTATTTGTGTTGTTGCCACTGGTTGTTATTGATAACATTGGTAAGTTTAATCAGTACATTTTTCCAGTCGAACCAACTAACTCACTAACCCCCCCCCCCCCGATATTACAGCAGACATTTTTCATCTCTGCTGTTTATACCCAACTGTCATTACTCATAAAATGGGGTTGAGTTGTGGTCTGGATTAATAATAATGCTCATAATCAGTTATCTTTATCATGAACTCTTGTGACACCACAGAACATAAATAAACACATATGAAGTAGTAAAAGTGCAGCCTGACCTGCTGCAGTTTGATTTTCTCATGTGGGTTCATGTGGCTGCAATGATGCAGGATTAAATCACTAAAGCTGTCCCATTTATGACAGCACATATGACTTCATGCTCATAGCTCTTGGTTCACTTGTAAAAAAATTCAACGTGAACACAAACCAGAGCAGAATTTAGCTTTTTAAGCGAATGAACCAAACTACAGATGTTAAAGCAACCTTAAATATCAAAAATCCAGTTGCAGTGAGGCTCTGGTAGTGAACTAGCTAAATAAACATTAACAAACATACTGCAGCTTAATGGAGGAGTTTGGGGCTTTTTTTTTTTTAAACGGAGCAACGCTCTATAAAGACTGCAGTTTAATATATCACAAAGTATTATACTGTGAGACAAAATGACTACTTAACTAATGAAACAAGTGAATGTAATTTGTGTGCGTTGCATATTTATGATCTGAATTTGACAGATGTGAAGAAAAACATCATCAAATGCCAATTAATGTTTCACAGTGTCATTATGATGGGAAAAATATATTTTCCCACAGTCACTTTATGGATATATTGTTCCACTTTCTAAAAAAAGACAACCACAGTTCATTTCAATTTATACATAACAAAACATCAAAACTAGGCAGCCCTGGTCAAGTGACTCTCATCTCGATTAATTATAGTATTACCTACAGACTGTATGGCTGTGTTTGAAACCGCATACTACATACTACATACTGTACTTCCATACTACACGCTAAAGGACCAGATAGTAAGCAGACCGTTTACACTGTAGTAAACTACACGATAACCCACAATGCATTTTGTTCCTACCCGAGCTGAAATCATCAGGCTGAAGCTGATTTCATTTTAGCTCTAACTCTGTAAATATACCACTTTATCCACATTTCTAACCTTTTTAGGAAGAAAGTAAAGTAGCCCTTTAGATCCACAATGTGGCGCTAATTAGCCGAGTTAGCCGTAGCTAGTAACGCACCTCCGGCCATTTTCACAAAATAAAATTTTACCTTTTATTATTAAGAAAACCATAACGATAGAATTGGTGCTTTTATTTTGAAAACAGGAAGCGACCATACCCTCGCTGTAGCTAACTTGAAGCCACTGAGCTGGTGATCTGTGGCGTTTGTATTTTGGGTTTTTTTCATAAGTTACGTTGCATCTTGGGTAATTTGAGTGTGAGTAGTCAGCTCTTGATGCATACTCTGCATTTCTGGAGAAACTAGTAAACCATCCAGGAACTTCTCACATACTCTAAATCACATACTACGCAGTTGAAACACACTACATACTTCAAATGACGTCAGAGTTAGTACGAGTAGTAGGAAAGTATGCGGTTTAGAACAGACCCTATGTGAGGAAGAGGATTACTATATATGGCTGCTCAAAACACAAACAAATTGTAGATGAATCTGCACAGTAATAATCTCTCCCTTTGACGACTGTTTGTGTCTCACAAGCTTGAAAATATGCTGACGCTGCTGTAAATATGCAAACAAAGGCGCCGGCTGCACAAAGACACAAACACACTTAACTTTGTCTCTGTGTCTCATCTTTTTTAAAATGTTGTGCATTCAGAGCAGAGCTGGAATAGCTGGCAGGAATATGACATTGGATATTTTTGCATTTCCTTTTATAAAAGACACAACGGGGGTGATATTATTTAAGAAATATGACAGGTTTTGGTCAACTCCACTCATTTTAATAAGAAAAACCTTTTCATCACTAAGAATATTTGCCCAGTAAAATTTGACCTTTTTATGAATGCCTTTCAAAAGGTCAAGATATTAGATCTAAATCATTTTATGCTAGTCACCTCAAGACTTAAGGTCAAACAGATAAAAATGAAATTACTTAATTGGGCTGCGTTCAGCAAAAAACTGGGTTAGAAATATTTTCTATCTGATCCAAGAAAATTAAACATTATTCTTACTATTAAAGCCAAGGTCAGAGACGACATGGTTGGGATTTAAGAGGATAAAATATAAGACGAACAGTGTGGAATTTCAATATATAACAAAAACTGAATGATTAAGTCCACTGTCATTTATATTGATGGTAGAAGTATTGCTCTACTTTTCTTTAATCCCTGCCATAATGCCCTTGAGCTATGTTTTCAACCCCTGATTACTGCAAGCCAGTTGCTCAAAAGATCATATTCGATTCCCTCTCACTGAAATAAAATCCACATTTTGTGCTTGTTCATATGTTGGGATACTTTAAAAGGTTTTGATGTATTTCTGTGTCTGCCCGTCTTATATCTACTGCAGGAAAACCCACTTTCCGAGTAACATAGAGGACATATTTCGTATTGATTATCTTGACCAAAATTGATAGCCGGTGCCACTCTCTTCTGAAATTCAATCCACTGGCTGCAGCCATTAACTGGGCCTGCTCTTCATTTACTATCTATCTGGTCTGAATAGGAGCTCGCCTCCACACCGACTCTCTACATAATTCGAAACTCACCCAGTGGCTTCTGGCTCATCTACTTTTGTGTTATTTGTTCTGGTGGGTTTTTTTTCTCAAACCTCAAGATATTCATCTGAGGGCGGAAGTTAGGCTCTTCTGATGTTCTTAAGTCTTTGTGTGGGCCGGCTCTCTTATGTGACGACTGCCAAAAATCATGCATTTTTATATAGAGACCCAGTGTTAAAGAGCAGGCTACCGGACTTCTTGTGTCATCAGTGAACGGGTTTAATAGCTGAGATTTTGAAATGGCTGACAGGAAAAGAAGGAGCAAATATATTGTCCCTCTTAAAACATGTAATGTGATCTGTTATTGATGTAGTTTTCAGCAGACGCAGTTCTCCACAGGGAGGTCAGATGTCAGGGTCAGTCACAGAAGAATGGACACGGAGGGTGCTATAGACCTCCAGGCAGCCCCATTGATGGATAGCTTATGTGACCAATAGGCCAAAAATGGTGGAAGCACTAATGGTACTGATAAGCTGCAGTAGTAGAAGTAATTCTGGTAAAGGAGTCACAGGAGAAGTATACTGTAAATATGACTTGTTTTGTTTGGTATTGATGTAAAACATTTTTAAGCATATTTCTGATCATTAGGCAAAATAACATGTAAATATGTTTCCATGAACAACCTTCCTGTGTGTATGTAGCTGATAAACAATTGACATAATTGTGGGTTTATTATATGTATATATATATTTTAAATGATTAATTTCTGATATCATCATTCAGGTTTTTTGTTATTTTTTTAGCACATTAGAAGCAGGTGCAATGTTACAATGTTATGAATTTAAACCTTAGCTATGTCCATATCACTTAATATTTAGTCATACTGATAATGATTTAAGTATGTATACCTCTCACACTGTAAAAATTACCACATGTTATGTACCATATATATATAGTCTACAATATTTACCTTTTGAGGTAAATAAAGTATCAATATTTGAGACAAAAATCATAAAAAATAATTTGGACGGTCTTTGTTTTTTTAGAGAAAAGACATTTGTGACCAAGATATGTACTGGGTCCAATATATTTCTGTTGAAACTTTCCAGTTCCAAAGTTGCTTTTGTTGTCTCCTCTGAAAAAGTTGTGGATTAAATACATTGCTGCACAGAAATAAGACCTCAAACATATCTTTGCCATTTGGCCATTACTGTAATTGTTGTTATTTATTGACTAAAATAGATGCGCCACTACTAATATACAGTATACACTATGTGAAAAGCTAATATTGGCCAATAACAGGGTTCAATGTATCATTTGGACTCTAGTGGTAAAATCTTAGGAGGCTGTTTTAAATGGTTTGGTGAAAGGTTGGAAATTGACTTTTGAAAACTGTTGAAAAACAAAAGACAAAAAAAAAATGCACTGAAATTGGCAGCAATGCTTCAAAGTTGCAGTTTTATTGAAACCCATCAATCATTGTGTCATTTCCTGCCAGTAAGACATCTTGAAGTAGATATATTTTTCTTCACAAACTGTCAAAACAGTGCACTGTCAATACTGGCACATGTTGTATCACCTATTATTCTGTGTGGGATAAATGACCTCGAGCTGGTTGGCACGTTTACTCACACGTCTTACTTACTCATGCACGATCACTTTGTGTTTGCTAGCCACTGTCTGTATTTATCAAAGACATCCGGGATGTGTGTCAGGTGCTTGACTCAAACAAATCCCTCAGGGGGAAGCAGTCGTTATGTGAATCTCACCAAAGTGCATGCCATCTGTGAGTTAAGGCTCCCATTTAGCATTTCCTACGCAAGAAATATTGCTGTGAAATACCGGGAGTGCTGCCAAATTACCCCTTTTTTTCCTCTTGCAAGAAGCAGATTCATCCCAGTTTATAGTAGGAAGTGAGGTGCATCTGACATCTGCTAGGAACCGAAGCTCAACAAGCCAATCTCTTCTTTTTTTTTTTTTTTGCTTTGCGGGATATGTAAGACCCTGCAGACATAAGAGAGGCAAAGCTGAGACAAGATTTGAACTCCCAAGTCAAATTACAAAAGGCAGATGACATTAATATCAAACAAGGTTTGGCAGCTCGTAAGTACATGGAAGGAGATAGTGTGGAGGGGGGGGGGGGGGGCACACAACCCATCAGTCAGCTTTTCCCTCTTCCCCGTCCCCTCTCTCTCTATCTGTCAGCCATGTCAGTTTTTCAGACAAATGCTTGGGGGCCCTTGATGGGTTGCCTCGCTACATGGAAAGTGGGTAATCAGCATTGTAGTTTTTCTGGGAATAGAAAAGAGATCTTCTTGTTTTGTGGTTTATTTTGTTGACTTTGCGTATTTTTCCTCCCAAACCTCCCATAATCCTTTGCTCCATCTGTTTTTTAGTCATTTGTAATGTGTAGGTACATCCTGTTTGTTATGTGAATATTTTACTTGTGAGTCCTCTGATGGTTTTCTTTTTATTCTCTTGTGAAGGGTCATCACCTGTTCTTAACCCCAATGATTTTAATGCAAAATTAAAAAAAACATTGCTATCCATAAACACCAGTTTAAAAGTCGTTATGTTACAATCTCAATTTGCATATAAGCATTAGTCTAATTTTTCCCTCTTTCAAACAGTCCCAGTAGGATACTTTGATGCAAATCTATGTGATTGATAGGTGAGTGACTGTTTAGACAGCTAATCATATTACCCAGGTGCATTATCACTGTGTCAAATGAGCTCCCAGGACACATGGGCTTATTATGAAGGTGTCAACTTCACTTAAGTTCTGCAGGTAATTAAAAAGTGATGAGCGTCAGTGACACCTTGCTCTGAAATATGACCTAGAAGCTAATTTTAAATCAAACTTTTTCATGGTGATTATTTGATGCCAAAGAATTTTCAACGATGGAAAATTACAAATGGCTAAAAATAGAAGAATAGAAGGGTTACATCTTTGCCTGACCTGGTCGAGGCTTAATGCCATAAGACATATTTTCCTGCACATATAGCTACAGCAGAAGGCTGTGATATTTGGGGGTGGTCTGACATTTAATTTATTTTTGTGTGTTATTGTGCTGAACATTGCTTTTGAGAAAAATGTGCTTGGGAGTTGAAGAAAATAAAACAAGGAGCACTGACTTTTTGACTGCAAGGTCTTTAACAAGAAACTTATTTTTTGCGTGACAAGAAGATTAATGGTGGTATTACCTGCATTTTTAAAGGATTGGATGTGCTATTCTTGAGTTATCATGCAGTGATGTTGGATAAAATAGTTCAAGTTGGCCCAGGGTCATCGGAGGTGTGCATCCTAGTATGCTGTCCTTATCACTTAATGAATTCATTTCTATGAAATCATGAATTTCATGAGGGGCAAAAACGTGAGGGCAGCTATAGTCTCCCTTGAGCGATCTTTATTGAGTACATGGCCTCTACATGTTTAGGAGCAAGGTTTTTTTTTTCTTTTTCTTGGTAGACTCTCACATGAATTACAACATCCTGCAGAATAAAATGTTGCCTGCTGTCACACTCCATGTGCTACCTCTGTATATTATTCTCTCTTTACAGCAGTAGGACCTCAGGATGACCCAGAAAAATAGATCCTGACAAGAACAGGTCTGACTGTCACAAAATGTTATCGATGTTGATGGTGCATTATTTAGTGCTAACTTCAGGTCAACATTTTTACCATTGAAAACTTTTGTCCATGGAAAAAAACTTACTGGAACAACTGTATGATATTTGTAGATACTCATAGTTCCTAGAAGGTTCATCTTAATCTCTAGTTGGCAGATCGACATGTTACTTGCTGTGTAAATTCATTTCCTTTAGATTTTTAGTAACCAATTGGCCTTTCATCAGGACAAATGTTATGTTATGCTCCCCCAATACTGGTGCTGAATGGCAAAATCAATATGATGAGTCAGTGCATAATCTGAAGGATTTTCTACTTCTCAACCCCTCTTTGTACTTTCTATTTTTCCCCATGAAGTGATCTCCATTGATCAGGAGCTGAGAGCAGACGTTGAGGGTGTCTGTCTGGCTGAGAGTGGTATGCTCTGATAAGATTAAGGCGAGCATTGCCGAGCAGGATGAGGCACTTGCACCGTAAGTGAAGGAGCAAACAGGATGAATTTGGAGTGCCTTGGATGGCACTGGTGAGACAATTACCATCATGGTGCCAAGGACAGTTTTTGGTCTGCTCTCAAACATTTATGCACAAAAATTTGGAGAGAGACACAGAATTATAGCGTCTTGAAAGTGAAGTCTTCATCTTTTTGCTGTAGGTTTGCAGGGTGTGAAAAGCATTAAATTCAGAGTATCTCCCAAGCACTTCTGCCCTTGCTTTGAAAAATACAGCCTCTAAAGAATGCCAGCTTTCTCCTGAGAGTCAGCTATTATGAGACAATGATTTTTATACTGGTGACACTGAGCGGTATTTTCTCTCTGAAGTCCTGCGCCTTGACGATTAAAGTAGACCTGTAATATTATGTTTTGTTTGGCTGGAGGCTGGTTGGCAAATTAATGGGACTGAAAAAAAAAGCAAAAATAAGGGCATGAGACAGAAAAACACCTCAACATATAATACTGTTGCATAATGAAACAAGGTCAAGACATTTAGAGAAAGTGATTTAATTATAAAAGCTTGTCATCCTCAGGAATGACAGAACTATGTTCCAGCCACTTGTTGTTTTTTCCCTGTAACTTCAATTTCTACATCCAATATTAAGGTAATTTATAAAGTAATGACATTGTGACATTTTTGTCTTTATCAGGCAAAATTTGCAACTGTACACACATGCAAGAAAATCCAAATCTAATAGGCAGATGTTATCACTTGCTCAGCACATATACGATCCTAAGAATATCAATCCTTTAAATGTTAGTGCAGCCCTCAGAATGAACGATACATTCCCATGCTGTTAATCAAAAGCCTTTATGTGTCCGTTCGCTTCCAAGTATCCGAGTCCAAAACCGTTATTTGGGGCTGGGCCCAAATAACATTTAGTCTAATTGGGTGGGGTAGGTTCCTATTTGTGTGACAATATGTCTAATACTGAAGTGGAAGTGAGCTCTCATCATGTGCTGTCGTGGAAACCATCACAAGAGAACATTTTGGATGCAGATGGGTTTTCTATGGGTCCAGTTTTAAATCTGGTCAAAGGTTTTGTATCAATTAGTACCTTTTTTCGTGGGTACAATGAAGATCGTTAGGAGCCACTAGCAATGTTTCAAAAAATTCATCTTGAATTTGTTTGAGATTTCACCTTAGTTGCGATTTGTGAATTGAGAGTTACTTTATTGTTCTTTCATAAGCAACAAAGATAATAAGACACAGCGTTTCATCTGTGAAAAGATAAGCTTCAGTTCCATGTCCAAATTAAAAGCTGGCCTGTGGTTTTAGTGGGATGATGTTTTGATCCTGCTTTCTAGCACCGCCCCTTTTCAGGCACTTATCCATGAACAACATTTTGCTGTTTGTCAGCCGCCCCCTTGCCCATTGACTGTTGTCCAACAGAGGGGGCTTTAGGCAGGTGCTGGACTCTGACATTTAGACCTCTATTGTCCTCGCCTGCTAATCCCTCTATTGTGAGCGATTAGCAATATCCTGGTCACTCAGCTCTGGAAGGGGTGAACAGGCCGTGCGGGATGGGAATAGTGCCACAAATGAACAAGGACAATGCAGCGTCACTAACTACGCTGTCTAATTTCATTATGCTGACATGTTAGTGCTTCAGTGGCTGCGTGTGTGTTGCGCCTGATATGGGGTGGAAGGATTGCAGCTGATAGACAACAGTGGTCAATTTGTTGAATAGGTCAGCTCTTTGTCTAGATCATTTTGATTGGCATCGCTTTTTTTTGTTTTAAAATTTTTACAGTTAGAAGGTTTTCAGAAAGCAGTGCCAGAGGCTCGGTCACTTGGGCAAAATGACTCAATCAAAAAGAATTAGATTTTGATCACCAGCATCGGTTGACACTACATACTCTTTACTGAGATTGATGGTCTGTCCATATCACATCAGTCACAGTGACACTCCTCAATCCAGCCAACAATACTCAATTGAATAGGGCAAATAGAGAAAGACAAGAGATAAGAGCTTAGGAGGTGGGAGGGATGCACAGACAAGAACAGAAAGCTAAGAACAGAGGATCCGGATATTGACCAAAGCAGCCTGGAGCAGATTGACAGGCATGAGGGTGTGCAGGGGAGTTATTTGTCTAACTTAAGGTTGGATCATCTGTTGTTGCTCCTAACCAACAGAGTCAAGTCAGAAGTTATGCGTGTAGGTCTGTGCCAAGCTGTGACACTGATTTAAACCCTTGTGTCTTTGGTTCATTTATTTTATTGTAGATTTTAACTTTTTACTTATTTGCTTCCTCTTTCAAAACTGAGCAATTGTAACAAAGCAATTTCCCTAAAGAAGTTTTTTTCTAGTTGTGGCCCACATGTATGTCAACTAATGCATTTGCTAATATTGAAGATGGTGCACCTGAGCCCACATCAGTAATGCAGCATGAAATGGTGCAGGGACTTTCAGGCAAAAATGAATTATTCATGCGGTCCATATATTCTACACATGTAAATGTAAATCTAAGAAATAAATTAAGTGCATGATATTTAGAGAATGATATTATTGTCTCCATGGAAACTCAATTTGCAAATGTCCCCAGGAGAAAATATAGTGCATGACATTCACAATTACAATAGTAAGCAACATTCATGTCAACAATATTCTTCTATTTTATTCCTTCTATTCACATGTATGGAAAGTATTTAGCTGCATGTTGTATTTGGTAGCTTCGTGAGATCTCACACTCATGTCGAGGTCATCCCTATGTTCCTCCATTTCTAAGAAATTGTCCTCCCATCAAAATTAGGACCATGCCCCCCTCCCCCACCTTATGTTCCCTCAAGGATTTTCCACCAAATTAGGTCCTATGTTTCCTCAGGCTTTCCCACAGCACAGGTATGGCCATTCCCTAATGCACATAATGTGTTGTTGCCCTCTTTTAACCTGTTGTGTCATCTATGAAAATGCTGGAAAGACAGGAGCAATTCTTGATTTTATTATTAAACTGAGGGAACATGGGGCTGTAGAGATGATAAAGATCCCCATGTTTACAACAGTGATGAGCTTTGGCGTCTACTTTCAGGCTCTACTGTATTATGAAGCTCTTAGTCAGAGTCTCCCACTTGTAGTTACGACATGGTAAACATTGTTTACAAGTGGGAATCTTGTAATTACTATAATTCTGATATGTCATGAACAGGGCCTTCAAAGAGAAAAAATAAATAGATACATAGTAATATAAATGTTTTCCATGTAAAAATAGAGTGTATGGCAAAGAAAAGATATGTCAGGAAACACGGAAATTTGTTGACAATAAGAAAAATACAGACAATCACAAGTCTTATCCTTTAAACCATTAGGTGAAGATGATTGTTGTGTTTACAAGAAGTGGCACGAACTATGGAAAATGCTGGCAAACAAAGCAATACAGAAAAATGGCTTAAAGATGGCAAATGGCCTTTTCTTTATCCAGCAATTAGTTTGCAACTGAATTTTAATTTAGGGATTTTATAGATGGAGTGAGCACCCTCAAAATGTCACAGTATGTATTCATGATAGTACATGTACATGTGTAACTGGAAAAAAGGCAGTTTAATTTATATATATATATATCCGGTCCATACTGACGTGGTCTCTTAGTAAACTGCATGTCACAGAGCCTATGCTTCAGTACAGACTGTGCTTGAGGCTGTCAATGGTGAAGCAGTCAAGCTTGGGAAGTCTTTCTGACTGTCGTACCTAGCTGCGAAAACAAGAAAACCATTGACGTCAAAGTGTGTCACAGATGGAGGTAAACTAAGCTGTCTGTAGTGAAAGAACATCATCAGGTTTTGTGTATGCTTGACTCAGACACAGAAATGAGTTTGAAAACAGGTAGTGTGTGTCTGCCTGGTAATTTTGTTGTTTGTCTCTGCTTGTTCTGTAACAAATGACTGTATGTCATTAAGAACTGAAACTGCACATCCATATTTCAACTACTGTTATATATTTTCTTTCTGACATGCTTGTTCTAACAAAAGTAACTATGAGATTGTTTACACTTGATCAGCAGAATTCATGTCTTATGCTATTATTTCCACTGCCTCACTATCTTGAGAATTCAACTCTCAGTAATGCATTAAGTTCAAACATGTTGGACTTTAACCCTGTTTATCAGTAACAATCAGTTTACACCCAACAGAAGATTGGAGAAAAGCGTCTGAATTTGTGGAGATATTTCACTAGTTCTCTATTTTCAGCTTTTTTAGTATGGAGATAACAGTTTTTGAATAAATTAAATCTGACTCTTGTTTATTCTATTGCTTCTGGTTATGAACACTTGGCATGTTCACTCAAATCTATTGCACAGTATGTTTCTAAAGGTGTGTGAACCTCGACCCATGTATCTTCTAATGACAGGCATGATTTGTATGATCTTCAGGGCCTACTGGAGCATAATTCGCTTTTGGAGTATTGATTGATTGTAGTGAGGTTAGAGAAGCATCAAGTGTGGTTTGATTGAATTGTGAGTAATGATCGTCGAGACTACATTCATAACTGATGCCCCCTAGCATCCCATTCAACTGACAGTGCTGTAAAAGGCTGGGCTGTCTTCCCAACCCATTGGCTATATGTGGAGTCTTGTTGTAAAGCTTCAAATTACTAAACCTAAGACAATGATAAGGTTTCTGGGCCCAATATAATCACTGATCTCCCGATTCGACTTTGATTCCACATTTCTGACGATGACTGACTGACTCAATTGATTGATATGAGTAACTATGAAGGATGTATTTATTTCTTACGAATAAAACATGACTTTTAGGCACTAGGTGAAAAGCAGCTAAGCAACAAAAATAAAAGACCTGCATAACTAGCAAGGGCTTCATCATTATGGATAGTTTGAAAAATAACACATGAGCTATCAGCTGCTATTTCGACTCGGTCAAGCGCATCCACATTAATGATCACTTAGAGCAGACAGCAGAAATTGAATGTCTTAATTAATTCATCTGCACTCTTTGTATTTGTATTTGTGGTGACAAGACATCAGTCTTACTGCACACGCTTTAGTTGACCTCCACGGCTTCACATCTGGAGTTTTTTCTAGGTCTTCTCTCGTGGATGTGATCTCTACATCTTCTACAAAAAAACATAGACTTTATAAAAGAAATGGACGTAACATCCGTGACGTCACCCATTGGTTTGTAGACTGCTGCTCGGAAGCCAATAGTTTCAAATCTAGGCAGCGGCATCTTGAAAATTTCAGGTGCATGCTGGGAAAAATAAAAACACGGATTGTACTTATATTGATTGAGACCATAAACACATTTTGAAAACGTTTACTGAGGTTAGAAATCAAGTGAGAAGTTGGTGAATTCTCCATTGACTTGTATTGAGACGGAAGTCCTTTTGACACCAAAATGGTCGCCCCCTGGTGGCCTTTTGATAGAATGCAGTTCTAAGTTACTTCCACATTGGCCTCATTCCAGAGGACCGGAACTCCTTGCCTGCAAAAAACTAACCATCCTGACTAACGACTGTCCCATAAACTGAGATTGTAGCTATTCACTGTCACTGTTCACTTTATGTTTTACGGGACTGCCATGACTCAAGAAGGCTAATATTGCCAGCTATCATCCATTTTCCTTTTTAACATCAAATAAGCTTTTTGTACACGCTGTAATGATTCGATTTCCACGAAGCAGACATTTTACACATCATGCAGCTCTAACGAGGACTTACAACAAGTAAACACTGCATTCACATAACATTAAGTGCACATGTGCTTGTTCGAAAGAAGCAAATGTGATTATGGATCATTCAAATAAGATTTGTGATTAATCAGAATCATTTCTGGGAGCAAAGTAGAGCCACTGCTAAAGACTGACTAGATATTATGAACATATGTGGTTGTGCTAATTTATTAGATGAAAGCATAAAATAAGTACCAGCTTAGAAGGAAAATCATCATCAAAACAGATGTGCTGAAGTGAGGTAGTTTGAGGACATTTTATAAAACTAAGTAGTTTTGTTTGTCTGTTTTTTTTTCCTGTGCCTTCTACCTCATCATTATTATGTTTTGGTTTTGATGTTCAATATCGATTGAGACAGCTGAAGAATAAGCGATCTATTGTGTAGTTGTTTTGCTATTCTGCCATGTCAAGTCACAGATGGAAAACCCCCAACAAAATACTTGGAAATAGTTTTCTGATGCTGAGTGACAGAACATTTAGCACAAACTCTAAAGGACGAGAGAGTAAGTCAAAAAACAGAGATCGAAAAAGCAGTTTGGGAATGTACGGTAGCGAGCAGTAATTCCATGCTATACGGGTTGCCCCCAAGCCACCTCTTAGCTTGAGGTCGCCAGATGGGCTGCTGCCTCTCCTAGCTCAGGGAAACACATATATACTTTGCTGATGTGCGTCAAGTGCAGGGAGGCAGAGGACGCACAAATAGGATGAGGAATGTCTCCATGGGGGGCACGGCCTCCTCCTGTTGCTCTGTCTGTATGTTCAGAGCACAGGAAAGACTTCTGACCCAATGGCTGGGTAGCAGCTTTGTTTTCCTGCAATGCCAACTCCCAGTGCAGGCCCACAGGCTTAGTGCAGGATGTGTTAAAACATGCTGGCTTAATCCTCAGTACTGTGGCAGGAAGAGCAAATAAATTAAGTGTCTTATTTTAATGTTCACTGTTTCAAATCACATCTGCTTCAGGGTTTATTTGCAATTTTCATACTGTCAGCTGCTGCTTCAACATCATGTAACAGTGAACAGTGTGTGCATTAATGACATATATAACAAAGTATTTGCCGCGTGTTACGTTAACATGGAGCCCAAGAAATCTCCTGCTTGTCTCTTCTACTCTTTGAATGTCAACATTTCATGTGGTTGGTTTGCCCCTGCTGGCAACCACTCTTCCTTTGTTCAGGAGGAAAACAAAAATTTATACACTAGCAGTGTAAAACCTTCAACCCAGGCGAGAAAGAGAGTGCTCCTGTCGCATTGATTTACTCCATCAGAAATGGCGAAACAAGTGAAAATGAGTGTGAAGATGAAAGTCAAACAATAACCAGTCAGACACCCAGAATAACCTCCAGCACCAATACATGCTGAGGCAGACCAAACCGAACAAAAGAGAACCATTAAGAAAGCTTGTGAAAATAAATGTATGCTCCAAATCTAACACAATGTAAACACTGTCAGTGAGAAAACAAGTGCACATCATTTAGATCCACAGGGATTGCAAACAGGAGAATATGGTGAGACGGGGAGCAGCAAAGCAGTAAGTCCCATAGAAGCTGATGGACACCATTCATCTAAATATGAACAAAGCAAATCAGTCTATGATGGCAAACGAGATCAACACTGGTTATTATATTTATCAAAAAGGCCCTTTCTCAGCCTTAGTGCAGGTCAGGTTGAAAACTGGCTCTGATCCGACATATCTGACAAACTACACATCAGATCAGTGAAGCAGAAAGTAATTATTCTGCCTATTGTAATGCAATGTGTTAATGCTATTCTGTCATTGTTCACTTTATTCTGCATTCTTGGCAGCACTGAGCCAATTATTTTTTATGTGTACCTGTGTGTGCTGTTGAGAACCCAAAAAACAAAACAAAAACAACAATAGAATAATTTAAAGAACATTATGCATTATGTTGAAAAAGAAATACTATTATTTGTTTCTAGTTGGTGACTTTTACATTTTTACACTTATCGCAAGGTTATAAACAGAACACACTTACCTATGATCATGTGTAGTCAGAGGTTCAATAGATTCAAACTTTTGAACTCAGAGGGAATTTAGCACATCAATGCCAACAATACAACAATAGCCAGGTTTCTGTAGGTGCTAGGCTTATGATAGATCATTCTGAACCTATCCCTATATGTCAAATACTGATTTCCAGCTATAACAGGCAGTTAAATCACCTGTGTGGATGGAGCATATCGTAAATGTGCAGGGCTTTAAATGTAGAAGACCTACAGTTTACAGTCTTCCTGCTGGTTGTGTTGTCTCTCATTAACCTCAACTCCAACCAATCTTTCACTAATCTTAACTATGCTATAGTATAATTAGTATGCAGATATTGAAGAGAGAATGAATTTCAAAAACAGCATTGGATGTGGAGAAGTCTTTTTGAGTTTCTGTTGAATTATAATAGCATTAAGGAATTTGTGTAGTGATGGGGTTAAGTGTGTAGTTACTCTGTAAACATATCCTGTTTATGTTTTTTTCTTTGTTTTTAACTGAAGACATTGTACAATCTTCGAGGACTAACATATCTGATGAATGCATTTCACTGTTGAAACTTGCATTTCTTGCAGTTTGTGTTCTTCCCTGCCTTTTGTCAGCATTTTGCCACATTTCTTGATATGTAGTTCTGGTAGTGGTAAAAAAAAGAGTCTACCCTGTACCTTTTCTCATTATTGTTCCCCATTATTAACCTGCTGGTACACTTATCAGATATTACATTTACATTTCACATTTCCTTACACTTTCAGTCATGTTATCGTACAGTCAGCAGAAATACGTTTGATCTCCATTCATTTCTCTATTGAATGTGTTAGTTTAGCTTTATTAGTATTGACAGGTTGATTCTGCTTTGTTGTAATGTGACTAAAATGTCCCTGATGAACCCCTTACGTCACATAGATGATCAGATCTTCACTGCCTTCTGCTTTCCTTTGCACACTATGCAACCACAATGTGATCACCCAGGTGGTGAATTTAATGCCAGGTGGAAACATGGGTTGCCTCAGAGGATCCTCTCTGTGTTGCATCCGTACATGCAGCAGATGCTTCTTTAATCTCAAAGTGGCAGTAACTGTCCTAACAAGCTTGCAGGCAAATGAGCAGCGATCATTAGTGAGTCCTTCATGGGCCGAACTGTGTAAAGTTACGGCAACACCGATCTATATTAAGCAAAGCCACATGATATGGGCTACTTCCATTCCCAAAAGATCAGCAGGACTTCATTACCCAGATGTCACTCTGTTCAGACAGCACCCAGTACCTAACATCAGTAGTCCCACCACACACTCACATACACACCGCTACTATAGTGTCTTGATAATGTGATGTATTTGACTTTTTGGAGGTATTAGCCATGTATCAGTAGGAGCAGAGGCCGTTTATTACAAGTCTGACAGAAGAGACTTGGGTGGCATGAAGCCCGGCAAATGCACATCACACTGCTATCAGCCCATCACGTCCTTGGTCCATCGCTTTTGAGGAGGGTGGGATGGTGGGATGGAAGGATGAAGGGATAGGGGAGAAAAGGATAGAGAGAGGGAGGGAGGGAGAGAAGACGTGAAGAGATCCAGAGGGAGGAGGAGGGTGCTCAAATGAAGGAGAGTGATCTGAATAGAAAGGAGGGGAGGCGAAGCAAGAGGATGGAGAGAGAGACGGGGAGGGAGGAGCGCGAGGAGAGATAGGAAAGACAAAGAGAACAGCAACGAGTGCATGAGTGATGAAGGCTGGAATGAGCAGAGAAAGGATGAAAAAAAAGGACAGGACAGGAAAGAAGGTGGGGTCAAAAACAAAACGGGGGGAAAACAGGAGTGAAGATGACGCACGATGGGGGGTATGTGCTTGACAACGATGAGTTATGATAACCCTGAGCACATTCAGTAAATGAACACATCAATATAACCGGATTGTTTTAAGCAGGGTGTCACCGAACCCCTGCAGTTACATTGCTCCTGATTAGCGTCCATGGACTGCATCTCTGTAGCAGCTCCATACATAACATTACACACTTTGAATAGTGTCATGTTTTGCATTTAAATAGAAGACAACGGCAGTATTATACTTTCACTGCAAATCAAAATGGAAATGGGATGCTGAGCATTCCCTGGGAGTGGAAGTGAGAATGCTCTTCTGCAGTTGAATCTGTGACTGTGCTGACAACAGAGGGGGAATAAAGTGGAAACTCCCTCTGGGAAGTAATTAGTATGGACAGTTTTTAGTGTTGACACCGCTGGCTTTGCTTTCAGATCTCTCATTTGCTTTTTCCTGCTGTCTTGGGAAAACATTTCAGTGCCAGTTTCATTTTTTTTTCTCACAATGAAGGGTTCTACGGTCTATTGTGTGCTTACAAAGTTTCAAAGTTTCATGAGCTGGCACCCTGCTATCACCAGTAAAACACCATAGTAGATTTTTAAAAATGGAAAAACCAGACCATAGTTTACCATTTCTTATTAAGTTAACTTTTTGGTTATTTTTTGAGATAGTCTTTTTATGCCATCTCTCTCTCTCTCTCTCTCTCTCTCTCTCTCTTTGGCTTTTCTACCTCAGATATCGTCCAGTTACAGTTATTCAGCAGTGTTATTGTTGTGTCTCTACTTAAAGTTTAGCTTGTTTGTACCAAAGCTTTTAAATCTCTGCAACACAAGTGAAGAGAGTATCTGTACTTTGGCTTCTTTCGGGCATATTTTTGTACATTTTGACTTTAATCGTAAATCACTTTTCCCTTGTGGAGGTGGGTGCTTGATGATGTGAAACTACTGAAGCATCATGTATTATATAACTACCATGCATTACAGTGTATAAAAAACTCCTATTGTATCACACAATTAAAAATGTCTTCACATTATATAACTGGTACTTCAATGAATAAAGAACTTCCAATAGCTTATTGAGGTTACACTTAGAAGTAGGAAGTCAAAGAAAGTCATAACTGACCTTGTTGTGCAACTGCCTTTGACTCTTTGACTCTCCCTCAGAGCATTGACCCATGCATTGCACCTTTCATTGTCTTTAGGGAATAGAAACATACTTCTGGACATGTTTTTCTTCCAGTACACAGAAAACAAGCAACCACACTACACAAATAGTCACTGGATTTTTTTCTCCCCAGCCAATTGAAGAAAGGTGAAAACCGTGCTCATGTCATGCCCATTTTTTTTCTGGAAATATAAAATTTCTGCTAAACTATTCCACTGTGTAACAATTACAACAAGAAATCTAATTGACAGTAGTTAAATTGAAGATTATACAGTTGTCAGAAACCAGTATCACTTATATCCAAATCAACTACTTCACATTAAGATGCTGCCTGTGTGTGATGTCATGTCATCTGAGCACATCTACAGTATAATCCTAAACTACATATTGGTTATCTCCACATCCTAGTAGAAGTTTCCAGACTTAAAGCTCACAGCAGACACAAGGTTTTGAACAGTTGCATTACAATAATTCAAGTAACCTATTGTACAATTACATACTGCTGAAACCCTTAACTTTTAAGATGTGTTCAAACTGAATGTAGTGTGAATGGCAGCGTAATTGCTCTAGATTGTGTTGCAGTACCTCCTTGTTGTTTATGGTATTTCTTGAGTGCTTGTCTGCGTCTAATTGTTTCTTACTTGTACCTCAAGTGTCTTTGTATAACAGTGTCTACCAAATGATAAAATACAAATGCAAAATTTAGAAGAACGTATAAGCAAAATATTCACTTGGGCTCATCCTAATCATGAATATTTAATAGTGCTCGAAGGTGTTATCACCATAATAGTTTTTTTTTTTAACATCAAACTAGACCACTTACTTTTCTCGTTTGACAAGCTGTTGTTATTTGATAAGTTTTATTTTAGTCATATACTACACAAAAACAGAGAGACATAAATCACAACCTGGTTGATGTGAGTCTATAGCATAATGTGATAAGCTTATTCACTCACTCATATTAAGGAAATCATAAATCAGTCAAGCCCCAAGGAGGTTAAGATGTTAGTTGGAACAGTTTTAGAGGTACCACACATTTTTTAGGTTTGAGTAAAGTTACTGATTTGTATATAGAGAGAAAACTCACGACCTTTGATCAGCTGGTTTGTAGATGCGCCATCCCTAGAAACCACTTCTTTAGATACCTACAGTTTAGGAGCATCATAGCATCACAGACTCACTTCTTAGGGGAGCCATACTTGTCAGTCATAGAGGACCACTCTAAGATTTACAGATATTTGAGGGCAATTGTCAGTAATTTCTGTTCCGCTCTGGTCCAGATCAAAGGACAATTAACACTCAAGGCTCAATTCTTGGAGAGATGATCTAAAAGTAGATAATCTAGCAAATGAGTGGGAAACTGTTTAATAGCACAAACACAGAATATCAACACAGCACTGGAACTGATAAAATATAAATGACTACTCAGTACCTGTAAAACTTGACATTCATGACAGCTGTACCAGATGCAGTGTTAATGTTGGTACTCTGCAGCAGTTAATGGAGAAGCCAAAAAGGTCCAGTTGTTCTAGAATGATGTAGTCAATCTATCTCATGTATAGCTGCTGTGGAGACCCCTCTGGAGGCAAATATCTGTATATTAGGTATCTATCCTAAACACTTTACACCAGGCTGCAAGGCGGTGCCCTTGATTAATATGTGCCTGCTGTAGGCACAAAGATTGATTACATTGAGGCAGAGAAGTATGGACAGCCCCACACCTGCAATGTGGTTTTCGGGAAATGTTGTCCTGCCTTCATTTGGAGAAATTACATATGTGGTCAGAGGGAAGTCACAGAAATTCAGTGAAATATGGAACACTTAAATGAAATTACTGGAACATGAAATTGAGGAGTGAAATTGATAGATAAACCAAAAGCACATGGAAAGTACTATTCATCTTATGAATATATTATCATTACTATTACTATTATTATTATTATTATTATTTCATTTTTGTTTCTTGTTTTTCTTTCTTACTTCCTGAATATTTGGAAGGAAGAAGGTGAAAGGAGGGGCACGTTCATAAATGTCAATGTATTTATGACTGTGTATTCTTTTTTAAATATAATGTTTTTTTTTTTTTTAAAAAAAACAGTTCATGATTCATTTCCAGTCAAAATGGGTCACGACATTTTTTGACTGATGACATAACCTTGTTTGAAATAACGGTTCCATAAAAACCCCGCAGGATCAGATAGTAACATTTGATGGATTTCTGTATTGTACATTTATACAGATCAGACTGAGCTGAGGTCAGTGTGCAGCATAGGTAAGCCTATGTCAACATTAATTTATGAATAGGTGTTTAGGTAAAAATCTAGATGCTTATCATGTTTGAGTTTGTAATGTCCTCATCCATTTTCATATTATTTGAGGATTACATTTAATCTGAAATGCATTTCACTTCAGATGAGTTGTATATCCTATAGCTTAAGTATATGAAGACAAATCTGAGCAGATATGTATTTTAAGTTCAAAGTGACTCACAGAAGATGAGTTTAGTTCTTTATGTATTATTGCTCTTTAATAAGATGGGCAGACGTATCTGCATCCCCGTCCTTCCCGGCTTACTGCAAGCATTTTCACTGGACGCGCATGTCATCTCCACTGGGTCAGCGGGATTGTGGCAGTCGCCTGGGCGTGGAGGCTTGACAGCGACACCTTCAGTGACCTGAGGAACGGCAGCTGTGACAGGCCGCTGACGTGGCTGTCACTTGTCCTGACTGATGACAGACATGCAACCTCTTCCTGCCAGCTAACATCTGGGAGAGCAAAGAGCCCGAGACTCATCCTGACAGCAAGGGGAAGATGAAAGTGAAGGAAGAAGCATGAGGAGAAGAGAAGGACTACAGCTTATATATATAAACATATCTATGGGACCCAGTTAAGCATGCTAGTGAGTCAGCCTGTGCAACACCAGGGCCCAGGAACTGACTCACCTAAATGTAATGCAGCTATTAGAAATAGTAGTAATTATACCTGCTTTCCCTGCTGGGGCATGTCAAAATCCTTTTTCTTCCTCTGTGGTATTTATGATGTAGGTTTACAGGTGTAATAGAGACACTGGCTTTTTGTGTGTTTCATGACTTGGTTCATAAAAACTGCTGTAGATTCAATGCAATGGCCTTTGCAGTAGCCCAGTGTATATCTACAGTACATGTCATGATCCTGTCAATCTTGCTCTATGTCCATTAGTTGTCATTTTTTTCACCAGTCTGTCAGATGCCTTCAGACTTCCCTCCCTGTGATGTGAGGACTGGACTGAATGGGAGAAGGCCATACATCGATAATTAAGATGAACAGACTTTTTAATCCCGTATTGTGCTTGAAAGCCTCTTTCACACATGCAGTCTAATCCCTGAAATGTTCAGGAAGATTTCCAGCATGGGGTCATGGAGCAGGGAGCAGGGAGCAGGGAGATGACCAGTATGGCTGCGTTTATGAATTGCAAGGAAACGCAAGTAAAGGCTTAGTTACGTCCATCTGACAGAAGACACTTTCACATGGAGCAAGCAAAGACTCAAAGATGGTAAAGGGCCATTGCTATTTTTTTTAATGTTTTTATATTTAAAACAAAATGTTCACAATCTTTTATACATGTTTATTCCTGTAACTTTAATGGTATTGCTTTCATAAAGCCATATCGATTATTCAAAGCTGTCTGAAGCTAAGCCACGCTTAAGCTGATTATTCAAAATCTTCAATCTGACAGAGCCTTGAATAATCAATATGGCTTTATGAAAGCAATACAGTTAGTAATGTGAATAAACATTTACAAAAGAGTGTGAACATTTTATTTGAAATATTTAACACAACACAAAAATAGCAACGTCCCCTCTATTTAAGCAATACATCCCTTTTTCAACAGTGCGTGTGTCTGTGCTTGGTGCGACAGTATCACAGCATCATGATCCATTTAACATTATTAACTTATATTTAATATCACAATCCAAATCACATCCATAATGGTAACTACTCTTAGGGAGCGCAGAGCAGAGTTTTGGTGAGCATGCATATAGAGAAAAGAGATGCTGGGTGTCAGATCCACAGAGAAGAGGAGGAAAAATGGTTAGTTATTAAGGATTTAAAATTCACTTGTCACATAATGGGGCTCAGTGGGCCGATATGCCGCTTCCCCACAAACTTTGCTAAATGTATCTACAGTAGGAGCATTTACTCACGGACAAATAGCCTAAACTGTACACACATTGCACAGCTAACATTATACTGCTGCTAACTTCACTCTCCCGCTGTCTCTCTCTCTCGACTACACTCCCACACTAACTAACTTAATAGCATGTGTGAAAAGATGCAAGACGGAAATGTTCCTGAATTAAGCTGCATGTGTAAATAGGGAAAATCACAAGTGTGGCCTTGAAAGGTCATATCAGTAATTTACTGGAAACTGTGTAAAAGAGGCTCAATAATCGCCATATGATCTGTTTACTATGGATACACATGGACAGATTGTAGGGGAATCTGTATAGTTAGATAGAAGGTGGATGTTCTGGCATAATTCAACATGTTAAATGGTTTGACAGTTTGTTTGTCAACCTTGGTTAAAGAGGTATTCTTCCGTTCATACTGGCTGCTTTGTCCTGCATTTGGGTCCATCTCCTGATGCTCTTATGACAGTACAGACCCTGTGGTAGTCATAATGGTAATGGTAGATGGGAAGGAATCGGACATTATCTTGTTGAATTTGATGGATTAATGAGATCTCCTGTTGAACTATAATTTACAGTGAAAACCAACACTTCCAGATATTAAAATGGGACTTAAACAAAAGAAAGAATGGCCAGATAAGTTGAATGCTTTGTCTGCAATGCCTGTTAAATTGAGAAGGTATAAGAGGTATATCGTATCATACAGAGTAGAGTGTATGATATGATATTTGCACATTGCCTATTAAATGTTATTTTTATAGAATAGAAAACCAAAGGGCACATGGCATCATACACATTCCTTGAATATACAACCATTTTTAACTAAAACCAAACAAGATGCAATGAGAAAAGACAACAAAGAATGAAGAAGAGACTACAGTAAGCAATCAAGAGTTTGTCCTTGTATTTGACAGATCGTTTTCACAATTAATTAGACTCATTATAGTCAATTATGGTAACACTGTAGCAACAACCACAGGGGTTATAGTATAGTATAGTACATAATAGTAACTTTTAAAAATGCCATAATGTGCTCCCACTTTATTTTCTATTTTTTAAATAAATTGTTTATTTGTTAGGTTTAGGTTTCAGATGTCTCATTTAGTGCATTAAATCAAATCAAATCCAATATTCTAGCATTTAAATTCTAGCACTTAAACTGTAGATGCTGCACAGTAAGTGGAAGGAACTAGTGAGGCTGCTTAGTGGCCAACAGATCAGACTGTGGTTGTACTGGGCAGCTTCCAGGTGTGAATGTGTGTAACTGTGTGAGTGTCTCAGTGAATTTTCCCCTGAATAAATAGTTTAAAAAAAAAAAGAAGTCAGGGCCACACAGTTCATGTTTGCCCTGGAGCCTTCCAGCAGGTTAACCTGTCAGTTTCTATGACCATAATATCATGTCTTTTTAATAATGGCTATAATAATGGTTATTGTAATGGTCATTGTTTATAATGATAGAATTACAAGATCAAATCTGGATCCCATTTTTAACCACATAAGAATTACATTCTGGAGGCTAAGAAGTACTTCCACTGGAGCCTCCAGTGGAAAGCTAATTCTGCAGAATGTTTCATTCATTGTTACAAAGTGTATTTTTAAAACGTAAATTGAATTTCTTGAAGCCCACAGTGGGCTGCAGTTAACACCCATCCGAGGCTCATTGATTATGTTGGACATATTAAATTGACAACAATGAGAAACAAACATTTTGTTCCATCAGCAGCTCTAAATGTTTCTTGTCTGCAGCAGACAAAAGACAAACAACCAATGTGTCTTTGCGCTTTTAACCTTGGATGAGTGTGAGTCGGGCCACATATCATTTTAAAATATACCCACACTTCCAGAGGAACTGAAACGTCTCCTTCAACAGATGTCATTTTTCCCTTGCTTCAGTACACTTGACAAGTACATATTAATTTGATCAGTAGGCTATTTAACTTTGCTCTGTAGCAGCAGAGAACAACTATTTGATAGCTAGTTGTTATGATGGGAACAAACTGCACATTGAGCATCAATATACAGACCTGTCAGTATAATGCTCCAGTTGCCAAACAAATGGATTGCCTCTATTCTCATGGCTATTTTCTCTTGTTACAAATAACCCGTAATGAATAGTTGAGCTTTTCCTGTGAAATTATCCCAAGTCTTCATTGAGCATAATAACCACAAAGCAAAAAATGTAGATGTGTAGACGGAGGGTAATACGATGCAGTGATAGACAGCACTTCGAGACGCGATCAATAATGTCAACCACATGGGAAAAAAGGGTTAGGCATATGCTGAAACAATTGGAATTTGCTGGCATTTACAGTCAAATATATTTACACATCTTCTTGAGCTATGGCTCCTAAAAAAAGTCTATTTATGAGCCTCATATAAATGCATTTTTACAGAATGTGAAAATGTCAGAGAATATTATTTAAGAACGATAGCATAGCATTCTCAATGAAATATGATGGTGAAGAAAGGAAACTCTTCACTAAGCCTCAATCCCTCAATAAAAAGGAGCCCCTGGGTTCCTCACTGTTGGTGCTTTCAGAGATGATGTTCTCAGTACTGTCTGTCAGTGTCATGGTGCCGCAGCATGGTGTAGATGTGTTAAGATATACTTACTAGGGCCAGCATGAAACACAAAGATATTATTTTCTGTTGCTTTCATAATGTATCTCTCAGAGGGGGTGACATGGGAAAATAACTTGTATAACTTTTATTTTCTAAAGCTGACAGACAGAACGGAATCAGTCCAAGTGGACAAATAAGGGATTTAATCTATGGTTGCATAAATTTGTATTGCTTTTTTTTTTTTTACTTTGGGATATAGGGGCCATCTGTGTGTGTGTTTGTGTGTTTGTGTGTGTGTGTGTGTGTGTGTGTGTGTGTGGGGGGGGGGGGTTGGAGGTTGTTACACTACTTTCTTCTTTTTTTGAGAAGTAAGGTATCGCAAATTATAAATAAAAAACATTAAAACATTTTCTTTATTTTGACGTAAAGGTAGACATAACATGATGTTTTATTCTAGTGCTTTGAAAACCTGTCATGGTGGAGATGGCAGAATGTACAAAGTGTCTTAAATTGACACTGAAGACTGTTTGCCTCTTGTCTCTTACCAGACACTGTTTTTCTTCTCTTCTTTTTATTGAGTTTTTAGTATATTCTGCATTACAAATGGTGTATGAGATAACATAAAGAACAACAATACAACAGAGTATGAAACAAACATTCTTGTCTTTTAAGCCTGAACCTAAACTTAACCAAACCTTAAAAGGAAGTGGCGGGTCAAAAAACACCCCTATACATATTTTTTTATAAGGGTCATATGTGTTTTAGAAGGCACTGGCACATTATCTGTTTTGTTGCTTTGGTTGAATTGCATGCAAAGCTATTTCTGTGCCTTTCTTGAGTAAATTTGAATACTTGCGGTGTTTTTGCATTATGCATGTATTTGCCTCAGATACAGAAATTCACAATTACCATGTTTGTGTGACCACGCAATAATTTAATACTTTATGGATCTCACAACTTACCAGGAATCTCTAGTTGTTTTGTGTGAGTTCAGTCCGTGAAGTGATTATAATTTTTGTTGATAAAATCTCATATTATTTTGTATGAACTTGCTGCATTGCTCATCCCTTCCAAATATTCTGTCGTGCCCATGTGAGCAACACTTTCAGCTGTTTGGTTTTTTAAAGAAAAGAGATGTAGCTAACCAGCTTTGAGTTTTGTAGGCTTATTGTCAAGATTTTTCTTTCCCTATTTGCTCAGTGTGATAGTAGTCACTGCATTTTTCTCACTGATGTCAATAAGCCTGGCAGTAGTTGGTCGCTAGCAAGGGAGCTTTATTAGTTCACTGAGTTGAATTCAGAATTGCAAGAGGCACCTTGAAGTCAAGCTCACAGTAAAAATGATTCTCTACCCAAAAGGTTTTATTTCAGTACAGTCAGTATTTCTATCACACACTATCTATGTTATAGCAGCCTATAGCCTTCTCAGTTTGCCCTTATTTCATCTGATTAAATGAGAGCAAAAACTCAATTAAAATACTCAATAAAATACACTGTTTCTGATTAGTTCACATTTAGATACAACTTTACTGAATTACTGATTTGAAGGTAGAAAATAGATTCAAATAAGAGGTTAACATGTAAGGTTAAAATGCATGGGCAGTCACAAGAATGAGTGTCAAACAAGAAGAATGTAATAAAAATGGCTTCTCACCACTTGGTTAAGGTTCCACTTTCCGCTTTATAAATAATTTAAAAATCAACCACTGGTAAGGACACGTCATATTACTGTGCCAGTGTGAGTTTTGATACAAAGGTAACATTTCTTGGCCTGAAATACAAAAACCTTCCCGATCTGAAGTCAGTAGGTGATTTCTTAGACACATTCTGTGCAGCAGCCGGAGGTGCTAAAACCATGGGATTCATACAAAGCTTAGCCTCATCAGTTCTATTTTAAAACATGTTTTCAGGGCTAACATGTAGATGCTGTATGGTTTTGCTGACAAAAGTGTACTGTACGTTATTGTGACTTGTAAGATGACCTATTTAGAGAGTGCTGCTTCATCAGTATTCCAGATGGTGCTATCAACAATACTAAAACAAGCTCATGTCTCATTGTGCATGCAACATGAGGCTTACATTGTTTTTTCTTCTGTATGGTTGAATCATTGAAGTGGAGTAATGTATAATGCATCTATATAGTTCTGTGCGATATGGACAACATGTTACATCCCGATACATTTGGAGTATCCGACGGTCATTCCGACGTTTAGTTGCATACCTAAATCACAACTGTAGTAATGTTCACATTGGTTAGCGGTGTTAGCCCATACGTTAAAATTACAATATAAATGACAGAGGGTTATATCGTACGGTAGACTTTTTTTATATATATCTAGCAATTGAGACCATAAACACATTTTGAAAACGTTTACTGAGGTTAGAAATCAAGTAAGAAGTTGGTGAATTCTCCATTGACTTGTATTGAGACGGAAGTCCTTTTGACATCAAAACGGTCGCCCCCTGGTGGCCTTTTGATAGAATGTATTTCTAAGTTACTTCCGCGTTGGCCTCATTTCAGAGGATCAGAACTCCCCGCCTGGCTATATCATACGGCAGACATTTTTATATCGCACTACAATATATATCGTAATATTGCACAGCACTACATCTATATACAGTATGTACATTATAATGGATCTTATGCATTTAGATGTCTGGACATGGATTTGCTAGCATTATCTTTATTCTGGGAATTGTTACAGATTTACTGACTTAATCTTTCTGAGAGATTTGTATTATAACAACGTCACAGTTATCTTCACATTGACCCCTCTTCAAAGCTGCAAGAAACTGCTTCGTGGCCCCAAACACCCATGGGTCTCCAAGAGCCTCAGTTTGACTGTGTGGCAATCAATTTATGGTAACTCAATTAACTACTATTTTACTTGGGAATATCGACCATTGAAGCACAGTATCAGCTGATGTTATAAGGGCCTTAAGGTGGGTCCTTCTTTATTACCGAATCTTGTTACCCTGTCTTGAAAACTATCAAAATCTCCCTAAGCTGTAAGATCTTCATAATGTCAGCTGGTATTGTGCTTACATGGTCCATTGCTGAATTAATTGTGTTTAATCATACTACCACACAGCAAACCTGGGGCCATGTTATATTACAGCAGGGGAATACTATACACAGAGAAGAGGAGAGAGAGAATGGGAGCTTAATAGAAACTGAGCAGCTCATTTTTACCCCGGGCCCCACATAGCAGGTTAATCCAACCATGCGGCCTCTATCTTGCAAGTACTGGGAACCATATGTTGAACTGCTTACTACTTGATAATCTAACACAATAATATGGGCGTTCTCAACAACACAGCATCTCACAGAAATCCCTCTTGACAGCTTATCTGACCTCTTGTAGACTCCTGTCATGAAGACCAATTCATTTTCCTTAAATTGTATTTTAAAAGAGGAAATTGATGTGATTTGGGGACCAAGTCAAAACAGAGACTAAAGCCAGTGAAGTTAATAATGATTTGAAATATTATATTCTTTAAAAGCAATACCAGTTTAGGCAGTAAACTGCAACATTTTATTTTATTCTATATTATTAAAGCTTGAGGGGGTGTTTCAGGGAGTTGTAGGAGCTCATCCCACAAATCACTCAGTCAATGCATACACTCTGCACAAAGGTCGAAGTAGTGCTGTAGGGAAAGTAAACACGCATTAATCTTTGGAATTGTTATTTTTAATATATTTTGTTTGAAAAAAGGTGAGTGTAGGTGAATAAGATGAAGAAAAGTTTCGGTTAAAAAGGCTGGAGATGACAGTAGTTGTTTTGACGCCCTCAGTCATCGTATCCCGGTGATGTTTCTTCCACACATCACGCCCCAATCTCTCCCCTGTCTCTACTATAAAGCTGTCCAAGACATCTAACCAGAAAAAATATCAATTCATTTGTTTTATGGTTCAGAGTAGGGTGTCTTATAGAGGATGGGATGTCAGATGTCACATGTTGCATATTGTGGAGAACATGTGCCCACAGAAGATAAAGAAGATAATAAACGTTAATCATCAAGAACTGATTTCTGTATGTGAACAGTATCAAGTATAATATTACTTTTCAATTACAATATCACTCCTAATCCTGTGACAGATATTTGGTTGTCACTTTGAGGCTTGAGTGGAAAAGTACGTTATCAAATGTTTTAATCTGGCATCTCCCTTGTCAATTAGCAGAGTTGCAGAGCTGTCCAAACCTGTTAAAAAATGCCTGCAGGTGGTGACAAATCAGTCAAATGTGCACACATGTCACATTTAGCTTTAAACTAACAACTTCCTCCTTGTGAGATACTGATTTGATTAACAACTCTTGTGACAGAGTTTGCCTGCGATAAAATCTCTCATGACACAACTGATGCTTAATTGGTAACAAGGAAATACAGCTACAGCGTTGATGATCATGGTCCCCCACAACTGTGATTCTGTTAATTGCCAGTGAAACCACATACGTTCAGTCCCTACACTCGTTTACTCGGGTTTGTCCTTTGATATGTCTGCATCATTAAGCCTCAATTAACCATCAATCTATCACTTGAAATATGTCCAAATCTAATGAAGCAACAATAATATGAAAGCGTTTTATGTCACTAATTTTAAGAAAGCCACTGAAATGTCTAAATGTTTTTATAATTGCATATATTTTGGTTTCACATATGCACTACTTGACAGTATCTTATGGCATTTATGGTATTTTTTTATTGCATTTTATTACCTGCATCAACCTATCAGTCTTCCACAGAGTCCACAGAGAAAAAAAATTAGTTTTGGTACTATTCGTTCTCAAAATAGAACATCTTGTGTGTACGTGTAATCTTTATCAGTCTTTACGTTATATTCAAGGAGTGATTGTCAGATCTTTGATATACATGGGCCTGATCACATTTTCTTAATGCCCAGCTCTCACATTTGGTTTCTTTACTTTTGGTTTTTCTCAGTTTAAATAATGATGCCAGTCTCAGACCTGGACGTTCTCCAAACACTTTGCTCTTTTAAAAGATGCAACAGTGCAGTTTGGCAGCTGACACAAAGGGAGAGCTAGGAGACAACATATTACACATGACCAGAGCAGGGCTTCTAACTCCCACATCTAAGACATCCAACATCCAAAGTACACATTTCTATCAAAAATGCAAAAGAAGTTTTCAGCCTTTAGAGTAAGCTGGCCATTTTTCATGAAAATGCAAAATGAACTGGCAAGACTTGCAACATTCTGGACAGGATTCATGTCTTTATATCTGTATAACCAGTGGAAGATCAAACATGTTAAAACCTGGAGATGTTTGACTTGTTGAGTGCCTGAATAATATGCATGTATTTATATGTACAGGCAAATGATTAAAAGCTAAAAGACAGAGAACTATGGAGAAAGGCAAGGATCTTATTAAATATTTATACCTCAAAAGAAATGAGTAAAAATTCAAACCAGTCAAGATGACAGTAAAACATGTCAGAGCTGGTTGAAAGAAACAAAAATACATCACTACCCAACAATGAAAACAGTATTATTAAAAAACGAATTGACAACCATAGAAGTAAATATGCTACAATAACAATGATGAAAAAAGCAAAGAAACAGAGGGACAAAGTTTCATGTTAATAATGAAAAACGTGTAGCAGATGGCCTCTTATTCAAAATTTGACATTGTTTAAAATGATTCATTTATGTGTTTGCAACCTTTCCACAGTCTCAATCATGAATTGCCAGCAAGTTGTCATAAATATAGACCTTTTTTTTCTCTTCTAATCATCCGTGTCTCCATGCCATCTTTGTTGTGGGTGACTTCATGCATTTCTGAGTATTTTTGGATCTCAAACATCACACAGACTTCCTCTTCTGTTATATAAACTTTTTCTTCCACCATGACAACTGATGCGTACCTTCCTCTCACCTCTGCCTCAGTGGAAAAGCTGCGACCAATCCCAGGTGGTGTAGGATAAAGTAGCCTAAGGATCTAGAGCTGCTGTCCAGAACAGTTTTTTTTAATCAAAGAGCTATGACATTGAGCTTCAGTGAGGGTATGAAGAGAGGGAGAAGCTTGAGGGAGAACTGCAGCACATTGGGAACAATCTGGTCCTCCTGATGCTTCCTTATCATGATACTGATGGCCTCATCAGCCAGCCTGATGATCCATGGTGCTCTGTAGCTTACAGTCATTCAGTCTGCATTAAATAATATTTCACTTTTTTGGGTTTTTTTTTTGTTTGTTAGTTTTTTGTAGTTTTGGCCCTTACTCCTATCAGTATAACAATGTACTCACCAAGATGAGATTTGGCAGCACAAAGATTGCTAAAAAGAAATAAGACAAGGCAAAAAAAAAATGTATGTAGCAGTAAGGTGATATAAGACAGGAATGATCACTTTCATTTGACTGTTCTTGTTTCTTTTCCTTTGGGACTTGTTTAGATTTGATCAAAGATGGTCGTAGCAAGGTGTAACATTACCCATTGGTTTACATTGGAGCTGGATTAAAGTCCAGAGATGCTGCTTCTATTTGGCGCCATCTTTCCCGTTTGGAGCCAGGATCTTCCAAATAAGGACTGCGGAGTGTTGCCTTTCATGCTCTGGAAAGTCCTACACGTCACTATCTTACTTGGAAAACCGAGTGGTGCACCCTTGGCTTAACTTAAATTGTGCTAACTGGGCAGGTATCACAATCAAGTAGCATTTACTAACTAAATTTTTGCAACTGTGGTCTGAGTCAGTGTAAGGGTTAGCTGGGGGAGAGCAGTAGGTTAGCAAACTGTAAATGACCTCTAGAGAAAAGAGGCAGTTTTTTTTTTAGCCAGCATCTAGTGGCCATCGGTGGGATTGGATGTTAAGTTACTTCAAAATTGGCTTCAAACTCAGACCACGGTAGTTTTTAGGATATAATCTGTCTGGCATGAGAAGAGGCTAGATGATCATTTTATCACCCTAGTGACAACCTCCAAAACAAAAAGAGAAAAAATCTTTAATGTTATCTTTGCTGTTGCTCCTTTCGACACTCATTATAAACAGTCTCACTCCCCGAGAGATTTACTCCTTTGCTTCTTCAGACAGTCTGTCAGGTGTTCAGCTGTCAGCCCACATGGGAGCTGGGTTTTGCTGCTGAAACCTCAAAAACTCCAACTACATTTTTTTCTACAAGTTCATAGAGGAGATCAGTGGTCTTAATGCATTTGCACAAGAGACACTTCACAGGATTTACTTGGGTTGTCTCACTGTGGGGTTGAAGCAAAAAAGGTGAAATATAACTTTTTGTATCCCAGCAGAATCTCTAACAGTTTATAGAGTCTTATTATCCATTTGTTTTTTGTATTTTTAACCATCTGCCATTTAAAACGGTCTTTATTGCCTTAAAAATGATCCAAACATCATGAGCATTGTTCTAATCTGCCACCATTATTTTGAATTTTACTATGTAAGAAACCATTTTTGACTGTTTTATAGGAATTGGCATGAACACCAGTCACTATTGTCGAAGTCAGACTTTGTAGACAAACCATCCAGCCATCCAGGCGTAACAACTCGAGAGAAGCAATACTTCCACGTTTGCTTCTTTAAAAAAAAACCAGCAGTTATCACACACTATCGCAACGGTACTTATTAGAAAAATGTGAAGTGTTTGACATGTTTTGCTCAGATCAAGATATCTGCCTGTTGTATTGATATTCACAACTAATAAATCCTGCTGTTTTTGGTGAATCCTTGACATTTCCCGCAGCACCACCATCAAGCTAAAGTTTCTGCCTGTACACATCAAACATTAAAATCTAAAAAAAGAAGACTACAGCAGTAGAAGCATGTGTTGGCCCAACATCTTGCTAAGACACTTTATGTTGGTTTTTTCTTTCATTTGTCACCCGCCTGTATGTTTGGTGGCTGCTGTGAATTCCTGGCATTTTTCTGACAGCTTTTCCCAGGTTGCTGTTGTCCTTGACAACACACAGCAACACATCTAAGTCCACCTTGCCTGTGAAAGGAAAGTATTGGCCCCTCCAATGTTTTCTGCAATGTGGTGCATTCGAGCATGTGAACAGGCTGCACAAGCACTGCCAGACCCTTATGATAAATTAGTTTACCAAACAACGGTTGGAATCAAAATTTGTATCCTTTTTGTATCTAGGAGTTAATGCTTTGGGGCTCACTATTGAATCTACTCTCTTTTTGTCTGTAGAAAGATTACTCTAAAAGAAGTGGAATGGAGAGAAGCCTCATAAAGTTCTTTGTACATGGTTCCTGACAGAAATGGGGCATTTTCATTATCACACTCCAGATTTACTGATCACATCTTTTTTGATAGTATTCCCATGCTTATTCTTGCTTTTGAACAACTCACCATGCAAATTATTTGTATTTACAACAAACCTGTTTAAAAAGAACCTTCCTTGCATTAATGAGTGTTGTATAGAATGAGTAAGAAGAGTTTAACATGACTACTGTGGTGCAGTAATGCTGTTTTATTATCTGAATCACTACTATAATCATATTCACAATCCGTAGCACGGTTATACTGTAGATTTCCATCAGGTATTATACTTTGATACTAAAAGCTCTGCAGTGGAAAGAAAATTGTCTTGGGCCCATTTGACACTGAAATTGTATATTGTCTTTTTAAAGCTGTCCATAAAGTAAATGATTCAAAAACATTTTTAATTTAACAAAACACTATTTCTGTTAAGCCTTTTTTGCCTCCTTTGTTGCTTAACATTTTAGGAGGGAATCCTGCTACTTATATTGATCAATAGGCGGAAGCTTAATACCGTAATCATGTAAGATCTTTATAAATAGAGAAGTTTATTTTCAGAAGCTCTTCTAAGTGGTGTCTTTCTCCAACTGAGCTATCCAAAGCCCCAAATTGAAGTGATGGAATGCCGCAAGATACTTACAAAGAGAGTTGCATATGTATGCAAAGCCTTTTAAGTGTGAAAGCCAAACACAGTCATGTTTCAATTTTTTTAGGTGCATATTGGTTGTCCAGAGGGTACTACACTCAATTTTCATATTTTAGCATTAATATACAACGGGGCATTCTTTACTGTGACTGTGGATAATGTATTAATGTACCTATATCCACGTGACGTAAGGGTTGTTTACCACATATAGACGCATAGTGTATACGCTAATTAATTCACAAGTTGGTTCCTATTTTGGTCTTGGCTGTAGGTTTTATAATTAGCTGTGCTTGATGAGCTGAAAAGATGTCAAGAGAAGAAAATGCAATGAACCATCTCACTTTTTCACAATCGAATAGAATTTAATGTCAACTACACTTTGTTAGGAAACAAAAAGCTTTGTATCATAAGAACAAACTTTTTTTCAGTTTTCTCTATTGCTCAACTCCTTTTAAAAAGTCCTACAAGCTCAACTTCTAACAAGTTAAAAATAATGAGTTACAATTACAGCAATGAATCCAATTATGCACAGAACAAAAGCTCATAAGTGTGTTATATCATCTGTAAAAAAAAACATCCAGCAGTGTGTTGAAAATTACAGGTGCTAAATGTAGTAGGTTGTTTGGCTTTACTCAAATTTAGGATCATATTTTCATAAACCCCTGCTGCTGTTTCAAAAGGGATATTATCTCTTGTCCCCTTGACTGGCATCACATTTGTTTTGAAGAGCATAAAGCATAAGAGGCAATAACAGCCCTTGAAATATAATAATATGTTTTGCACAAGTAAGCTAATGTCAAGTTGAAAATGAGCAGGTGGTGAAGCAGGTGAAAAAGTGTGTATTGCTTGCAAAGTCAACACACTTACTATTTTGTGCCAGAAAAGCACCTCAGCATCAGCAGCAGAGTGCTCACCACAGCTGATTACAGTCCCTGCTAAGTACAGTCTAATGCAATGAAGAGTTCCTTCGATCCCTGGATTGTTTGCGGCTATATGTTTAAGCAGCACTCCACTGATGTAGTGCTGCACGTCCAATATTAAGGTATTTGCGAAAGATAAAAAAGGCTGGCCAGAATCAAAGCAGCAGAGAGAGAGTAAATCCAAAAAATCTCAGAATGCTCCAAAAATGATGAATCCTACATTTTCCAGAATGCAACTCGATAGTGTTCCTGCATTACCTTCCAACTTGGTAAATGTGCAAAATCCGTAACATAAATTATAGTCTCATGACATCACCACAGTTAGCTCAAGATCCAATAACAAGTATTTTCCAGCACTTTTAACCACAATAACAGTTAGTTTGCTCAGTGGTCATGTCACAGCTCAAGTGACCTATGTAGAGGTGGTGATCTAGACAGAGTAGTACTTCTACATGAAGCTTACTGGATTTCCATAAATAAATACCATGTCTCTGGCTAATTTTTTTTTTTTTTTTAAGTATATTTTTTCGGGCTTTTTTGCCTTTAATGTACAGGACAGTGGAGATAGACAGGAAACAGGCAGAGAGAGGGGGAATGACACGCAGGATAAGACCGCTCGGTGCGGGATTCAAACCGGGGTCACCTGCAACGAGGACTATAGCCTCAACACATGGAGCGGGTGCGCTACCCGCTGAGCTAAGCCTGAGCTCAACCTCGTTTCTGGCTAATTTAAATGAGGAAATATGACCAAAACAACTTACTGAATACTTTAAACCACTTTATTGTCATATTTTTTGTGGTCAACCGTGGTTGGAAGCTGTTTACGATTCGCCCATATAACCCATATTGATATATGTTTGATTATATATCTATAGTCTGTATATAGTTCTGTAAATGTACTTATGATTTTGTTTTTAGTGGATTTAAAGTTGGTGAAGTGAGTGAGGTAGCATGAAAGCATGAAGGAAATAGAAGGACTCTTGCACCCTGAAGAGAGCATCGCTGAAACATTGTGCATTTTCTCACCTTCGTGCTCACATTGGATGGCGATAAGTGAATAAAATGAACAACCTCACTGATTTGGAGACCCTGCAGACCCTTTTTCAGACCCTTTGTCACTAATGACAACTTACAAAGTAGACCTTATTAGTAGACCTATTTTGTCAAACTACAATTTCCAATGTCAAAGCTCCTTGAGAGGCAGAAAAGACATTGCTTAAACTACCCATGATGACTAAACAGAACGTTACGTGCAAAATCAGTAGATTGGCCCTTGGATATCTTATTTCTTCATCATTTTAAAAGAAAACTTGATTATAATAAGTGGGCTAAATCTCAGTTTAAGATAGAAGCACTTACCCTTTTGATCAAATCATTTTTACCCCTAGTTTCTATACCTGCTAACTGCCAAACTCCTGATTAGGACACAATGGCAGCCAAATTCTAACACAATGTAAATCTGCATAAAGACCACATGCCTTCAATTTAAATCAAATCTGATGCTCCCTCTGATTAATGTGGACATTCATATGAACACCTCAATAATTTGTAATTCCACTGTGACAGCACTGAAATGGCAGTAGCTAGAATGAAGATTAGAGTCAGTACTACACGAATCACTGATGCCTCTACAAGTATTAACATTAATTCCACTTAGCCTTTAAATTCATACATTCCTTAAATCCTTATAGTGCAGTTACACTAGGCAGGCGTTCTTCATCATCAGCATTTACGACAGCACTCACACCAACAAGCTGTTTGAAAACACGTACAAATTACGAAGAAGTGGCAACACTCCTTCAGTTAATTAACAGGGATCTCAGTGTGTTGGTATGCTAACAGACACACAACCTACATAAGAGGGAGGGGGGGGGGGGGGGGCTGGAGGTAAATGAGGAAGGGGTTGACGGATATTTGCATCTGTCAGTTGCTTTAATGTAGCACAGCCATGGCAACAATCAACACAAAGCAGTGGGATGCCATCGGTCACATCTGTCATTTCTCAAACAACCTGTGTTAGTAAGGAAATATGTTAATGTATGCTCATAAATTAGACATCAAATAGAACAAGACACATTGTTCTCCAATGTATTTTACATAGAAATCTATGATGTTTCTGAGTTAGCTAATACCACACCTTGACGAAAAACACTGTCACACTGAATGTATGAAAGAATTACATTAACTTCATCGTACCATTATTATATTTAAGTCTTCTGGAGGGACATTATTAATGGGGATACACAGAAAATCGATCACCATAGTGCACTTTTATTAAAACTCGCTGATGAAGTGAATCTAGGTTAAATACAAAATAATATACATAGATAAAGGTAATATAGCATTAAAAAGGAGGGAACACACCAATATAAGGAACATAGATGTCTACAAAAGTTTCTATATTCAGTATACATCTAGTTTGGTTGTATAAGAGCTCACTTTTTTCTCCTGCGTCTCTTGCTTTCCACAAGTATTGGACTGCATCTTGATAGACAAGTTACCAGGCAGAATAATCCGTGACCACGTCTTCCTCTCTGACAGATGGAGTGACAGATCTTTGCAGAGAGGTTTTGATCTGGTCCTTGGATGTCCTCCTCAGCTCCACAGAAGAGCCCTGGCCTAGATGGAGGAGACAGTTGGCGCTTTTGAAAATGTTGGCGTCCCAAAAGATTATATTTTCTGTTTAGAGCAACATTACCAAACCAAACACGCTAGACTGAAGTTTAAATGGCCAGCGCTGGCTCTAAGCAATGGTAATATGTTGAAAGAATGTTTGGTTTAAAACTAGTTGTTCCTCTCTACCAGATGGAAAAATGCATATTTTGAATGATTTCACTATTTTCAGCTCTTAGTAATGTAGAGGCCACTTTGGTTCATGGTAGCACTTATGCAGTATAGGGGCCACCATGCTGTTTTGTTCTCCATTTTGGAAGATATATGTTATGCAGTCTATTAAAGAAATGTTGATTTTTTTCTATTCATGTCTAACTTCAAAAAACATAACTTCCATGTCAACTCAGCTACTGTACAGTCATGAAAACTGAAAAAACTCAGTGTTAAAAACTCTTGAAAAAGCTTTTTGCCGACTAGATTCTTTATTGACTTCTATAATAACTTCAAGTACATTGTCTCTTATCTTAAAAAAATATTTATCAGTGCCCTAGCTACCAAAAATTAGTCATAAGAGCAATTTTTGATCTGCCACCTCCACTAACTACTTAAACCATATCTTGGTTAAGGTTATGGATAAATCACGGTCCTGGTTAAAAGAAGCAAACTTGTCTGTTGGTAGGAGACAGGAAACAAACTGCTGTCTGAAGTGTTAAAGTCACATGTGTCACATACTGCAACATCCATCTGTAAAGAGAGAGTCCAGCATTATTGTATGAGTAAAACATCACCATGCAATATTTAAGGCACAGTGGCATACAAGTCCAACTTAAAAAAGAACATCATTTGCCCTTGATAATACATATTATACATATTTGCTATACTATAATTTGGAGTTCCACATAATTATATTCAGTATGCTGTATAATTGCACTCTACCTCCCTGACAAGCAGTTTTTTTCCCTAAGAGAAGCAGCCTGAGGTATTTTCCTGGCCTGTTAGGCAACTGTCTGCTACTTTAAAGTGGATGAGAGAAGCTGATGTAACCGGCCATATTGAAGCTTGCCCAAAGTCCATCTGCTGATACTGTATTCCTCCAACCTACAATATATTCATCCTGCTCCAGCCACATTTCCATATTGTGCCACACTGCAGCAGGATTATGCTTGTGGCTTAAGCTACAAAAAAATTAGCTGGCCTTCTACATGGGCTTGTGAATTAGTTATGTATTGTGTATTGATTGGACTTAAGGTGACATTGCTTTAGGTGGATGCTACAAGCCACTTTTACATTACACATACATATAATACTCTCTAAACTCGACTTAGTGGTTTGACTGTTACCATGCCTAACACTCCTGCATGTGCTCCATAAATGAACAACAGACTGCTTTGTAAAAGTGATCAGACCAGCAGTCATTAGCATCTAGCTGAACCAGCAGCATGGTGTTGACTGATTGTGACATACCTCGTGTAATTATCTATGAGAATGCACACACTTCTAAAATATATTCTTGGGCTGATTACATTTTGAATTCAGATGGTAGTTTTAACATCTACAGTTTTAGCCGAGCACCGACACACTGCTCACACATTCTCCAAAAAAATGAATTCACTTCTGTGCCCGTTTGATGCTGTTTTCATAAATTATTGATGCTCCCATCCTCCTTCAACCCTGACTCCAAATTCTTCATCCTGGGAGATTATCAATGAGAGCTCCTCTGTAATTCCAACAAACAGCTACCTCTTTTGTTCCCATCTGCTCGGTGTAGAGGCTATAGCAGCGAGAGCCTCTGTAATGCTGACGTGAGGACAGACTGGAGCAGACACCTCCAGCTGTACCGTCTGTACCTGTCCCACCTGGAGCACCATCAATACTGTTTCCTCATAGGGGTGTTAATGTCAGACTGCTGACGGCTTTATTCTGCCTTCCTCAACTTGTCACAGTTGAGACCACTCTTGTGTCCCACAGAACGATCAATATGGAGATAAAGTTCTGAAAGACAGGACCATATTGAACATTTTTGCTACTGAGACAATCCAAGAGCTGTTTAACCGTGGAGGCTTGAGGACTGTAATCGTTGTATCAATTGCAGATGTCTCTATAGAAGGAGATCAATTTCAATTATTTAAAGGAGGTGTAAAGCAATTAGTACTGCAGTGGATGGTACTATAGAGGCCTATGTATGTTTCCTCTTGAATTAGTAGCAATACAGACTGCATAGTTATGTAATTGATCATGTAGTAGCTGCAGGTGGTACTATCACAAAGATCCACTGGGATAATAATGCAAGTAAAGGAGCGTAAATCAGTTAATGCATGAACAGAATGATTAAATAAGAGTAATCTAAATGTGGATTTGTGCTCAAATGTAGGTTATTTGGTCTTATGAGTCTGTCTTTAGCCATGCTACCAGATGCTACCTTTTTTTTTCTCTCTTTTTTTTGGTATCCATGGCTATAGTATACTTCCTGCTTGCGTCATTCAAAGCGTAATGGGAACAGTAGTTTTATTTTTGTTTCTCGGGAGTCCGAACATAATAATCCTTAATGTTGGCAAGAGAAAGATGAATAATAAGAGGGACAAAACCCATGGATATAAGCTTTTTTCATTTGCACTATGGGTAAAAGAAATGTCACATTATTAAGGCTCAGATTGTCTTTCTAACTGTTTAGACATTTGCCATTTGATGAAAACCTGTGTCCACAAAGGCAAAAGACAATTTTTTTTTTTACATGAAATATGTATAGCACAACTCATGAAAATGATGCCATTTACCAGCGCAACATACCCCTAAAATAAAAATATATGACCCAGGATGTCTAACTAAGGCATGGAGTGATTTTTAATTACTGTAAATAAAAGGAGTGAAACCCAAGCAAAAAAAAGCAACCTAAAAATGGACTGTAATTAACAGGAATAATAGAGAACAGTATACAGATGGATGTTGTTTACTGGGCACAAGTTTAGTTCACAAAAGGACAAATTTGGGTCAGTGAGCCTTACACTGCTTTTTCATCTTGTGTTCAGTGGTGCTCGCCCTGCCTGGTGTTACAGTTTTCATTATCACGGTCAGGGGAAACAGCAGAGGCTAATCTTTCCATGACCAAGTAGATTAAGCTAGCAAAGCAGTTTTTTGTATAACAGGAGCAGAATTATTGTTTGCAAAATGCTAAGGCAACAGCACTGTGACTTTGTGCTGTGTTATTACTCACTCGCCCTCCAGTACAGTCTCAGATACAGTGTGTGTGTGTGTGTGTGTGTGTGTCTGTGTGTGTGTGTCTGTAGCTAGAGTTAATTGATATGTGTGAGAGAAAATCATTTTTGGATGAAATCTATTAAGTTTTTAAATGGTAACAAAGGATTTTGTCAAACAGGCCATTACAGTATTATTATGTTAAGTTATGACAGCAGGAATACAAATAATTGAATCTGTTCTTTCTGACAACACAATGAATGAAAATGTTCCTGATGGTGCTCGTAAATTCTGTCAAGACTGTCATGTGTAGCAACAGTTGTTTGCTTGGTTACCTATAAGCAAAATTGAGCATATGCACTTCCTGATGTTAACCATTTGTCATGAGTCAGCCCTGATTATCATAATGCTCATAATAATAATAATAGTAACAATAATAATGACTTTATTTGTAAAGCACTTCTCATGCAGCTCGAAGTGCTTACACTGCATTTTCTCTGTTGGGGGTCGGAGCTGCTGCTGAAAAAAACACCCTGGTTATGTCGATAGTTGCATAAACATGTACTCATGTTTACAAAATCAGGTTACTATACTATTGATTAATTTGAAAAATGATACGTTATGAAATCATACACACTCTGGATGAGTTACACTATAAGATATGGGTTGATCATACATATGCTAAAATGAGTTATTTCTAATACACTGCACTTTCAGATATCACTCGAAAGCAATCGTTGTTGGATGGATGCAAAAATGAAGAAACAACCATGCTATTTATAAATCTTGATCAGCTAAAATGTAAAGCTTAGCCTGAGGATGGTGCCAGAAAAAAACATTTAAAAGATTTATCCTGTGTATGGTGACCGTTTAAGGCTGTGCCAGACTCAGCTTGTCAGGCTCAGTTCAAGCTTATCAGACTTGGTTTCATCATCATCAGTCCTCAGGTGGACTTTGTCACCCTCAGCTGGAGTTGGACATCTCAGGATTTCATGATATTAGTATGGTTTTGAAGATCACCACACTCATGACACAATGGGAGAAGGAGAGATAAACAAATACCATGATGAAGGTCTTATTTTACTAACCCTAACCCCTAACCGTAACCCTTACATAACTTTATTTTCTTTAAGATGTCACCTTAAATCTCAGCATATAGTTAAGTCTGACAGGAATTTTGTCATGAATAAAAGTGTTGAACAATTAATCATTTTGACTACTCTGAGGATAAAGTCATTTCACCACAATCTCATTTAATAGTTGTTGAGATTTTTATTCTAGACCAATGTGGCGGAAACACAGGCAGACTGACATAACTACCCTTAAATATGACCTATCCCTACATCGCTATACTCCACATTTGCATTTTGGCATTTCAATGCAAGCTGTTAAATGGACTAAGGTCCTAGGCCACAGTTAAATGGAGAGATGGCGCCATAGTCTTGTGACAAGTTATTAGTTCTCACTTTAACAATTCACAAATTCTCTGCTGTGTTTACTGTGGCTGGCCATTTTGTTGCTCTCCTTTTTCTTTCTGCAGCTCTCTTAGATGGCCGAGGACAAGTAACGCTGCCACCACTAATCTCCCATTCCCATGTTTTATCACCATGACAGAGAGGGAGTTGTGATAGAGCACTCTGCAGGCTGAGTAATCCTTTTGACAAAATTGCAAGCACTGTTTATTCAACGCCTTTGACTGCAACACAGAAGAGAGGCTTCATATCTAGAATAGAAAGCACACACTGGCAACCTGGACACATTTCCACGAACAGCAGCCTTGACTTTTTTTTTTTTTGCCCCAGCTTGTACTGGTGATGTACTGGGATTCAGTGGGGTGCTTCAACCTGGTTTGAAACATGCTGATCCATTGTTACATGCTAGGGTTAAGGTAAAGACGTGATGATGTCATTTGTGCCTATTGTGTCTAAATCAAGTGTTTTTTTAAGACTTGTTTGGCTTTTGTTTTTCTGAGTGAATACAACTAAGAATCAGGCCAAGTATCCAATGCCAGTTTTGATACTTTAATAACATCAACTTTGATAGTTTTCAATACATAGAGATACATGTTGGCCCCCTATTGGTAGTAATTGGCAGGACAACACTGTTTGTTTCAAACCTGTTACAAAAAAATAAAGAGGATTTCTGATGTAATAAGGCTAAAAAGAGATTAGATTAGGTGTAGGGAAAGATTGTGATTTGGATTTAAATGATAACTTTGATAAGGTTAGAGAAACATATGTTGTGGGTTAAAGTTACCACATCCTTAAAGTGAGGTTACCTTTGTCATCATGGCTACAACAATAACCAGGAAATTAATGTAGTTACTTTAAAAAACAAACTCTCAGTTAAAAGCGGTCTCTCTGTGGAAAATTCCAGTGTAATTCCATGTTATTTTTGGGTGACTGACATTATGATTTACTGCGTTATTTTAAATGTGAGGACAGTCTCTGTTATTGCAGGTTTTAGTATCTAGAACTCTATTGTCAGGAGAATGGGAACCACCACACTCTAAACTAATAGGAATTCCCTATACTGAAATTCCCCCCCGATGGATTTTTCCTCTTGCAAAGTAACCATTAGTATCTTTACAGTCTCCTGTGAAGCCACTCAGGTAGGCCCCTGCCCCGCTTAATGGTCTGAAAACAAAAGCATAGACTTCTTCTCTCGCAAGATCCATTAGAGAACAATGCTCAATCTGACATTCACAACATCCACTTAACCAGTGTCCATGTTGGCAAGGCTCTTTGTCATCCGCCTATTCCTTTGTTTCAGCTGTTTGATCCCTAAACAAACAGTCTCCTTACCCTTCTATTCATTTTTCAAACCCAAAGCTATAATATCTCCCTAGACAGTGAGCGCTACCCCATACATGTATCTAAGTGGGAAGCTCCAGTGAATTCCATTAGCCTCTCGAGCAGAGTGTTAACCTTAGCCTTTGTAGCGTAGCGGGAAAATGGCTCTGGAGGGAGGACCGTCATTTTTCCTGTATTGCCATGGTTCTTCAGTGCATAAAAAGTTCAAGTTTCACTTTCCAAGTGCTTTTAAAGGCAAGAAAACCTGAGACTCTATTGTTCCATGCTCCCAATAAATAAAACATATGCCGCTGCATGTCAGGGTTTTGTGAATATTTAATCTCACCACTTGTTTCCTTTTATCTGCCAAATCACCAAAAAAAGATCAAGAAATCTTTCCCACTTGGTGACGGAATTGTTACCCTTTATACGCCCCATTTGAAGCGAGGAAACAATAAACCTAGAATCACAAAGGGACTGGAAAATCCCTGTTGAAAGAGTTATTCTTTTCTATCCCCTGCATCCAACCTCACAGAGAGCGAATGCCTAATGTTTTCATCAGTGAGTAAATGTAAATGTTTACCTATTGTACGCTTTGGTTTTCTTCTCATTATTAGAGAATTGTGTTAATGAGATGTAAATATGTCTCATTTATGCTTCCGCTGAAACATCTATGCTTAGTATAAACGTATTAAGATCTTAATAAGAAGAGAATCAGTGTGAATTATTTCATTTTCACTATTTGCTGCTCTCCATTGTTAGCTTTTTGCAGACATTGGCAACATTAGTCTATACATATAGCTATATTAATGCCATGGTTTTCAAAGAAACATGGTTTTGGCTCAAACAACAGTCAAGATGAAACATACAGTAACACAAAAAATAATGCAAACTAGGTCAAAACTTTTCATATAGACTTCCCAAGGCATATGAAAGTTTAGTTTTTTCGTTCCAATTGTAGTTTTGTGTAGATGTCAGATTAAATCATATTTTATTATAAGCTTTTCTATCAGTATTGGAAATATTCTATTTATAAGGTCCAGCACCAAGTAAACAGGGCATGTCATTGTGAGCTGGCTGAATTTCAGATTTTGCAGAAACCAACAACTTCATGCTGCCAGCCTACATGGTTGAAGAGACCTGAAGAGCAGAGGGTAAAAAAAGGAGTATGCATACTTTAAAATGTATTTTTTAACCCGATCTGGCTACCAGAAAGTTATTTTCCAACTGTAATCTATGGAGAAGAGGAATAAACTACCTCCTAACAATATGAATTATTGCAGAGGCAGCACATTTCATCATTGTACATCGACTTTATTTTCAGTCCCACCTGTTTTAAAGCTGGCTTTACTTCTTGGCCACATTTTCAGTTATCCATTATATTATTACCTTTGCAGCAGAGTTCATAAAATCATAAGTATTAGATTAGTTGGATCAGCAAGGTTCAGTATCTGTTTAGAAAGTGCTGCATTATATGAACAATTCCAGGAAAAACAACAGGAAGTTCCTATTTTTCAAGCACAGAGTTCATTGCATTTTCCAGATATTTCCCTCTTTCTGATGATATTAACATCACATAACCCCATAATAAAAAATAACCCTGCAATTAAGCCTTAAGACACATTAAAACTATTATTATGCTGCAATCTCACATTCCTAGCACAGGCTGTACCTTGTCACTGTTACTTGTTGATAGGAACGTAATTCTATGTAATTAACTGCATTTAAACTTTGCACAATCCACCACTCATGCACTATTATGAAAACGCCTTTATTTTCACTGAAACAACTGGAAAGCCAAATAAGTCAAAAAATGAAGCCATTCACTGTTGATTAAGGAAGTACATTTTTATATTGTTGCTTTTCTTAAATAATGATTTTCTCTCTACCTTTGAGCACATTACTGAATTCATTTTTCAATCTGTATGAATCAGCATTTGGCCTCATTATTTCCTCTTCCCCTTACTTCTTCTCTGATTGCCTTCTTTTATTATTCACTCATCCAGTGACATTGTAGTTTTTGAAAAATGCTCGAAATGAATACCATTGTAGAGGTGATGAAGCCTCGCAAAGAAGTAACAGTCATATCATGTTTTTGGATAGAACCTTAATCTATACACTCATTCAAGTAAGAAAAACAACCTACAAACTCCAGCATGGATATTTCCATATTGTTTTCCTTTTGCAGAGCTTTGGGCTATGCTAATATTTGTTTTCATCATTTTTACTGAGGTATATTTAACACTACAAGGAATAAATGGCCTCCAGATTACATCTTTGTTGAGCCCATTCAGTGTCAAAACAAATGAATTCAAAACTGCTTACAGATTTGGAGTGTGTGTGATATTATGCACATACTAAATCAGTTTTGTCTTCAGTGAATGCCCCTTTAAGCCTTTAAAAGGTAATGAGAAACTGCAGTATACAGCTCCCTAGATGAAGTCAGACTTGTAAAAATAATAATAATAAAATCCTCTCGCTTCAATGAGTCACATTGAAATCAAATCCTTCGAATTACTCTAGCGTCTCTTAGTCTCGCACAAATCCTGTGTCTTAGCTAAGAAAACCTCAATGCCCTGATCTTAAGCCGTCTTATGGTGCATAGTTAATTTAGTGCCTGTTGAAGTGAAGTGCAGATATTCCATACATGTAAAAAAAAAAGTAGTGGAGCTATTCTGAAATATAGTAGTTGGGAAAACTTTAATTCTAAAGCACTGATTCCCCCAATTTACAAAACCTATTTTCCTACTTTCCTCTAGTGGAATCTGATCATGCAGATAGGTTTAGTTTTATTTGCCAAGGTTTGGAGATATTTCCATCTCCACCTAATACAATGGAGATACTGTAATACTCCAAGTACCTCACCATAATTCATTTTCATTGGAATCTTTTCTACTTTTGTCTATTTGTAATTTGCATGAAACAAACCTGTATGCACTGATCATCATGGATTTCATACTCATCTACTGGCTCTAAACTGTATCCCTTGGACACATTTGCTTCACCAGCTGTCTGTATTGTAGTTTCTATGGTAGTCTTACCTTCAGTAAAATAACATGACAGTACACTAAATGTCTTCTTCCAGGATAACGGTAGTTGGCAAAGCAAAAACTCCCTGAATCAACTGTCTCCACTAAGTAGTCTGTTTATTCTAGGAAGTAATACTTTGATAGGAATTAATCTCATAGAGCAATATTAGTGAGCTGTTATATGCAAATGTCAATTTGCTGAAGCGTTGGCAATATTGTAATGGAGGGAAGGTGGTTTATACAGTATTATGGAGACATGCCTTGTAAAAGAAATCTTCCCAGGCAGTGATTCTGGGGTTTGGACATTATGATGGCGAGTAATGTCAAGTTACTGACATTACAGCTTAATGGACAAGTTCAGCGGAAGGAATTTGAGACTTGCAGCAATTTTTTGAGTAATATGAATGTTTAGAATTACGCCATAGAGGGGATTGAAGCTCCAAAAAGTAGAGCGTAACATTTTCACCAAATTTGGTGACTTTTAGAAGTTGTCACACAACATTTCACAGCAATAATCCATCACAGATATAGATCCAGTTTGTTAGTAATGGAAAACATGCTATGGTGAACAGTGGTTTGTTGGTGAATTCGCTCATTAAACACTTGTACTGCACATTGAAGGTTATATAAATGTGTTTTCAAGATCCGTAAGTGGAGTTGTTAGAGTTGCCCAAAGGCTTTTCATTCTTAATGTCTGTTTCCGATTAACACTTGCATGTTAAGAATTCTTCACAGACGCTGCACTTTCTCACTGTTTCTCAGTGTTTTATCAAGGTTGGAGATATGATTTGAGATCATTCAGTCTTTTACTTTTCTTTTCCTTTTTTTCTTTTTTTCCAGAGCCCCTCCACCCAATGACTAAACATTTGAGTTAAAACATTTTCTGTCTCTTTAATCTGCCACTGGAGAAAAGACACTGTTTCACTATGCTGGAATCAAGATCTTGTGTTCTAAGCCTCTACTTGTCCACGAGTGAAAGCTTTTCCCTGACACCCCTTTTCTAGCTTGTTGTTATGGTGATTTGGCAGGGAGTTGTGTAACCCATCGCCATGGGAACAAAACAACTAAAAGACGTGTGTTTGTGTGATAGTGATAGGAAGGAAATCTGAAACAAAGATATCCTTTTCTCCTTATAGAGCACTGAGGCATTCCACTCAGAAAGCTCCACACTGCAGGCTGTGTGGTGGCCATGACACTATGAAGGGCTGCTGCTGTATAATAGACCTCCACCACAATAGACCAAAGGCTGCTGTTTCAGTTTTGATTTGAAAAGCATCACAAGCAGTGGATAAGCTGTGAATCTGAAATGTCACGTGGGTGCTGGGAGGGGGAAATGGGAATGTTGATTTAGCCAGAGTCTCCTGCCTCGAACATCAAGGTTGTATGATGTCATGCAAAAATGTTTTAGCCTAGTTTTTACGAAATGGACTAGTGAAGGTTTTAGTCTAACACTTTTGGAATAAAGATATGGGCATAGTAATAATGTATGTTAAGAAAAGTAACACCATACTCAAATGTTTTCAAGCTGTGCAAGTGGAAACGTTTTCGCCTAGAAAAGTTGTAGTTATATCCCAAAGCCTTCTCTCGCCTGTTTCTGATTATAATTTAATCTAAATTCCTTAAAGATTCTGCACATTTTCTCTGTTTCCCAATTATTTATGTATTCAATGAGAGATGGTACTGTTGTAAAATTTATAGACCACCAGTTTTTGATCAGTCAGCCCCCTGTGTGGACAGCTAGCACCTGATGTTATCTAAGAAATTTAAGATACCAGATTCAAATTTAATTGATTGGATATGTAGAAAAGATTTTTTTTTTTCAATCTTTTTACTACAGTCAGGGGTCTCCACATAAACTCTAAAACCTGTAAAGCTGCTTAAAAGGGAAAGGAAAAGAGGCACTAATTACATGGACCAGTGGCATGGTGATATGAAACTGCAGTCAGATTCTTTTGTGTATTGCTGGTTTAATATCTCATCTGTTATTGCAATGCTGCTGTCTCCCTATATTCACATTGTCCAATACTGCTTATCTTCACTGTGTCTCTGAAGTAAGATAAAAAAACAGAATTCAGAGAACAAAAAAGTAGCAGCATCAATGAAATTGAAATTGAAATTGGTCTGCAGTCACACCTTACATGTATTGTGATAACACTGTCGGTTCCAGGAAAACTGTGCAGCGGTGTGTGTGTAGTTAGACCCCAAAGTGGGCCAACCATCCAATTATGCAACCCTGTCTTCTATTAATGATGCTGATACTGAACAAATGAGTAAAATGTTGAGTGACCACATATTTATTTTTTTTCCAGCCAGCAATATCACACTTTTTTATGGTTACATTAAGGCATTGGTAGAACGTGGCTAAGGTAGGGCAAAGATCATGGTTTGTGTTTAATACTGATTTTAAAAACAATGTAATCCAATGCCCATATGCCCATTTATATCCCATATGTACGTTGAAGGAATTATTTGTCGCTGTGATCAATCCTTTGTCTAGTTCTAGTTGTGAAGAGATATTTTTGTAGCACAACTCAACTATGTTAGATGAATCAAGTGGATATTTTCCATAGCTACGGTCTTTGGTAACCAATTTTACTCACTGACACAGTCCTATGAAAATGTTACCTGTCTATCTGACTAAATGTAACAACTCTTGGTCTAAAACTAAAATGCTCACTCTAACCAACGCAGTTTAAGAGAATTATAGAACCCACCAAGAGTTGAAAATTGAGATTTACCAGCAATACTAAAAATATAATAACATGATGTATTTATCCCCAACCTTTTACCAACAACAAAATCATTCACCACCAAGGTCTTCATTTTATAAAAATCATCTTCATGCACAACACTCCCAGCCTGAAACCACTGGTAAATTGATTGTTACCTTTTCCAGAATATAACAACAAGGAAATCAAAAGAGACACCAGTCATTGGTAAAACTACGCATAAAGCTCTCAGTTCAGATCCCATGTGTGTGGAATAGTGAATCACTCTTGCTCTCCCTCTCAGAGTAACCACTGTTGAGGCGCCTCGAGCAAGGAACCAAACCTCCAACTGGTCTGTGGTCAACCAGGAGAAGGTGATTGTGGCCACACTGGGTAGCTCTCAGGTGTAAAATAGGCTGTGATGTAAAGCACTAAGGCTCTCTAAAAGCTTTCTTGAACAAACAAAGGTTACAAAAATGTTAATAGCATGACTAAATGAAATGCATACTAGCAAGGGGATGAAGAATATCCCCACAGGCAATACATTTTAATGATCAGAGTCAGGGAAATCAAAAGCTGAGAGGAAATATCCACCCGCATGCCGCCTACGGCCCTTTGGCGAATAACACGTATGTCTACAAACCAATCTTATTTCCTCATTGCAGCTTTTCCCCAGGAGCCAAAACGAGGTCTCATTTTCATTTTGCCATGGGAAAAAATGATAAGATAACATTCATAGACAAAAGCTTTAGAAGGTTTAGCTGATCACCCATAAATTATAGTTAATTTATATTGAAAATTAAGTGCAACAGTTGTGTGACCTCATCACTGCAAAGACTAGCTCTTGGCTTTGAATCCAAAAATTGATGAAATCGTATTTGGAAATATGAACAACACAATTACTATATGAGGGCATAAATCTGTCGAAACTCAGATGCTGAAACAAATTTGATCCAATTCCAGTTAGCAAATGGACCCTTAAGGGTAAAACAGGCTTGTTTGTTCATCTAATAACAAGATTTATTTTTACTTTTCATTATATAGTTGTTAACACTAAAATACTAACTAAGAAAATTAATCAAAGCTTTTCTTAAAAAACAACTTGAAAGAGTGCAAGGCCACGACGAGTAGTCATCTCAGGGAGGTCAGCACTTATTTTCCCTGATGATTGAACAGCCTTGAGAGAGTATTTTGTGTTTGGAGAGGAACCTGTTTTTATGGCTGTGTGTCACAGAGGGAGAACCACTGCGATGCCATAGCAAATTAGTATAACAACTTGGAAACCAATTACTGCAGATACTGTTACCATGGTTGTTTCAGGAAATGTTACAATCACAACAAAAATGCTTTCTAAATTAAGAGCCTTTCCACATCTATGAGTTGCTAATTTGTTGCATTTTGCTTCTGGGTTGGTTTGGATTGGTTTCACCCATAGACTGTATAAAAGAAATGGACGTAACATCTGTGACGTCACCCATTGGTTTGTGGACTGCTGCTCGGAAGCCAATAGTTTCCAATCTGGGCAGCGCCATCTTGAAAATTTCAGGTGCATGTATGGGCATGAGGCGGGGCCATGGGCGGGGTCATGGGCGGAGTGGAGAGGTTGCTATGGTTGCGATGGCTGGATCTTGAGGACATTGGGCAATCAACCTGTCAATCACAACGTAGCCACGCCCTAATGCATACCCTGCTTTATCGTCAAATATAAAATCAGGGAGGCCAAAATCTCACAAATGAACATCATACAGCATTGAAGAAGGCTTTAAACTAGCGATTGAGACCATAAACACATTTTGAAAACGTTTACTGAGGTTAGAAATCAAGTTTGTGAATTCTCCATTGACTTGTATTGAGACGGAAGTCCTTTTAACACCAAAACGGTCGCCCCCTGGTGGCCTTCTGATAGAATGCAGTTCTAAGTTACTGCCGCGTTCGCCTCATTTCAGAGGACTGGAACTCCCTGCCTGGTTTCACCCAAGCAAAATTTAAAACAAACCAAAATGTGTCAACAAAAGCCTACTGGGAGCTGTCACTTAATTGGTCAGAAATCTGGTGGGCGGGGAAAGAAGAGTTGATCTTTCTTCCAGGTTAGCTTATTTGGGCCATATACCACACCACATTATGTGAACATGCACTTCAAGGCAATGTCCCGCAAACAATGTTTTGCTTCGTGTCATGCAAAGAAGTGCTGCTTCCAGTCGGCTGATGAGGAGAAGACAACGTATTTCATCACAGCTCCAGGTCCACCCTCGATTAATCTTTACAATACAAAGCTCTCCCTCAGTCTGGCATAGTGCAGCTGGCTACGGGGGCTGGTTTTGTCCAAAATGCGTAATGTTTCCTGCAGTTGGGTAGGATCAAACCAGACCGAGACCACCTCTTCTACAAAGTTTCAGTCTAGTAGTCTTGGTCCACACCTGAGCGCGATTGCTGTTTTTACAACTGTCCAAACGAACTGCACAAAGGGAGAAAATACACTAGAGTTCAATTCAATTGCATTGAGTAAGGCAGGTGTGAAAATGCCCTAAGACGGTAAGAATCAATACATTAAACTTTTTGGCTTACGTATAAATTGAATTGGATTTCTGTAATTTCGGTCTTCTTGTAGTTTTCTATTGGCAAGAAACCGGCCAGGGACATTGATTGTGAACAAACCCCTTTAAAAGTCAATATATTTTGTCAGCCAAATTATTCATTTGAATAATTACCTAACTAAAATGTAGTTGTGTGGACTATTAACAGCATGCTGGGTGCGTGCCCATTTGTTTTTTTACCTTCACATAAAGAGGTTTAGATAATAACTGGTGGCTTTGCTCAGGTTATCTGCCCCATCCGACTTTGTTGTAGCAATGTTGCTGAGATCCCACATCGTAGCAATACCACTTTGGTGAGTAAAACACAATCATAACCAATATAAATGACCAAAGCTCTAAAAATAAGACACATATTGTAATAAACCTGAATTATTGTAGTTATAATATACAGAACATTCAAAATAATTAGCTTATTTTTAACATGTGAATTTAAAGGATGAGACTGAGAATATTCTATTTTTACTTCCCACTGCTGACGGGTTGGCAGATGATGCTGGAGCTCTCTCACTATTATCTCTCTTTTTTTTCTGTTTCACACTTCTGTGAGTCTCTTATCTTATGTTTGTTATTGCCAACAAGTATCTTATTCCTCTCTGCCACGGACATCCATTCTTCCCCAAAAACACATCAATGTCGCTCTGGCTGACATGTTTCTACATTACAATGTAGTTTATTTTGCACAAATCCAACAAACACTGTCTTGCTGTGGCTGAAAAAAATCCCCAACAAACTGCACTATTTATTCCTTTTTGTGTAATGTTTACTAAAGACTGCATTACTGAAACTTTTTTTTTGTTTTTTTTGGGTTTTTTTTCCAAAATAAAACCACACTGTATATCAGTGGGTTCTTTCTAAAGATTTATCTCCTCAGTAAGAACCGATGGGCTTGCAGCTCAAAGCAACAGAGAGACAACGGGAATTGAGAAGAACTGATACATGAACTAATGCATTGTTGGTTTTGGTCTTTGATAAGTTGACAGTAACAAAAACCTTTAAGAATGTTCTTGTAATTGGCTTTCCTCTGCTGGAGTTTGTTCCTCTGGGGTTAAAAAAAAACCTCATCTCTGTATTGTACTGAAGTTTTGTTTTCCTATAGTCTTGCCTAAACTTTTATATCAAGATTGGAACTTGCATTTAATCTTGCAAGACATGTTAAAGGGGTAACACCAGAGGGTTGAAAACATATATGGTTATAAAAAAGTAGCTTTGTCCAGTGCTGTATTCTGTTACAATATTCATTAGAGCTTTATTATCCCCAAAGGGCTGCAATTAGAGCTGTGCTGCTGAATCTGGTCAAATACAATGAAAGACTGCCAATGTATAGCCTGCAAATCAGCATTATGTAACATTAATTAGACTCACAGTGGTTATAATAAAAGTCAAGACAGCCAGCTTTGCGAGGGAGTACAATGAAATCAGAGTCACAAAGATGTTTTGAAATGAGGATTTTTCCACATGAAGTTAGCTTTAGTATTTGAATGATATGCCAAATAATGCAAGAGCTATCTTGTCTCAGTGAATTGCACGCATCCTTGGGGCAAAGCCATTGACAGATCATTCAAAAGGATGGTAAAAAATGGACGTAAATTGAGTGTAAGGCAAGACGCTCTCTCACTTTTATGGATGTAACTTGATATATTTTCCTTCATTCAATTCATTTGGAGTCTTTTCCCTTTTTTTGGTCATGGATGTGCCACTTATTTCAGGAACCTTGCCTGTTCATTTAAAGAGATGTCATCATTTTAGATTAAAATGTCTATAATCCTCTAAAAAAAAAGAAAAAAAAAAAGAGAAAGATAAGCTGAAGCTTTATTGATTGCCACGGGGAAATTAGGTTGTTGCATCTGCAAAAAGTTATGGGTTTCATCTGGGTTAAAAGTGAAATAGAGTTCAAGGATTATAAATAGAATCTAAAGCAAGAAATAAAAGTCAAATTGATGGTTTTAGACAATAAAGCAACTGATTAAAGCAAAGGGTTATAGATGCATATGGATTTATACTTTTGACAATTGTGACATAAATAACATAAATAAGAAAAATGCATGTAGAAAATAATTTAATCAATAAGAAAATTAATAAAGCGAACTTTTACACAGCCAAATGATATGACTCAAACTTAAAAACTTGTAAGGTTTATTGTATCAGATAGTATAGATTTGCACAAGTCTTTTGTTTAGGAAGTCCTTTTGTAACTACTGCTGTATAAAATCGTGCAGGCTCAGTTTACCTCACACAGAGTGTATCCCCTATGGGAAATCCTGTTGTCTAGAGCCTTATAGATTGCATCAGCCTTGGATCGTATTGAGGCACAGATCATGCTGTCACAAGGCATTTGCATCCTTTCATCAATACACTACTAACGCATGCAGTGGCTGTGTCTATAAAGCTCCATTTGGCAACAGAGAAACAGAAGGCAGGGGCCATGTTGGAAGCTGCAGTGAGCTGAGACACACATTACTAAATACACCAACGTAACTGTAACTTTATGCAACTTCATGCATCATTATTGTTGCAAGGTCTTGTTTCTAGCTGTTATGTTACTCTCAGCTTTACACACATAGGTTCTACTCTCTGGTACTCATGAAGGTTGTTGGTGAATACCACGCCTATTGAATTTGAATTTAAAAGCTTCTTTGTTGACCAGTTCAGCTTCCAAATGTATTCAGGATACATGTAAAGTATTTAAAGTGTCAAAGTAAGAAGTTTTTCTGCAGAGAGACTACCACACATCATGACAAGAACACACTGGATTATGATGATGATGTCTAATTGTACATGTTTGCACTTTTTTTAGAAAGTGAAAATTAAAGATAGAATCTGTGGTTTTTATCTTGAAAATGAGTTACAGGATGAAACGCAGAAAAAAAATTACATCCAAAAATCTGTGTAGCGTATGCATTTGGAGATGGTGAGTCAAAAAGGTAGTCAGTAAGCAAAATGAAATGTTAAATGACACCATATAACATGTTTTAAAATTGAAATTGTGTGAAAATGTGCTTGTAAAAACCTGTAAAGAGAGTTTCCTTATAAAATACATGAAATGACATTTATCAATACAAAAGTGTCACTTACTTCAAAGTTGTAAGCTGAATGAAAAGCATTTTAAGGATATGTGGTTTTAGCCTCGCACAATGTAAGCTAGCTTTCATGATCAAAACAATGTGGGAAGACGAAAGGAAGAAAATGTGTGGGTGATGGTGTTTTTGTGTCCCCTCAAAGAGCTCTTACAACTAGATGCACCATATATTACCCTGCAATACTTCCTTTGAAAGCTCTGCTTTGGACTAATTGGCTGGTAAATATTTGATGTCAAACAGTCGTATTGGTATCTAGTCTTCTCATCAGTGAGAGGGACACAACTAAATGATAGACTCTTAGCAGCGCTTTAATCAGAGGACCATCATATTAAATCTTGGCTCAGATGTTGCTTCATCCAAACAGCCTCCTCTGGACCAGATAAGGGAACTGATAATATAAATTATGGATGATTTTATGGGTGCATATAAAGGATCAATGATGAAATGTTTCATTTTCCACTGATGCTGTCACACTGTTTATATAATCTTCCTTTTTAATCTGCAAATTATGCCTCATTAAAGCTGCACTATAAATTTAATGTGGAAACACACCACTGTTATCAGCCTAAATTAAAAAGAGAGACTTAAACATAGAAAAATATTCCATCTTCACTAATTGAGACCCTGTAGATTCGCCAAATTACATCCTTGTGCCAGACAATTCTAGTCAATAGGAAGTGATTGATTGAAAATTGAGAGAAAATTTTGAGCTGTCCCCGACAACCCACAGAGGGAATGCTACATCTAGAAGAAGTTAGACTCACCAGCCTGAGATTATTGGCCCATTTCTTCCTTTTGTTGTCCTTTTCTATCATTTATCACAAACTAGCCGGGGCTGAGTTTCCATGAAGGACACCATAACAACTGAAGAATGTCTTTAAGTTTTTACTCTAGACTGTGATCATTTTCATGAGTCTTTCCCAACAACCTGTTTTTGTGTGACAGCCAGTGACAGGTGCATTTTGCTACCTGTACATAATCTACAAGAAGATGTAAAAAATTAAATGGCCAGCCAGATCGTTTATCATTCCAGTTATCAATCAAGTGTTGTAGACAACTCATACTGCACGTCAAATGACAAGCAATCTGGTAGATATTGAGCCCAATTCTAACATTACTCTGAGCTGTGGCTCAGGGAATGAATGAGTGATCGGCTGCATTTTCGGCTGGACCGGCCACGGACCAACCCTGTAACTGCAGCTGTCCGTGAATGAGTGAGTGACTGAGTGAGTGATGAAGTTACACCACTGGCCATTGCTCTTTCAAAATGAATCAGCACAAGATGATGGAAACAGGGGACAGCAGCACAACGCTGAGTGACTGTGTTTCCAGCTCTGTGGTCTGACTCTCAGACTAAACTCCTGTTTAAACAGATGAGTACCAGTGTCTCTACCGTCCAGTATGATTGACTCTTTGACTGACATTACTGTCAGCAGCCTGCAGGAGAGACCCTCCACAGTGTTTTTGGATTCAACTCTAACCCTAACCCTAACCCTAACCCTAACCCTAACCCTAACCCTTACCCTTAATTAATTAATACCAGGACACAAGCTTTTTATTTCTCTGACATTTGCACATCACAGACGATGAACATTACTTTAGCATCAGGTGGCTGAGTCTCCTACATTAACACCCAAAATGCCATTGAAACTTTCCTTTACAATGCCTCCATGATCATCAACCAGAAAAGATGCATATAAAAGGCACATGAGGGAGAGCACACATCTACAGTATCACAAATGACAATCAGTGACAAAATACTCAATGCACAGTGAAAAACGAGACATCTGCAGAGTGAAACAGATAAAAGAGCAGGGGAATGGTGATTAGAATATGAGTGGAAAGTATTGTTCTTGCAACTGTATTTATACCCTTTTCAGTTTAACCATGTCATTAGATACGCTTCTTCAGTACATTTCTGTGATCATGACAGAAAATTGCATATGAACATTTAATGTCTAGGAATTCACATTATAGAGACTACCACTAACTATCCCAACAAACTGGCTACAATTGTGTCCAATGGTCATACATGGTCAGCCATATACTAGCTTTTTTTTGGCCACTCAAAAATTATTTGTCTTTTCAAATCTGCAGTTATGAATTAATATATACAGTGAAAAGACCAGCTGGGAGATATGAATTATGTATATGCTTATCCATAACTGTGATGTGAGAGGGGGAAAAAAACAGTAAAAAATGAAGAAAAACTCTTCAAACTGACTTCCGCTTCTGTACATTGCATCTATATAGAGAATGCTGCTGGTGGACGTTTCATAATGTGAAAGTCATGGAGACAGACAGTTCACATACTGCAGGAGTTAACTCTAACTGGCCTTCCTATCTGTGTTTCTGCTTCACTGCAATGTCTGTTGCTCATAATGTGATTACTGAGATGCTCATTCACATCTTAGATCTGGTTTATACATACGCCTTAGGGGTTATGCACGTATAATGTACTGAAATACATGACAGATAGCCTGTAAGAATGACTGATTTAATTTATTCTAAATCACCAGAGTTATCTGACTTCATGCAAATGCATTGACTGGACAAACCTTCTCCACTGTGACTGAAACTTGATTATAATTTCCCTATGCATACAGATGAAAATAAAGCCACACACAGTCTGAGATAATCTAGCTGCAGTGCAGTTTTAAAAGTAATCCAGGTCTGATTGAGATTGAAATATACATTACTCATAGATGGGTGAAAAAAAGGACTTACTCCACCAGTGTTTCAAGTGCTAATACAACTTTCATCCCCAGGCTAACATATATTTTTATCTGCATTTTGAGTTGCATTCACAGCTAATTTAATGATAATGTGAACCTTTTTAGATTATTGGTCTTTATTTGCATACAATCTCAGCCAAAGTGGGATATGAATAAAGCATCCTGAAATTAAAAGTTGACAAGAAAAAGTATAATAACTGTGTTTGTTAAGTCTTGTTAAACTCACACTTTAGTATCTCAAACCATATAGGCTGCAGAGCATTGACGATTTTGTGCTCAGTGAATTGAAAAGGTATTATTTCACCATTTCAAATGTAATGGCAGTATAGTGATGCTCAAAGCAGAGAGTAAAAGAAGGGATGAAATGAAGGGTAAGATAAAGATCGATAGGGAAACCCTCGGAGCTGGAACATTAGTAATGCTGTAAGGATGCTCAATCTCTCTCTAAACCCTCTCAACAAGTTTTCCTGACCTTTTACTTGAAGAGACGTTTATGCGCCTCTCTTTCTCAAGATCAAATGTCTGCCCTCCTCATAAGACCCTTTCTATATATTTCCCCTTGACTTGGCAGCCAGTTTTTATGTTTGACAGCTTTTGCACGGGCAGCAAGACATACAGTTAAGTGTTTTATTTAACTATGGAACAAGGCATTTTATCATCAGGCTGTTGAATGCTTTTGAGGAGGTTAAACACTTGCACAGAAGTTTCTTTCAAATCTTTCTAAATGTTGAATCCTAGAATATGCAGTACACCTGATTGAATTGAAAAAACACAGTTGTGCTTAAGTGGTTTGTTTGGGTTGAAAGTGTGTCTGTTCTGGCCACATGACTCAACACATTATCAGAGATTGTATGTTTGCCAAGGTCTTTTTTCAGATGTATTGCTTTGTTCAGACCCACCAAATTCAATTTTAGTAAAAGAGGTCTGACCTCCTGCATTTTGTGAGAATGATGACAAAATTATTCCATTAAATGTTTTCTAAATTACATTCAGAGGGGGAAAAAAGCTTACCTTGAATGTGTTTAAAAGTTTATTCTTGTACTTGAACAAGTGGATTGATTATTAAATTTCTCCACTTGGATAAATCAGCAGTATTGTTGTTGGGATCATTGCTGTTTTCTCTTATCTAAAGCGTCTGTCTTTGCAGACTGTTATTGGCATGAAAGTAGAAGTGGAAAAAAAAGCCTGTTTCAGTGTCAAAGTGGCCCGATACTTTCATTAATTGACATGAAACAAAGTAATCTGATGAATAGAAAGTGCCCTCAGACTAGATGCACACTCACTCCCCTACCACACACACACACACACACACACACACACACACACACACACAGAACAGATGTTTCACGTAATGGGAGCACAACAGGAAGAGAATCCAATTCAATTTGGCCTGAGGTCTAATAGGACATCAAGTGGAAGAGGAAGGCGATAGGGTTTCACACTGGAAAGCCCATCTGTGTCCATGCTCCCCTTCAAACCCACCTACCCAATGATGTTAGACTGAAATGAGACAAGAACACCCTGATGCATCGTAGGCTGTAATCACCTTCTCAAATGACACCACAAGGCCTCAGGGTTGAGAGCAAGGGGCAAGGATTTGTTTAGATGGCATTCAATGCAAGTATTGTCATTGCACGGTTTTCATTGCATTTAAAAGGGATTTAAAGACTCCTATGCAGTAGTTTGGTGACCTTCAGGGATAAGATGAAAGTATCAGTGTCAATATTCCTTCACAGTCTTTAGGGCTCCGCCATAGTCAACAAACCATTGTTGCTTTTAGAACAATGTATTCAATATACTCCTGCTGTGTATTTTAGTCCAGCAGCACTGCCAGTCTTCTGCTGTTAGCCACTGACCTATTCTTCCACTGCATGAGGGAGTACACTGTATTTATGGACAGTGTTTACACTGTTAGAAAATGCAAAGAGCATGCTAACCACACAGTTGTATTATTAAAATACAGTTTATAGAGTACATATAACTATAGCCTGACTGATTTGGAAGGTTTTTCTCATTATTCTCATTATATTATGTCACCTGATTTCTTGGTCTTAATATGAATCCCATTGATTTAAAAAAAAAAAAAAAAAAAAAGATACATACGCTTATTTAGTGGGTAATTTCACAGCTGAAAAATCCACTTGTTGGTACTCTCTGGTGGATAAACAAATGTCTCTGTTTTGCATTTCCGTAGTGCAATTTCCTCTTTCCTGCTAACCAAAATCTGCATCAATACCAATATATCTGCAGTTAGTTATGTTAGACAATGTATTTCCTATCGCAGTTTATTGGTCTAGCTCTAACAGTAAAAGAAACACATTGAACTCAACACACTTGTTGACTAAAAAATATGCTGTTAATGCACATTTAACAGAAAGTGGAGAAAGAAAAGACGAAGGAGATGGTGTTCATGTATGTGGCTACTTCCATGCTTTTGGAAACCTAGAATTTGTTAAGAGCATTTACAGACTTTTTTTTTTATGTTTAAAAATGCTCAGAAAAATCAAAACCAAAGTCACAGCAGCATCACACCATTAAAGAAACCTCTCCATGACCACCACAGAATTTAATCTTATTTTAATATGAGACACTGGTAATATGCATTAAGTCTGTAAGTCCTGTGAGAGGATACATCTTCTACTTTTGAATTTGAGAAATGTTTGTGTATTTTACCAGTCATAGGGGTCATTGCCACACATTGTTATATGCAACGCCTACATCACATTCCTGCTGTAGCCTGTTGATCTAACAGCTGGATTATAGTGCAAATCACTGGCAATGCAAACATCCAAATATTGTGCTGTTATTGGGTTTCACACATTGAAATCGCATTATAGGCAAGCTGTTTGGATTTTACCATGACTTTCCTGATGTCCCCCTTCAGCCTCCCTGTGTTTAAATGAACAGATGCAGGAGAGAGAGTCAGTCAACAGCGCAGAGTCGGAAGCAATCTGGTTAAAAAAAGGATACCATTATAAAAACTAGCAAGCATTTTCTTTTTCTTTTCTTTTGGGCTGTTTGACCAGCAGCAGGTGCTCACGGAAAACATTGAGACACATTCCTTCAAGTGCCCTGCTCAAGGCCACCACGACATTAGTTGCGGTGGCAGGAAGCAGCGTTTTACATTTACTTTTAAAAGTCCCAGCAGGTCTGAGGATTCAAGGTTTCTCAGAGCTCTAGGCGACTGCTGCCTCTAGACATAGAGAGATAGATTGAGCGAAGCAGTGGGTAATACTGTCCCAATGTCTTTTTAAAAAAAGAAAAGAAAACACGCCTCCTTAATATTAACATTGGCAGGGATATTAGGTATATATTCCTATATACCGACTATGCATATTCTCTTTCCTGAGGCTAGAATTGGTCACACACTTCCATCATTTTATAACGTTGTCATGTGACCACTAAAATATACAGTAATGGTGGCAGATCTGAATTGTGGCTGTGCGTTTTGATGCAGTAAGATGGAGCATATGGGTCTCTGATAGAAGAACCCTTAAGGAAGTTTGTGGATTGCTGTGAATATGTGTCGCTTAACTGTTGATCAAGGCAGCAGCAGCTCTTTTTTTCTAAACACACACACACACACACACACACACACACACACATTCCTGTGAGGTAGAGAGCTTTTGGTTGATAAAGACTAGACAGCCTCTAAGTAGCTTCTCTTATCATTGTAGTTCCTCCGGTCTTCACTATAGCTACGACTGCTCATTTGTAAGTGCGGGATGTTTCCGCGGGCTATGGCTTCATCTTTTGTTGCCCCCACTGTTTGCCATTCAGTTTATGGGGCCCACACACACACACATCCACACACACACACACACACACACATCCACGGATCCCTCTCTCTCTTTTATTATGGGAATTCCAGGCACATGTGAGTAAAGCAGTGAGGCAGTCCAGATACCCCTCCCCCTCCAACCGGCATCCCCTCATTCTCATGGATTTCTCATGGGGCTAAAGTAGACGAAATGTGGGGATGGGGAGGAGGAGGAGGAGGAGGAGGGAAAGAAGGAGAAGGAGGAGATGAAGGGAAGGAGAGCTAGGCTAATTCATCAATAATCTTTACCTAATCCCTCCCTCTCCCCTTCTCCCTCTCACTCTCTTACTCTCGCTCGCTCTGCCTGGAGGCATTCAAGCAATACATCCACCCCCCGCCCCAACTCTCTCACACACACACACACACACTCACACACACACACTCCCAGCCCCTATACACACACTTCCATGCACACACATATGAGTCTGCCTGAACACGTCCAGAGGGAGAGGATGAATCGAGCTGGAGAGTGTTATTTCTTTCGCCTCCATGTGTGTGTCGGTGTGTGTCTGTGTGTGTGTGTGTGTGGTTTAAGTCGAGTTCTCTGAGGGCTGTGTGTCTTAGCTCTGACCGCGAGCTAAAATGGTGATTATAGACTAGAGACTAGGTGTGGCAAGATGGGGCGGTGTCAAAGGCTTTGTCTATAGTTCCCGTACAGCCCACCAACCGGGAGGAGGCTCTGCCTGTCTATCAGAGTCTGTCCTGGAGCCATGCTCAGTCTGGGATTGAAAGAGCTGCTGCGTGGGTCTGAACTACTCTTAAACCAAGACCTAAGCCACGGAGAATTAGACAAGCACAAGTTCAAGAAGCTCGGTGGAACCTTTATAGGGAGCAACAAGAACATGACCAAGTGAAGAACTGCCGGAGTGTATTGCTGTTTTTTTCTTTTTTCATCCTCATTTATTCTTCTTTTGCAATACATGACAAAGAACCAAAAGAGGATCCAAACTTCTGTGGAGTACCCACTGTGTAACACAACCTTTTGAAGAAGCTTTCCTTTTTGGGAATTAAAAAAAAAAAGATCCTCATTTTTCCAGATTTAAAGGATGCAATTTCAATGATAAAACTATTTGGAATATGGGACTTTTAATCTATGATTTGGACCATGGGGACAGGCAACTATGTTTTTGTACTCAGCTCTGGGTAATTTTGATAAGTATGTCACATTTATTCTGTTTGTTCTGTGATGATTTTGCCCTATTTAAATTTCAGTGTAGTTACTTAGTTGTTAAACTATGTTGACTTGTTTTTCTCAACAAGTGCAGTGAAGTACATTGAATAACAATGTACAAGTGTTCAAATACAAACACAAATATGATTTTTTTTCTCACTTTTCCTATTTTTATATTTGTTTCTATTTCTGATTTTTGCATTTTGGTCATTTTTTTTTATAGATTTGAAAGAGTTTTGGGTGTGTATGTGTTCCAGTTCGGATTGGTGAAGAGACAAATACTGCTTGTTTGTTACGTCTTAGAAAACTATCACTTGCATTGCACCTCATTACTGTGAACATTTCTCTTTGGATAGCAGGTGCTCTGGATGCTTGACATGTATTGACCAGTTATCATCTGAATAGTGTATGTTGACTTCCTCACATCTGCCCTTGTGCTGAGACTGAGAAGAGCAGACCTCTATGATTTCCTGCTTATACCTCCATTTATTCTTTAATTCCATTGACCCCTCGTCTTTGCCTCTTTTTCTTGGACACACTTAGTAACTCTTATTTATTTTTATTCCTGTCAAAGGTAGTGATAAAAATCAATAGAGAAACTATTTAAAAGTTTAACCTCTTTCTTCTCCTTCTTCTTTTCACAGCTCTTGCAGGTGAAATCTCCCCAACCAGCTCAGATGCCCTCCTCAGTTCCTCCGCGATGACGGCCAGTCCTTTGCCACCCAATGTGTACCTACCCGCCAACTTCAAAATGTCCAATGCACAGCTGGCTTTCTTTCTGCGGGAGGCCCAGATCACAGGACAAACAGTTGGCGGCAGCAGTAGGAGCAGTCCCAGCACTGGACACCCGCTGCAGCGCTCTGAGAGTTTCGTGGTTTTCCAGACAAAAGACCTCCCTGCCATTAACATAAGCTTTGGGCCTTTTGCCCGGGACCAGGCCCTGTCCAAGGAGTTGCTTCAGCCAACCAGTCCACTGGATATTCCCGGCCAGCTGACAGTCAACTGGAAAGTGCGAGCCTTCATTGTCCAGGCGCGGGTCTTCTCCAACAACCCCACTGTCCAGGTGTTTTTCTACATTGCTGGCCGGGACTGGGATGACTTCAAGGCTCAGGACAAGCTGCCCTGCGTCCGACTGCACGCCTTTCGAGATGTCCGTGAAATTAAAACCTCCTGTCGCATGAAAGGCAACTTGGCGCAGTGCTTGGCCCAGCTGGATCTGCCTCCATCCTGGTTTAACACCAACGTGGCTCCACTGGGTCGCAGGAAAGGCTCCAGTGATGGGCTCTTGGATGGGCTAACAAGTGAGACCTTGCAGGCTGAACTCTACTACACACTCCATGAGCCTAATCTGGAGGGGGAGTGCAGTGAGGGTTCAGGTCACAGGGCTGGTGGTGTTTCCAGGGGAGAACCTCTGTCACAGCACCCCCTGCTGCGCATCGGAAGCATCAGCCTATACCAGGCCAGTCAAGAGCAGCTGCTGGTGGACAAGCAGTTAGACAAGAACATGTTCCTCAGGCTGCCTGAGAAGCCCCTTAAGCCTGGAGAGACCCTCAAAATCTTCCTGTACTTGATGCCAAACTCCACTGTTGAACAATTCACCCTCAAGTAAGTCCTTGAAAGTGTAATCTGATGACATAGTTGCTGTGGTCTGATTCCTTCCAGATCCTTTCTGTTTCCACCCTGAATGTCACATTTGAATGTGTTTGCTTTCACACATGTACCTGTTTACATGCAAAGCAGCAGCTCAGTCTGTGAATTTCCCCTCTTAGATGCAATCATGTACAAAATAATTATTTATGAATAGATTAGTTGCATACTTCCCAGTAGACCGTAGCCAACATAAGTAATTTCCTCCCTTTCATAAATTGTAGGCTTATGTCTCCCTTTATAATTACGCTCACATGTAATAGTCTGCAATTTGTCCAAGGTTTAGACTTAAGGCAGTAAGACAAAGCATGTCGTAAGTAAGGCATGTAAACAAATCTATGCAGTGTGAATGCATGCATCTTGTGAAGTCCCCATTAGACAGGCTTATAAGACATGTAGGATTTTCTTGTCCAAATAGCCCTCCATTAATGGAACAATTATCATGGCACTGAATGTCTTCATTACAGGCTTCATAATCAGACTAATTCAAAACAGCATAATTAGATAAAGGTTTTTACATGACCTCAAAATTAATTGCAGCATTTTTGTGATAGCATGAGATCACGGTGTGCATGTAAGTGTGGCCAACATTATGTAATCCGTGCTATGCAATAATCTCTGTCTTGGTCTTTCATCCATGTGAGTTGCAATGCCATTTACTCTCATTTTAGGTCTAAACAGCCAAATGAGCATGTAATCACATATTTCATCCTTCTCATTAATTTCTCCTTTACCGAGCCAAGTCATGTGCCAGCAGTAATTACAGTCATGTAAGGTAAAGAGAATAAGACAGGGTTAAAATGTAGCAGCACTACAGGTTCACCTTTTTGAAGTGGTGGCTTAACATCCAGAGATGCCTTTTTCTCTCTGGACAGGACTGTATGAATAATTTGCAGTGAACTGCTGCTCAAAGCAGTTTGTGTATAAAAGCACAAGGTCTCTGCTGTTTGACCAGGTAATGGTTGTGGATCACATATTGAAATGCCCTCCTACAGTGCCCCATGGTATTTCATGCTCATGCAGTATTACTGTAGCAGAGAACAAACTGAATCCACAATGTGGGCGCCAATATTAGCATAATTTAGTTTTCATCATTTTTTGCACAGATGTTGAACACACACTAATGATACCTATATCTACATACTGTCCAACAGCCTTTGTTCATTTTAAATGTTTTACCTGCCAGTCAAAGTTAAGATATGCCAAAAAATTGGTAATGTATGAAACTTTTTAAACTGCAGTTTAAATCTTTGAGCATAACATCAAATTCTATAACATCTTCATCACCATTATGAACTGTAAAATAGCATTCAATGGGTTAAATTGAACACCTGAAATAAAAGGAATGATTGGATGTTTATGGGAGTAGGGACTTTACCTACTACTTCCAAGAAGCATCTTTATTATGACACCAACATGTTTCAGCTTGTGGCCTTCATATGGGTGATGGTGTCGACAGTGGAAAGATGACACAACACACAGACCTTGTTCTTGTAACCATAAATGTTGCTTGAGTTTTGACCTCTTTTGAATTTAGATAGGAAATCATACTCATATGTGCCAGAGCATTATACATTTCTTAATTTTATTAGCAGATAGAATAGAATTGAATCTGGGTACAAGCACCTAGAGATAATATGTATCTTCTCAGGTGTTTTAGTTAGATTTACTATGTGTTTACTATGCGTTTAGAACTAGTTAATACCAATATAGTTTAATTTGCTTCCATTTTTATGGTTTAATCGATACACTGCACATTGATTGAATATATCTGTATACTGGAGTATCTCCAGGGCCGGAATACCCTGCTGGGTGGCCCCAAGGCAAAAATGAACTATGCCAATGACTGAGGAAACATAAGGCTCAGCTCTGTTCTCCCGTCTCTGCATTTATTTTCCGACCTCAGATGTCAACATAATATTCCGGGTTAAAGAATAAAAGATTATTTGCTCTTGACAAACATTGAGGGAGGTAGTTTTTTTTGTGGTTATAGGCATGAAGGCAGCTGGAAACGTGACTCAGGACCACTGATGAATCACACTATAAATATGATTGTTGTAATCTTAACAGAATCTCTTACATACTGTACCTAAATTTAGAGATTTACAGATTATGTAACTCATTAATCACTACAAAAAAAAAGGAAATCTCACTTAAGAAATAGCACATTAATAGTAAATCAAATTAGGTAACAAGCATCCATTCACTTTTTGTGAATGTAACCTGTTCAAAAGCATATGTCATAACTCAACATGTACACATATGACTGAAATTACATTTCTTTAGATACAACGGTGCTGTTTTTTCTAAATGTTGGCAATAATGAGCTTCTCCAGTCAACATTTAAAATAACATTTGTAGTAATTATCTCTCTTAGCCCATGATTAAACTCTAAAAACAACTTCATAAAAGCTTAATGATGCATTTGTGAATACAGAGTCCACCTATACATTCACTCTGGTTAGGTTTAATTTTCTACTATTCCTTTGGCCTCAGCACTTTACACAAAAACATGCACTGAACAATGATGAGTCTTTGTGTTACCATCCAAAAAAATAGGAATGGGTTCAAGCAATACTTTGTAGAAAAAAAAAATTATAGTATCTTACAAAGTGAAATTCAAAGATCAGTGTCACTGTAAAAACACAATTGTCTACTGTAAAAACAAAACTAATGATTTGGTATGAAACATTTATTACATAAGATCTTTTAAATGCCAGAGTAATTCACAGAGTTTACTGGTACCAAGGACTTGTATATAATCAACAAAATGAGTCAGACGTCTTGACTGTGGAGTGATGTGATAATAATGCCAACAGCACTTTGTTTTTTGCAAATAATAGACATCAGAATGCATTCATTGGAAGAATTAAGGCCTTAACAAAACAACAAAATTAAAATAATGACTTAATTTGTATAGCACATTTCATGCAACAATGGAGCCCAAAGTGCTTCACAAAATAAGCTCAAAAACAAAGTTAGGCCAAAAATGAAAGTAAATTACAACAATTAGTAAGAAAGTTTGATCGCAGCATGATAAAACGTTAAAATAGATAACAATAAAGGTAGTCCAAATTGAAAAAGATACTATAGGTCTTTAGGAAGTTTGCTGTTCTAAGATCCAAGAGGAGTTTTGTTCCACAGAGTTACAACTTAAGCAGCCACTGTAACTCTTATTCTGAAAAGCTTAACTAAAGGCCACACTAAAGGCCCATTTGCCACTTGTTGATTTACTTGTTGAACCCGCCATTGTGTCCACAGCAGTAGTATGTGAAGAAAGTAAGCAACACATTCAGGGCATCAGTAGGGTCATGAGGTTTGCTGAAATCTAAAATGAATGTATTAAAGAATTCTTCTGGAGTTGGGTTTTGTGTGTATACTTAAAGGTCACTTCTTGTAGCCAGACTAGAGTGTTAACCATCCATTATCAAAGTCCCAACCCCCAGGAATCCCAAGCATTTGTCTTTACGCCGCCAGAGCAGTATTTACACTCCCCAACACTCCCCCTCTGTAAAAATGCCTGATCTAGTGTCAGTCATGGTATTCTATTCTCATAAAGTAGTACATACAGTAGAAGTGAGTCTCTGCCTGACTGATGTACTCCTTCATCAGAAATCTAGATTACAAAATAGTTTCATTAAGTCAGGGAGAAGAGTGTCTGTGGGAGTCTCTCAGTCAGGACATGGTGTGACAAAGTTACAGCAAGGCTTTGTAGTACGAGGGGGAGGCTTTGTCATATCCCCTGCCTCTTGAAACATTTAGCTGACCATGCTGGCATCTATACACCACTGCAATTCTTAAGCAGGCTGACTCTCTGGGCCCCTTGCAGGGATGCAAATGAGGAGTGATAAAACAGGAGAGTTAAAAAAGAGATGGGACAGGGAGAAGAAAACCTAGTTTTTAAAGATGCATCAGAAGGCTTTCTCTTCCTCCTTTGACTACCCCTTTGACTCTGTCGTTCCTTTCAATTTTACTCCTTTTCAGTCATCCAGCTTTGAAGATCGTTGACTTGTTGTTGTCGATGATGGCATGCTGGGAAGTCAAGGGACAGAACTTGGTCATTTGTGGAATCTGCCCTTGTTTCCTGTAGCCTGTTTGCACCTGCATGAGTGCATGTCGTGCAGTAAGAAGAGAGGTAGAGGTGTGACAAACTTGGTTACTATGGCAATACAATAATAATATGTGTGGCTGGCTGTATCTAATGTTATCTAGCATGCTGTGTTTGTCATGGAGCAGACTGATATTGCATTTCTGGATGAGTTTCCGTTGCATTTTAAAAGTCTTTAATCATCTGTAGTATTTCCACACATTGTAAATACATATTTGTCTTAGTCTCCGTCACAGATTTCTATGCAAACACAACAGTGATTCCATCAATGCCCAGCTGATGAAATCTACTCCACCTTTCGTCATGTAGTTATTTTACAGGAAAAGTCTGGTGGTGGATAGAAAGTGATGTATTTCATAATGCATTTATGGTTGGTTTGGAATACATTTCAAGAAAATATTGTGTCACAGCACTGGATAAACTAATTATGTGATCCTCGAGTAATGTAGTGCCAAAAGAAAATGGCATTGGAGTTTTTAACTGCATGGCTAACACTAAAATAGCTGGTGAAATATCAAGTATCCAACAGTACAGTATACCATTTACACTGAACTATGATTTTTGGTGGTAAATTGCTTCAAGCTCTGTGTAAAATCATGAGCAGTGGTTGAAGTTATCTAGGGAATATTGTCATTATGAAACCAACTTTAGATACTGGTTCACGAGTGGTTTTCTAAAGCTCCACTAATCTTTTTTTAATTCATTTTTTAAAAATCACTACTATAACTACATACTTTATTGGTAGTGATGAATTCACAGACTGATCTCAGGCCCTCTTTTAGTCCATTGTTTTTTGTTTTCCAGCCCATGAAGTCAGCTCTCATTAGCCTTATTTTCACCTGCAGTAGGCAGCAGCTTTCAACATAAAGCTCTGATAAACCCCACTGCAAATTTTCCTTGCCACCAACTGATTAAAAAAAAGTCTATTAATGCACCTTCATGGAGTCGTAAAATGATGGCTGTAATGTTGAGTTTCAAAGCTGGTCAAACAATATTTCACCCCTACAACTCCATATTCTGATCTCGAATAGAAACACTCAGACAATAATAAAGAAAAAGCTCTAAAATCTCACTAAATCTCCAAAATATAAGCTTATCTTTTTTATTCTGCTGTCACTCCAAGCTCTTGGGGCTCTCTGTCAGCCTCAAGGACAAGTAAACAATTTCCCCACAAAATATAAAGCTTTGGCCAATAAATTATTCAAATGCCTATACAGTCATTTCTCATCACTGAGCATCAGTTCTACAGATGCATTTACTAAAATTTGTCTCCCAATGCACTTTAACCTCCCAGTGTCTCCTCATTTATTGTCAAAAGCTTTCTGAATGGCTAGAGGCCCAGCAGGGTACATGGGAGGAAACCTGTTGTAACGGGTCATAGAAAGACCTCTTCATAAAGACTGAGTGGTCGAACATAAGGCTTTTCCTTGGAGCTCATACACATACAGTGACACAGAAGTTCATTTTAATGAGCCAAAACTGCAATGTCTGCTGCTTTACAATCTGTCAGATCATTAAAAAGTTACTGGGTAAAGCATATGTGTTGGCTCACCATGTGGCACAACATGCGCTTTCACCCCTGTATCAGTTATAGGGTGCCATCTGTGAACATCATAGTCAGGTTATAAGTACATTTTTATTTCAACGCACTTACAAAAACAGACACTAACTACCATCATTGGTAATGAAATGATAATTATTTCAACTTTTACTAGAACTAACCTCGCTGTGCCAAAGAGCTGCAGCTGGTAGGCAGCCAGAAACATTGTGCTCATTCATATGGATACTCAAGTTGCTGGATATCAAAGGTTCATGTAAATAGCTTAACCTGAATAAGGCTTTACACAGCAGCTAGGTCACTGCATGCAATTTAGTCAGTGATGAGCTGCCAATTTAGATTTTGGTGACTCATTAAGATTTTTGCTGAAGTAAACAGGGTTTTCGTTGAAGTACTCAGACATGAACTATATTTATATTATGCTCATCTATGTGCATGGTACAAGACATCTTGGAAACAGTGTAGTACGTCAGAGCCTTGGGTACAACATGCAGTATTCAAATGCCCTGGCTCCAAATAAAGGCTTGAGGAGAGAAGGCGCAGTGGATGCCAGGGAGAGTGACCCACATTCAGCAGTAGTGGCTTCATCCCCCCGGCAGCTAGATGGTAGCTTGCGCCTCATAGCGAACACAGCAACTTCCTGACCTCAGCCTCTGTTTCCTGCCAGCTCTGCGGTCTCTCTCCGCTGCGTGTCCCACATCTCATTGTTGCTGTCAGTGTCGGCTCATCTTTTCCCGATGCTTTGATGGGAAATGTCAGCACCTCTCTCCGTGAAGTGTGCATGCGTTCAGATCGTATGACTCGGGAAGTGATGCCACTGCCACGGGCCGTCTTGTCAGGACACATTGGGTGACATGAAGAACTGCTGTTTATCAGCACTCATCTCCGATAAAAGAGGAGGAGGTCAGGAGAGTGTTTGCTCGCCTTAAAATGCTTCCACTTTCACAATGATGAAATAAAAAGGAGCTTCTCCATGCAGGCCACATTTGACTGCACCACTAATATTACTGCCTCTATGCCTTTCTTCCTTTCTTTTTTTTCCTTCTTCCTTTCTTTTACTTATTGTCTCGGAAGTTATTGAAGGTCGAGGACAAGAGTAGAAAGTATTTACCATCACAAACTTTAATGTATGTGGATCTCCTCTTTAAGGCCTTTGGCACATATCACAAAAGTGGGATACACTGTATGTGCCAAGATTTTAATGAAACTGGCTGTTTTCCGTTCAAGTTAGTTTTTTAATGCCTAAAGAAAGTTTCCTGAGTCAGCTCTGCATGCCAGGTGAAATGCAGATATTTTTGTAAGTTTATTCCAGAGCTTGGCTACCACTAAAGTAATTCAGCGCTTTTCTAACCTTGAATAGGCAAGCTGAGTAACATTGTTTAGGTTTATCCGCTTGAGAGATTTTTAATTTAAACCCATATCTTTTGAGGGCTTTTTGGTGTGCTCAGCATGTCAGCAAAGTGTTAGGCTGGTTTTGTGTGAATGCCTTTTTAGTTTTTACTGAGACAAACAAACAGTGACCCAAGTATACCCAATTAAGTTAGACATTCTGTTTAACTCAACCCAAACCCAGTAAGTTCATCTGGGTCAAGTATACAGCTGTAAACCCATTAGGCATTTACACATGCTGTGTCTGCATATTCATGTCAGTGCAGCCTTGTTATATTACTCACATTTGTGAACATAGTCAGCCAGGAGGGATCATTCTCATCTTAGTATCACATTTTCATCGGGGCACATACATTTCTGCATTTCTTTTACCATGACCAGTCACGTATACTTCAGCTCTTATTCATTAACCTCTTCAAAAGAAACCAAATATCAAGCTACACAATAGGAAAATGGGTAATAATGACATCAAAAATGTTGTGAAGAAGTGCTGCAGAAGAGAGCATAATCAGAGCTCTTTTCCCCCCATTAACCACTTAATCAAACTTGAATGAACTCGTTGACGGCGTTAATTGTGCTGGACCTTTGTGATGTGCTTAGGCTTTGTGTGAAAATAATTTCACATATGTTTTTTTTTTTTTTCTCACCATAGGTCATATGATTTGAGAACCGTATGTTTTGGGAGAAAATTGCAGTTTCATCCCTATCATCTATTCCCACTGCTAAGTATCACTGTGAAGGCTTTTTTTGTAGTGTAAATGGCTTTCATTAATCCTTTTAAATTAATTAATATGATGTAGAAATACTACCGGGTGTGCTGTTCAGTCAAACCCCTCTGCTTGGTTTTTTTTGCATCTATTTGGTTTTTAATCACTTTCATCCAGAGATAATCTTGGCAATGAAATTTCCGCCTCGCAGACACGTGCAGCATTATTTTGTCCATTCAGGTGCATTGGTCTAATGATAGCGGTAGTCTTTCAGCCACTGAAGCATGAAAACCTTCATTTAACACTCATTTCATTATATCGACTTCTTTGCTTCAATTTGCTGTACCCCCTGATAGGGTTTTCTATATATAGTAGTAGCTCATTGATATGCTCACAAAGGTCTCATGCTTTTTGGAAGTAAGTTGTTCAAATATCTGTGTCTTGACAGATGGATAAACACAAACAGACCCAAGGATTTTCACTGCTTTTTTCAGCTTTTTTTTCTCCAATTCATATTTGAATGTTGCCAGATCCCCTGCAGACTGTGTTAGTTTTAGAGAGACCCTGAGAGACAATTGACAGAAGCTCAGAGCTCCTTATTTCCAATGTTTGCCAGGTAATGAAACGAGCAGTTGTCAGGTGTAAAAATTTAGTTTTTCATTTGACTGCACATGCTTATGTTAACTGTTTCATCTTTGTAAATTCATTTTTGTCACCAAGACGTGTTTGTTCTCTTTCCAAAACAAATTCTATGTTTTCAGCTGGACAGGTTTTTATGCTCAGGGATGGCTTCCTAGAAAATGTGTTTTGGCTGTGCTGCAACTGAAGGTGTGAAATACGTTGACATCTCACCAGGAATAACGACCAATGCACTGTTCAGTCCGTGTAATCTTTGATCTTTTTGTCTTGAATAGTCCTGATGATGGTGGCAGAGATGACAATGTAGGGAAAATGATGATTTTATGAGACATCTTAATTATAGTGTGTGACTCCAGAAGAAAGGGAGCATCTTACATGTGTTGAAAACAAGAACAAATGAAATAACAACTTGTCCACAATGACATTCTGTGCATATTTCTGACCCAATTCATGCCACCGTTTTCTGATGTACTTTAATTCTGATAACACACGGCCCTTATCATCATAATGAAAATTATCAGGATACAATCTGAGGAAATAAAGGAACAAAGTTACAAATCTTTACGACAGATACAAATTGAAGGTTAATTTATCTTGACCATCGGAGCAGATCATGATTCAACCAGGAACAAAATGTTGTCTCCTAATGCTTTAATAATGTTGAGACATGAGGTGTTAAGTCATCTCTGAAATGCCAATCTTACCAAAATATCTCCCAAGAGCATCTCACCCAGAAAGTCATAAGAAAATGTATTAATACATTTAAGTATCAGCAGAAATGTTGTCACTTTCATTCTGGAGCCAAAGAAACTCACATGATAAAAAATGGGATTCATGGCAGAGTATAGAAGGATAGATACTGTCATATGAATACTCATGTCAAGTTTACCAGAAAGCACATTTGGAGCAAGTCTCTATGGGCAGATGAGTCAAAAGATGAACTTAAAAAAAAAAAAAAAAAAAAAAAATTAAATGAGCTCTTAATACTCAGAAAGCCACAAATGTCCCTGATTAACAGCAGTTCTGCATGAAGAGTGGACCAAATTACCCCACGCGTCTGGGAGAAACTGATTAATTCATCAAGAAGTTTCTAGCTGCAGACAGTGCTGCTCAATGTGCTGTAATCAGTTATTGAGTTTAAGGAAGTCTCTGCTTTTTTTTTTTGACACAGCTATGAAATGGATGTTGCATAACTTTATTCAAGAAATAAACGAGAGGCAGAATGTGCTCACTCTCTGTTGCTTTTTTTTTTATCTAATAGCAGATTTCGGCTTATGATTGGATGACATTCCATGAGGGAAATGCAATGTGGAATATCAGACGATGGGAAGATGTGTAGCTTGATAGGCAGGTGGTGGGGCATCTGTCCCGAGAGGTTATCATATTTCTCAGTCAGTATCAAATTTCTGTCCCTCTTCCTTCTCTATTAGATCATTTTCTACTTGCACAAAGCAGCCCTCCTCCAACACACATAGCCTTATGTGGTTATCTTCAAAACCTTTAGGGGTTTAGGGGACAAGACTAAGATAAGCCATATTTTCCACTGCAGGCAGACTCCATTTACCTGTCCCTCCCTTTTTTATGTTGTCACAGACAGAAATTGGTGAGGTTTTATTACTATCTCTCCCTTCCTCCCTCCCTCCCTCTGTCTTCTTTTTTTTTATGATGCCTGCCAAGAGATTTGCCGAGCCAGTCTGTAGTAATAGACATGGCTCTACCCAGCGTGAAGAATTGTACTGCTCAGTAGGCTCCAGTTTCAAAGGGGGCAGTGGTGTGGAGACGTTGCATCTTCCCCCCACAGCTAACTTTTTGATTTTAATGATGTTCTCTCTGTCTTGAGTGAGCATTCGTTGCAGCTATTATTTGCAAAGTTGAACAAATCCTGTACACAAAGATCAAGAGATGCACTATTTTCGGGATTGTTGAGAGTAAGATTCTTTTGGATCATATACAGTTGTGAAACATATTGGGATATAAATTAATTGAGGGGGTTATTTGACGAGGAGAACAAAGTTTCAGCTTTTACTTTGTATTGATCCAAAAAGAACAAAAGGTCCCATGTAATTTTAAGCTGTCCAATATGTTAACACGGACCATTTGTGATGCGTTATGAAGTCACAACCTTGTATTCACTGTAAACACTAGATGGTTTGGAGTTACAACAATGCTGAGAAGGAATGAAACAGAAGCTGGTCATAAGGCTTTATTTATGGCGGCCTCTTGAAGCCAGAGCCATGTTCTTCCAAGCCGACAAAAATCCACCTTGGCAGAAGTTCTCTTCCTATTATGCAGCATAATGGCGGTAATGGTAAATGAATAATGGGTAGGATAATTCATTGTGAGCACAAGGGAAGCTGGCCAATCTCAATAGAAGAAATTTAGATGAAGTCACGAATGGGTTAATACATATTCATAAAATATGGCCACCATCCAGGACTACTAATCTAATGATTGTAAATGCATGAATTGGTTTCCCTTCTCACTCCCTTCTTGTGGCACAATTTGCATGATATTCCCAGTCACGTTTTTACTCCCACCACATTTCCATTTGAAACAGGCGATATTCATTCTAGCATCTGCAGTGATGTACTCGAGGGGCAGAGAGCTTTTTAAGTCAATGTATGGTACTCCCTGCCTGCCAATATACTGTAGTATTGTGTTCAAGTATTTTGGCATGCAATCATAAGAACAGTCATATTGCCTGAAATGTTCCTTCAGCTTGTTTTCACCATATCACAGAAATGGAAAAAGTCAATTACTTTTTGCCTGGTGGAATTTTTCTCAAGTTGTCTTTCGGCCCAGAAATGTGGACATCCAGTTGGCACATAGACAGTTGAAGTCTTTTTTAAGGTGAATTCTAAATGATGATCTACAATTATTATCTAGGAACTGACACAGGCGGTGTAACCTTTGACTGGCCAGGACACGGCTAGATTCCAAGTATCACTCTACAATATTTCCCAAGTGGCCTTAACCCGCAGCTGAAAGATCGGCCAGGCCTCTGTTGCAAGAAATGCCAGACAAGGATAAATATCATTACACTGTTGGGCTGCAGGAGCTGTGGGTTGCAGTGATGTACTGTTATTTCCATACACTCTCTGTGACAGCTCACCATGTGGTCATATACATACAGTATGCACATAATTGGGATGCATATACAGCCTGGTGCTTTCTCAGTCATATGTAGGCTGTTATTCTCCAAGTTAGTAGTTCTTTATTTCACAACTTGGAAACCACGTTTGAATTTGCACATTATTATGTATCAATAGAAGCTAAATATTACAACAGGACTTAACAATACAGTAAGTCAATGCTTCTCAACCTTTACAGGTAAGCCTCTTTTTTAGTGTCAATATTCCCATGAAACCTGCATTAGAGAGTTGTAATGAAAATTTTACAATGGCATGCAGCCTTGCAAAGAAGGTCCCCATGGCTGGAATATATTTGCATGATTTACACCACAACAAAAACAGATTATTTATCTCATACTAGCACTTTATGAAGCTCCTCAGTTCTAGCTAAAATCCAATCCAAAATATATGATAAAAAAAACAACCTCAGTAACAATGACAATAGAACAGATGGTCGTTTCTGGTCATCACGGGGAGGAAGAGGAAACATTGCTAACAGAGTATTCAGAGCTCACTTTTGCTATATACCTAACATACACATCCCATATCATAACAGTATAAGAATGAAAGGAAATCACAAAAAGCATGTAGTGCCCAATTTAAGTATATTATAAATCAAATTAACCGCTTTTTTGAAATAGCCTTTGACCCAGTTTACATACCATCCAACCTCAAGGCTAAGAAGCTATGCCAAGATAATAAGTGCCTTTTTTCCAATGGGAACAATTTTCTTTTGTAAACATAATGTATGCTGTAGTGGAGGGGGTTAAAGGGAGTTCAAAGGGAGTTCCACAGTGTGATGCTTTTGGCCTCTGGCTATTGCTACTGTACCTCTTTAACAACGGCGGGGTGACGCATAACAAATAGAAATTGCATTTATATGTGGTCAGTATTATGTGTAGGAATTGTCTGATAGCATCCCAGGCTGCATGCTGGCTGCACCCCCACCCACCTGAATACTAACCCCCCACACAGTGATCCCCGGCTCTTCTCTTCATACCACCATGTGTGAAACCTTTTTCTTTCATCTTATTTCTTTGTTCTTCTCGGGGGAGGAGTGGGCTCCAGAGTGGAGGTTCCCGCTGTTGGGAGGTTGTTATGTTAGACTGATTTTAATTAGAATAATTTTGAGCACACTCCTCAAAACTGATGCCTCCAAGCAAACTAGGACAGATTTGTTATGGCCATTTGCTGTGCCCTCCCTGGCTCTTTAATGGCTGTTTAGCACTCCAGCCTCACAGCTCTGTGCCAAGTCATGAACCCCTCACATTCAGTTTTTCTTTCTTCTACATTGAAAAGAAAGTGGGCAGTGCCTCTTAAAATCATTTGGTATAGCACTGAATTGACCCAGCTCAAATGAGCATACATGAAAGTTTAAATTTTTAAAGTAGTGTATATGAAGCGGATTGGTAATATATCCAAGAAACATAATTCTCCTCGGTGCTTGGGGTTTTAAGGAGTGTGGTTGTCTGTGTTTATTCCTCTGTGGGAAGTGTTTTGTTTAAGAAAGCAATTCTTCTTGTTGTAGCACTAGAAAGCATCCTGCAGCAGTGGGACCAAGTGAGACAGATAAGTGTTGTTATTTCAGGCTCAGGCTTGAAGGCTTTTCTCTAATTTTTTTGTTCTTGAAGGAAAACTCCTTTCCATCCCCACCGCCCCACAAAGGCGTAGAGTTTGTTTTTGCAGTTTTGTCTCATCATACTTATTAACTTCATTGCTAAGATCTTGGGAGGCACAACAACTTTGACCTGCACTTGCTCCTGTACATCATGTTTTATGTCTAATATCACTCTCACCCTCACCTCCTTTCAGTGGCTGTGAGTGATTGGTAAGAAAGTTGCCATTGGAACTTTTAACAACTTAGTATTTGTACTGACTGCAGTTAGATTAGATTTTTTTTTTTTTAATTACTTCATCATCAAAATAGCCTCCATTAGTTCTCTACCCACCCACAAAGCAACAGTTAAGGACCACAATAATCACTGTCACAGCCCACAGAGTGGAGGCTACATGAAATGAATGACTCCTACCCAAGATGTGAAACATGGAAAGGTCTTCTTGCATATTAAAGCAATTAACACAAGAGAAAACTGAGAAAACGTGTTTTTTAAAAATCAATAAACAACAACAATAGACAGCTTAATTAATCTATATGCACGTGCGCCCCCATACCTTCATTGCTTGATGAGTATAATGTTCTACTGTAGACATCTTCTGAGTAAATATCAAGATAATTACTACTACTACCATGATCACAGAAAACCTCTGATAGACTGGCTCATGTCATGTATGGGGTCACTTCAAATATGGTTCCTGTCAGTCAGCAGTTTCGTTCAAAATCAGCTTTCAATCATAGTTTCATCATACATGAGGAACTTTCTACAAATAATCAAATTTAAAAAAAAGAGATAAACTGAAAATCTGATTGTAGATTAAACAACAAACACAAAAACTGGATATAACAATGTAAGCAGCTTCCCTTTGTTCTGTGCTTTTGCTATTAGATAAAGTAAATTTGTTCTCCACGTTGTCCATTATTTTCACCTGGACACCACATCCTGCATTGATGCTTATTTAAGTAATCAATACCTAACAAGATACAGTAGGTTATATGTACCACAATTTACTGACTCCATGTTCTGTACAGCATTTGCTGTAGCATGCCTTTCAAACCTACACGGGAACAGCTTCAGTAAAAGTTACGTTTCAATCTCTATTCATTATTTTATTATGAGGTCATGTTGAGGTTTAGATTCTTATAAATATCACACAGCTTTGAAATGTATGGTTCTCAGTAGGTCACTTAAGATCATTTTTAATAGTTACACGAACTTAACAGCACAAAAGCAAAACTTTGTCGATCAACTGCTGAAACATAACCCCATGTAACAAGCATACTAATATAGCAAACCAACGCCTGCATCAAAAGTGTGTAAGTATACTGTCCGTTTATAAAAAGTTGTATGACACATGTAAGCCAATATGAATCAAGAGTAAACCTACTTATATGCCATCTAAACATGTAATCTATTTATTATATATCTATTACACTGTAATCTATTTATTGTAATCTATTAAATTGAGACTTTCAGTCCCATCTTCTCTTTCACCATTTCCTGTGAGAGGAGCAATTATCCTAAAGGCCTGTATTTCCACTAACTAACTACATACATGTTAACAGCAGGTGCATTTCATCATCAGGCGCATGTATCAATCCTAAACGTTTCATAATTGATAGAAAATCTATGTAATGGCAGTAATTATGAAATGTGATATTCCATAAATTCCTCTTGGGAAACATTCTTCTGTCATGATCCCCCGCCCTCGACTCCACTCTATTCCCCTCACACGCAACCTGATTTGTCATTCACTTACACAGAACCTGCCACTGCTTTGGAAAGCTGATAGCGTAACTGTATTCACATCAACCCTTTAATCCTTTGAGAACCAGGTTTGAAGATCAGAATGAGTCATATTTTTTGCAGTGCAAAATCATTTTGACAAGAAAATCATCCAGTTGGCACGAGAGCGACTGATACTCCTTTCAGAAAAGATATTTTTAGCTAGGTCTGCTGTGTAACCGAGCCAACATGATAGAGAGAGTCAAAAAAGCTGAGTATAACAGCATAAAGGAGGATGAATCAAATGAGGAGCTTTTTTACTTTTAAACCATAGTGTTTGTAGACTGCAAAGAATTAAATGCTCAAGGATTAATTTTGAAATACAAGAACACAACAATTTAGTAAGTGTATTAACCAAGCCTAAAATGGTGACATTTCTTTTTCCCCAAGTATACTTCAGTCTGTGTTTACTCTAAACACATTTAAATACCACGCAAATACAGAACCACTCTAAAAGTACCATTTTCCTAAAGGGGTTTTCAACATCTGTTTAAAATCTTTAGTAATTCCATATAGATTATTTAGCATTGGATCAACAAAGATTTAAAAGGGGATCATTTTGTTTTCGTGTGATCCGATGATGTGGGATTATAAATTCAGATATATATATATATATATCGCCTCCAGATCAAATCAGGATTTACCGTTATTTTATAAAACAGTTACCAGGCAACAACGCTAAGCCTAGAAAGGTGTCTGTATGCATTTGTTCAGAATATTAGTGCTTCATTTACTTAAGGAAATTGCTACATGTCACCAGAAGGGGGGTTAATTATGCTCTCCGTCTGAAACCTGAGATAGACATAGACATTGGAATTGAATTCATAGCGAGTGGCGGTGGATTGTTTGACTTCAGCTCATGTTCTCTCTCAGCCACAGTGAATGGCTTATGTAGTAATTCAGCCAGCTCTCACTGCCCAGAACATCACAGAGCCCTTTTGTGCAACAAATGCCATTTTGTTCCTCGTCTACTGTCACAACTGAGTATTAGGGAACATGATCGGTGACACAGAAGTTTCCTATGATTTAAAGTAGGCCAAATATAATGACTTAGTGCTGCATCTACGTAAAAGACAAAGTGCAAAACCAGCATCATCTATTACTCTAACTGAAGCACTCTTAAGTACACAGCATGTGCATTAACTTGTTAAGCAGCATCAATGCCCCCCTTATCATTTGCTGCAGTTAATTGAAGTCTAATGAAACCAGCAGACCGAGGTGGCAGTGAGGCTGAGTATGTGAAGGCAACTCAGCTCTCAGTTTGCCTCCCTATCTGTCCCCAACCAGGCAGGTGTTCTACTCGTCTCCCTTAGTGGACCTCAGAGAGGCTCGATGTGGGAGACCAAGCCAATTGGAACTGACAACAGATCCCTAACACCCTCGCTGCCCACCTCTCGGTGTCGTGGCGGTTGTGTACTGCCTCCCTCGGGGGGTCTGTGTTATCTGGTGTGTTGAGGAAGGCGAGAGGAATAGTTTGTGTTTACCAAGCTCAAACACCTGGGCCCTCTGTATCTACCACTGATCATGTTATACAGAGTTGAAGCTTCACTGGGCAAGATTTTCTATGTGGAAATACACCTGTCAGCTGCAAATGACAAATTGGGATAAAATAAGGTGAGAACAATGTCTCCTCTCTGCTGAATTACCTTGGAACCAATCACCTCAACACTGATCCATCTTGATTTTGTGTCTAGTTAAAGCTAGTTTGTTAGCTTTCCTGTATATTATGAGCTAACTATGACTGATTCACATCTATTTGGTATAGGCCTACTAATGATAAAAAATGGCACTGAAGGTGTTGACAGATGTTCGTCTTGTTAACTTATTCTTTAATGAGATATTTATTCATTTAAATCATACATTTGCCTGTTTTAGACTAGCTTAGAGGCAAAGTTCTTATACTACTGCTTGTGTTTAGACAACATGTTGGCTTCTTGCATGAAATTAAATTTGTAGGAAAATCGTTTTAATTCCCTAAAGTTTATGTTCATGTATTTTTAAAAAGTATGCTTTTGGTGTCACTGCCAAAATTCTCTTCAGCTTATCATATTGGCAAAAGTATTGGTCATTTCCAAATGATAAGAGTCAACAAATAGAGATGTCAGCACTTACAAATCACTGTATATCATAACTTTAATGGTGCACAGCAGCACAAACCAAATGGGTTTCAAATGATACCCTGCCCTAGCTTTACTAAGTGATTTTTGCAACTCTTATTCCAGCTGAAATAGACTGAACACATTTTCTTGTGCAAAGATCCAAAGCCCACATCTACCTTTTAGCAATCTGACTTTTTAGTGGGGTTTTTAAGAGCGTAAATGTAAAGCTTTACTATTAGTTTGTTGTGATAAATGCTCAGCTTTTTCAAGTGACACAAACTGCTGCTCCTGATTCACAGCACGCAACGCTCACAAACGTGTCTCCCACTCAGTTTAACATTCATTAACAAACATTTATTTAACATTGATGCACTTCTGCAGACAATAGTTCAGCAGAAAATGTCTCAACGGCCACCGAATCACACTAACTGAACGACACTCGGCTCATTGTAATTCATGAAACCAAATGAATAGCTGTGGAACATGCACATTTAATGTGTGTGTGTGTGTGGGGGGGGGGGTGGGGGGGTTAACACTACTACACTCTCAGCTAAAAATAGTCTTACTTTTTCAACAAACAACAGCACTACATCACCCTTTCATGTAGTCTGGAGACAACAGTCATAGCCCTTTCATGCGTTAAAATGCCTGTAGCAGTGTGTTGCATTACTGTAGCATCATTCACTGACGCAGAACACCTTACACATAAGTGTCCAGGTGAACAATGAACGTGTCCAATATTTGTGCCATATGTGGAGCGTGGCTCGCTGCCAGGAAACAAGGCATCCAGTTTTATCTGTCGCTGCTTTCACCTCGGCTGTGCTTCGTAGGAGTGAGAGGGAAAAGGAGATCTGAACTTGACTTTGATAGAGGTCCTGGTACACATAAGAATATGATGTTCTATTTTCGCACGCTACAGCTGAATAGCAAAAATACAGCTTGTTGTGTGAAAAGTAAATGTCGACCCCACCAGCCGAAAAGCCTCATAAGCTGCTGGTGAATACTCGATGGAACGTAGACCTTAAAATTGGCCTTGACTTTGATGATGGGCGATGGTGTTGGGATGTTCTTCCAGCTCAGTGCTCTCATCTTTTCATGCTTTGAAGGGGTGAGGTGGCTCGCTGTTACTGTCGCTGTCACTGTCACTGTTAATATCGACATGCTTTATGCACACATAATCGAGCGAGGAACAGATCCACTCTTAACTCTACGTGTGTTCACGCATGTGTTCTTACACAAGTGTTTTTAGGCGTGTATCTGTTGGACGTTAGGGGGGACAGACACTATTGAAATTCAGGCTCGGTACTTCACTAACCCCAAACTGTTACATTCCTGGCCTTGGCTGATTTTGCTGAGTTTCACATTCCTTGCCTGAGATTTATTATCTCCTACCCTGGCTGGTATTTTACGGTTTAATGACAAGCAATCTCTCCCATCATCAGGGTCAGTTACAATTACATCCACTTTGCCTCTGCTCCAGCAATTGCAACTTAGTTTTTCTGCCTCTGGGATCCTTTTGGTTTAGAATTCAGGAGCTCACTGAATTTTCTATGACTGTAGATGAGAAATTATACAGAAAGATTAAAATCCAGAAACTCCAGCCTGCGTGATATTTTATCCATCCACCATGTTTGTTTATGAGCTATCTGGATGTGGCCTTGAATCCGCAAAGGAGGCACTCACACTGACCATTGGAAGATATTTACTGTTGGAATAGAAAGCAGCATCAGCTACAAAATAGTAAATGGTCTTAGGTCACCATCCTTCAGTTTATGCGAGTCAACATGCTTCTCTACCTCGATTGATTGACTTTGTGTTCACCGTGGCGATGTATTAATAATTAAAAATTCGATACTTTGTCCAAAGTCAGCAAAAAGTGAGGTAAAAAGTTGCTTATGAGAGTGGACATATGCTCACTTTTTTTAGTAAATGAACAAATTATTCTTGAGTTATTGAATCCGATATTTAAAGGGACATTCTGTGAGGTATTTCTTTGAAAAGCATGGTCATGTTTCACTCCCTCTGTCCGTGTTGCTCTCCCAAACACACAAACACACACAGACACACACACACACACACAGAAATACACATTTATCAGCCCAAATTACTTACACTCCACCAGTAGCAAAGACTGTCCAAAACTAAAAAGGTTTTTTTGATATATCATCTTACTGCTCATCACTCTTTACCAGTCTACCCTTCATCACATCTGTTTTCCTCAACCATTTACCTTTACCATCTACCATTTTCCCATCTCTTCTCATCTCCTCTAATCTATCCCGTAATCGCCTCCTCTTCTCTCTCACATAGCAGAAAACACACTATACGGTTGTTTTGACACTAGAGCCAGACTGACAAATCATTTATTTTAACAGCAACATTCCAACACATTCACATTAATTTAGTTTGGGATGAAACTGACATGAATAATGAGGCAGGTTTGGCCCTGTTTTCCTTTCTGCAAAAGCCAAGTGTGAGGTTGTAGAAACACTTTATTTTGTATAATTCACAAATCTTATGTGCATATTACATAAACACACACACACACACACACACACACACACACACACACACACACACACACACACACCCATACCCATACACCACACGAGGATTACCTATGCTTACCTATAACAATGAATGCTGTCCTGTGTATAGCCCACATTTAACTACTTGTTGTACTAGCTACTGTAACTTAAATGAATATCACACATTACTAATACAACTGTTATGTAAAATTAAGAATAAGTGAAAATTGCTACATCTCAAAGGTAGTTTTTTTTTTCTTTTGGAAACACACTTCCTCTGTGTCTTGCCCAGAGTCACATACTGTAGAAGGATCAATATCAATTTCAACTCTGAGTGTCTCGTAGAGATGCATGATAGCTACTCTTCTTTTAAACCATGAGTGGAGTAAGACAGTACATCCAGTGGGTTTCCTGTTTTAAAAGCCTCTTGTTGTTCTCATCTCCCTGAGGTGGTTTTCATTTCGGTGCCTACATAAGACAGACTAGAGTTGCTGTATGAGATTTATAACATGCTTGGTGCTAAGCTGGACATCATGCCACAAATATTTGTATTATGAACCATGTGAGCATGCTTTTTGCAAATCCACATATATCCACAGAAACAGCATATCTGTATCTGTGTCATCAGGTACTGCAGGATAAGGAGTGGGTGTACATAGAGACTACAGATCAATGTAGGAGGGTCCTTAAGCCTTCACTTGAGAGTTGGATGAGTATGAACAATAAGAGTGTTTGTATATGATTGATCTGAATTCAGTGGCAAGTGGGAGATATATATAGGAGTTACAAAATAAAGGAAAAACCAACAAAAACTGTTTTAGTATGGTATTCGACCACCATGTGCCGCCAGAGCAGCTCCCATGCACCTTCGCCATTGATTCTACAGTCTCTGAACTCTACCAGAGGGATGAACAGCATTCTTCAAAAATATATTTTCTCATTTGGTGGTTTTGATGATGGCAGCGGAGAGAACTGTCTAACAAGTCGATCCGAAAACCTCCCATAGGTGTTCAATTGGGATGAGATCTGGTGACAAAGCACACTCTCGAGGTATCCACCTACTCTTTTATTTATAGTCTCATCTTAAAAATCTTTGCTAGGTCTGTCTTCAGTAGCCACCTATGCAGTAACTACTCTGGAGCTTTAGGGTCGCCACCAGCATGACTCCATAAAGGAAGACACCTCTGCGGAGTGAAGTGGATAATCAGCTGCAGCTTGAGCTCATGTGTGTGTCTGTGTGTGTGTGTGTGTATAAAATAGACCATAAAAAAGTTAAGCTGTTTGGCTGCTTCACATTCATAGAGACAAGATGTGATATTTAGAGGAGATGAAAGAAGGAATTGATAATGATATTTGAATCTACTGTGAAGTCTGTTTTTCTCGATGTAAGAAAAGGATTCAAGTTACTCATAAAAACATTGGCTGGATCCCAAAGGGGCAGCTTCAGTTTGCAAACTAAACCAGTGAAACACCTTTCTTGAGATATTTCTTTTTAAAAGATATTTGAAATAATTCATTTTTTATGAATTAAAGTATTGGGAAAATATTTGATTTACTGTATATTGCAGTTTAATATAATATCATAAAAGAAAATTGTGTGTTAATGTTTTCTATTGTATTACCATTGACAGTGTTAATTAGTATAGCAACTTTTTTTCCATTAAGCATGCTTGTCATACAATTAGCCATGACAACCATGCCTAATGAGGAACTATACCAATTTTACACGTCAAAGTCAGTTAACTAGTCATGGGGAGTGCTACTGATTCTACATAAACAGTTGTTTCATGTCTTTTGTGGCTCTGAAGCAGTCTGATGAAAGACGTTGTCAAGTTGCATTATGAGTAATGTAGCATCCTCTGTCTTTGGAGCTTCACCTTTAAGTCAGCATACCTCAGCCTCTACTGCTTTTTGACATCTTTCAATTTGTCTCTAGTAAGTCCCCATTATGGGAATGCAATGAGGTTTTCTTTTAAGAGACCCATAGAGAGTGACAGTAGTAAGTCTGACAGTGCTTTATACTGACAGTATGTGCAGCACCTATCACTGTAGTAACATAATAAATTAATGCTCTAAGTCACCTATCTTCTGATGTATACCGCTACCTGAATGCTTATATCTACATTTTTGCTCCCATTGTTTCTGTTTTACCTTTTGCCTAACTGTAATGAACACATGAATTGAACTCGGTGTGGTGTAGTTTCCTCAGCGATTTTCTATAACAACCAAATGTAAGAGAAGTGACATTTAGGAAGCATGGCAAATAGGCGAGAGCTGAAGCCAAACCAGCTAATGTTTAGTGGTAAAAGTGAGGACGACTTTCCATCAGTAAATTAACTAGAAGCCCGACACACCTATTTACCTTTTCATTCTGCCGTTTCAACACCAAGCAGCTCTGTGAGCACTAAAGCAGCCATGAATAAAAAGCCTGTATTGAACTCTGTATTTTCTTATCAGCAGGGGCGGCCGTGACTCAGGAGGTGTGGAGCGGGACGACCACTAATCAGATGATCAGTGGTTCGATCCCCAGCTCCTCTATAGTCTGCATGTTGAAATGTCCTTGAGAACGATACTGAACACTAAATTGCTCCCAAAGGCTGCTCCATTGTTATGCGTATGTGTGTAAATGATGAGCAGGTTGGCATTTGCATGTCTTTGCCATAAGTGTATGAATGTGAAATGAATGTGAAACTAGATGAGCGTTGGTATGAGCTGAAAAATGCTTTTAGTGGTCGGAAAACTGCTATGTGTAATATTTCTTGGCAAACATAACTGCATGTGTGAAATGCTATGCTTTATAACTTTCATACTTTAAGAGTTGAGCAATGTTTGACCCTGCAAAATGAACATAGCACAGAGTTGTTAATCACATAGGTTTGCTGTGCATTTGAGATAGGCGCCTTTTGCTCTCCTTTTTTTTTACCGTTTTAGAGAGTTGCATTTATTGTAAATATTTGTCTTGAGCACAAGTAGACAGAGAAAGAGTTTTTCTTTTCCCCCAGGTATCAGTATCCAAGTATAAACATCAGATGATCCACCAAAATGACAATGACATGAGGTTTGAAACTGCAAAGATGTGGGTGCCAGAAACCTGACTCTTGTGGAACGCTTGAATATGACTGCATGCTGCCTGTCGCAAGCAATGGCTGTCAATGCGGAGGAGATGCCATCTGCATTCAGTAGCAAGCTTCCTTCACATCTCTCCCTCTCTCCCTTTTATTTAGCTTTCCAAGCCCAACGAGTTGGAGGGCTAGATAGGGTGGACTCCTCATCAGCTTTTAACTGGAGGCACAATTGGTTGCCTCATTTGGCAAAGCAAGGCAATTAGAGTGGCCGGGTGAGAAGACAGAAAAGGAACAGCGAGTGAGGAAAGAGAAGACAAAGAGGAGAGAAGAGTCTGGAGGATTGAGGGAACTGGAGCGGAGTGATTTAAAGGGAGCCCGGGGAAGTACATTAAGGTGGGGTTGACATGAGGACAGGTCGGCGAGTATTGGAGCCAGGCATTAAGAGGTGAAAGCAGTAAGGCTGTAATGATTACATGCTCAGTATGACGTGAAATGATTCACTTCACTCCCTGCCTTTTCTTTTCGGTTTTGGTTTAGTGGGTTTAATTGGCGAGCTATTTGACATGTGTTACCAAAGCAAGTTGATAAATGAATGATAATGATCGAGAAATACTTAACAACATTAAAGGTCATGGTGAGGAGTGGTAATGATTTAAAAAAGAACAGAATATCATATATGAATTGTGATACTGAACAGCTTTTTTGATACTAATCAGTGCCCTGCTTTCGTACTGTGAACATTTTGGGAATTAATGTAGAGCTACTGTTGTGTTGCTATTATTTATACTGTTTCACCATTTCTATTCAGGTCAGCATCATGGCCCCGCGTCAGTACGTTATCCAGGTTTTTTTTTTTTTCCCCTAATCAGACACTCTGGTCAGACAGTCTACTACTAAATACTCTCTACTTAGAGCCAAACAGTATTTTTTTTTTTACTTGAGCTGAATTGTGTTCTTCAGAAATGTCTCTTGCCTGGTTGTTGACACTAAAAGGAAAGGCCCTCTTATTTAAGAATCATTTTGCTGTTTGATTTGAGATCACTGGCAGAAAAGAATGAAAAGAAAGCTTGCCAGTCCAGATCAAGTCAATGAAGTCCAGTCTCAAGTCCTCTTTTGTTAAATGTGTGATTTGAGTATAACTCGTTTCAAGTCCACAGCTCAGACTCTAAGACCAATCACATGTGCCTCATGGCTTTTCTTGATAACACTTCTTGAGCCTCTGGTAATGTCAAAATGAGTAGATCTGAGATGGTCTTGAAATTGATCCTAACTCAGCCCTTACACTTACCACACAAACACAAATGCAACCATCTAACCACTGGCTTACATGCTGACTTCATACATAGAAAGAACGGTAGAATATCTCCCTATTTGCTTTTTTTATCCGCCTCCTACTGTGTCGAAGGCTGTGTCTCATCTACAGGTGGCATCCATGTTGTGGAGCTTAAAATAATGAATGATACATTAAAAAGAGGAGGAGAACATCTGTTGCTCCATATTTTGTTGTTCAGGAAAGATGGCCTTACATTTCATTTCATGTATTTCCAAAGACATGTTTTCGCAGCTTGGTGATCTGTACTAACCATTCCAATCATGTGCCGATTGTACGGAGAAGCCTTCAGTTGTATCTCGTAATGGTTTAATTAAACATTGATGCATATTGGAATGGAAAGTGTACTGAAGCGAGACAGTGAAGGTAAATGAAGAGTAAAAGTGTGAACCGTTTTACACTGTATAAAGAGGGGAGAGCATTTGCTGAGCAGCACTTCACCAAAAAGCAAAGAGTGAGAGGCGTTTTGCTCCAAGGATGACGGCCACAATGCAGAGAAACATTACCACCAAACTCCATTAACAAAAGCTGTAATTTAACATAACAATGATTGGTGATTGATCGCATATCAACTACACTTTTTTCTGAAGTCCACATTTACCTAGAAAACCGGTTCCAAATTAAACAGTGGCTCCTATTACTTTCATTTTCAAATATCATCCATATTGCTTGCCTCACACCTCACACCCACAAACAAGACGTATTTTAAATTCAGATGACAGACAGCTACAATAATTAAGAACCCTGACTTGAGTCTATACACTTCATATACCTGCATCACAATGTTTTAAAACCAATATTTTTGATGAAAAACTACATTTGAACTACATCGGGTGGAGAATTTAATCTTTAATAATACCCGATAGCAGGAAAATACCAAACATGTGACCCAAATCAAAGAAAACCATTCTTTTAAAATGGTTTTCTTGGGGTTATACATCACCCATTCTTCATACTTGGCAATACTGTATGCAGGGGAGAGAATCTGATATTTCATTGATTTTTAAAAGCGCTCAACCTGACATTTATATCTTCTTGAAATTAATCTGGCATCATTGTTTCTGCTCTTTGGTGAAAGGGCAGAGAAATGAGAGTGCACACAAAGATGGATGAAGAAGTTATATAAACTGCACAAAAATAATACACTTTTCATCAGCGCTAATTGCCACAGGGAAGCGCCCCCTCTAGACCGTGCCTGACAACAGCAGCCACAGATATTGTTTTACACAGATAGCATTGTGAGATATTAAAATAGAACTAAGATTGTTTGCATATAGGATTTTAAGATCAGCAAGTTGAAGTAGTAGTTAGTAGTTTTAGTTTGAGGTGTGTTTAATTATTGCAAACACCCAACAACACTTATCTCCAACTGCTACTATGCTTTTTTCCACCATGATTGCTTTTAGAAAGAGAAAGAGGAAAAAAGAGATTGATGAAAACTGTGCTGTTTTTTTTCCCTACTGCAAACTGAGCTAAATATATCTTTTTTTTCACAATGCCAGAAAGTGAAATGAGCAAAAGGCCAATGGAGAAACCATTTCTAACATTTAGCCTGTTCAGTGAAAAGCAAAGAGAAAGCCTCTGAGCAATGAAGGCAAAGAGGAGGAGAGATGTATCTGTGGAGCAATGGGGTTTAGAGAAAATGGAAGGCTTTTTTTTCACAGTAACATTGTAAGAACGTAGAAACAGTTTTTTGTCATGTAGCAACGAGTACCCTGCTTTTTCATTCAACTGTTGCACCTTCATTTGTCACTTTTATTTCCCTACATTTTACTATACACATGCCTTATTAATGTCCTACAGTATTAAGCATCTTAAACAAACATTTCCATCAATTTATTATCTCATCTAATTTTATCTATTAAGAATGTTACTCTTGTTTTCATAGCTTCTTCTTATGTATTATCAAATGCTCACACCATAGAGCATTAAGTAATACATCATGCTCATTTATATGTTAGGATTTCTGAGGTCTTTGGCAAACAGAGTAAAAGTTCCAACATTTCAAGTGAGCATTATGTAAAAGTGCTGCAGAGATTCAACCTGCTCTGAACTTGCAAAGTACACCTACTAACATAGCGAACAGCCAAGTGGCCGTCTGTTCAATCATCTCAAGGTTTTTCATGTTTGTCCACTTGCATATCTCAGCTCGAACACGTGATTTATGCAAAAAGCTTACATGTTGAGTAAAGAATGAGAAGACGACGTGAGAAGAAGGTACCAATTTAGACAAGTAGATTTGTGTCCAAAAGGTTTGAGGCTTTGATTATACTGGGAGGATGCTTATCATTAACAGTGGAGAATTATTTGTACTGAGCAACTGCATGTGTGACTGTAACTGTAAGTGTACTCAGTGTATGCTTAATTTATTATAAAAAAGCACTAAAAATAGACATTCTACACCTCGAACCCTGTCTTTAGAGTAGCTTTGGGCCTTTGTTGCATAAATCTTCCCAGTATCTCCATAGCATAACTTTTGCTAGCATCTAGATCATTTGATCATTATGCATGATTCCTGATAACGAAATGCATAGGAGAGAAAAAGTATGGTGGCTTTTGTTAGATAGCAGTACACAATCACACTATTTGCATTTTGATGAGATTCCCACAGGGAGACATCCGAGGCAGCCTTTATACTGTATTTGGGAACAGCTTTGTCTCTAATTGACTTTAGAAGTTAAAAGTTATGGATCGCTGCTAACCTTCCAAGAATTCACAAGACTAATTCCCAAGCAGCAGCAGTAGAGGTGATCGTGTATACCCTTGTGTATCTCCAAGCATTTTTATTTCCCTCAAAGTGCACCTGATGCTTAGTTATGAGTGGATATGCAGAAAGTGTATATTGTATTCCTTCAACTTTGTTTTTCCAAGTCTGCGTCATTATATCCTTTTTGAATACACTTTAATTAAGGAAGGCAATTTCCCATTCAGCTTATTAGCAAACAGTTCCGGTGCATTTAAAACAACATTCTCTTTAAATATTAGCTAATTTAACTAAGTCATTAGAGGTAGAGTACACAGAGTTTATGGCTTAGTGGATTTATAAAGGCACAATAGGACATGTAGATGGGCTGATCTTTGGCTGTCAAATCAGCTTTAATGTTATCTTTTGGTGCAAAATGATTGTGTTATGTGTAAACCACAGTTGTCCTTGTAGTAGAAAGACAACAGTATTGGGATACATGAAACCAGAACTTTAACCTCAGTACCACCGCCAGTATTTTTTTTATGTGTGTAATAACCGAATAGTACCACCATAGCTGTATAAAATAATGGATCACGAATCTTAGAATGACAGCTTGAAAGGTTTTCTGTTCTCACTTCCGACTGTGGATGTCAATAACACATGAGAACTAGACCTTTTCTCCAGCTGTGCATAACCAACTACCTGCATGTATGAATGACATGAACATATTATTTTGTTCTCTCTATCGCTATCTCTTGTTTCATATTAAAGGTATGGTAGGTATAATGGTTGAAACTGTGACTTTTCAAGACTGCAGCTGTGCCTACTCCAGTCCTTTTTCTTGTTATATGTTTTTATCTTCCTTTTCCCATACTACTGTATTCTAGAGGTGCCACTGACATCTATTTAATAAAAAGTATGGAATATATTGAATCAGTGTTGAAATCAATGTTATGGTCAAATTGTTGCTATGTCCATGTAGAATTAAAGACCACTATGCAGGTGTGTTTTCATGTAAGAATGCTAGAGCTACATGGGTATTTTCCACCGTGTAAAGCTCAGTAAAGAATTGGTAAAAGCATGTTTGCTCCGAACCACCATTACAGTACGTGATGAAAAAGAGCAAAGATGGTTCAGTTAGTTGTCTGTACAGATGGGATTCTGGCTGTGTGCTAATGATTTACTGGAACTGCATGTCAAGAAGGCAGTATTGAATGAAATGCTATTTCACACTGTTGGCAGTTATTTGTTATTTTTTCTCCCTTTTCATTTTCCAGGTATTTCTGAATCATCTCTCTCTAAAAATGCCACAGGGTAGTTTTCACCCATTCCACACCTCATCTTACATTTGCTTCAATCAATTGCCTAAATCTTTGTGTACCTTCAGGCATGTGTTTAAACTGAGTAAATGGCAAAGCGGATTAAACCGCCTGATCAGGAGTGCATTTTTTAGGGGCAGTGCGTGGTAGATTTAACCATGAGAAAAGAAGCAAAAACTTGTGGATTTTCTGTCATAAGGTCACATGTTTACTAACAAATGTCCTGGAATCCTTTTCACATGGGTAAATACATATTGCAAAAAAAAAACAGTATTAAACAGTATTAAAATGTCACACATGTCCTTTCAGGTTTTAAAGGAAGAAGGAGTCATGTTCAGGATTAGGAATGTAGTCCTGTTAGTGTAGTGGCCAACCTGAATTACTTCTTGGTCCCATGGCAATGCTAAATTCCTCAAGTAATAAGGTTTCCAAAGAGAGAGAAGTCCATTCAGTTGAGGCAAGGGACTGGATAAAAACCTTTGTCGTCAAGGGCACATAGAGGATGTCTCTGAGATGGTGCAAGACCTTTATGAAGTCCTAGAAGAGACAAAAAAATTACAAGGCTTTAAAGGAATCAACACAAGCAAATCTATTCTCTACCAGGAAAGTACTTCCACAAAACTACCGGTCTACCCAGAGGCAGGCCAACATACACTTTTTGGCAGATAATGACAACTATATGGGCTTGTGATTTCTTTTGTAATGTCATCTTCCCGAAAATACAACTTCAAGGTATCTCCCATTTTTATATTAAACCCCATGTGGAGAGATGTCTAGAAGGGCTCACTCATATCTTTTAGCATTCCCTCTTCAATTCTGTTCAGAGCGTAGACAGCTCTGCATAAACTCAAAGACATCACGATGACGTTCAGGTGGAGCCTTTTTCTCTGTCTTGGGCAAATTATTGGCTACTAGTCCATATATTCAAGCTTCTGTCTCGAGGTATGTCTCTCTTTCTCTTTGCCAATTTGATATACAGTGGGTGCACAGGGAGGAATTCCTGTGCCTAGGGGAAATAAAGCCAGATTTGCATTTGAAAGAGTAAGATCTGCAAGGTAAGTGTATGTCAGATATCTCAAAGCCGTTCTCAGGTGTATTGCTGTCATTTGTTGCTGGATAATTGACATCATTCAGGGGGCTACTGCCAGCACTATGTCGGAGAAGTTCTGTTTGCCTCAGATTACCAAAGATGTTTTGAAAATCGATTGCAGACGAGGCACAAGAAAGCTAGTTGTATGTTACTGTGTGAATCCGAGATGGGAGGTTTCTCTTGGCTGTAGATTGAGCTGCAGGTCTAGTGAAGATCTGGAGTGGGTCTTGTCTGCTTTTCATCCTGTCTGCAACATGACCTGTCTGGGACATTGATCATCTAACTGAGTCTCCTTTCTCTGAGATGCAGTACTTGAAAGAGTGCCATACATAAGAGTGTGAAGTAACTTAACAAGCTCAGTGTACAAGTGGTGTACAGCACCTTTATCTGACTGTCGCATACTGTATGTGAATTATATATTGTCATTAACTGTTCAAGTTATCAGCCGATACTTTTGAGATGTTATGGATGTTATATGGTTAATGTTGTTCAGGACCACACACGTGAAGACTGATGCTGACGCGTGACCTTTAGAGTCCAGAACACTTTAGGACATTTTTCAGATACTATACTCATTGCAAATGCAGCCACGATCCACTTTTCATCCATGTCCAAATACCCTTCTAATATCATACAGTTCAAGACACAGTTTACATTTTGAATAGCTTGAGTTGAACCAAATTATAGATACTGTATACACAACTTCAGTGTGACTTTACGATCCACATATGTTAGAGGATGCTAAATTTAAGTGTTTTATTTCAGTTTAATCCTGCAATACAAATAGAATATGCCTTACATGAAGCACCTTAGATACTAAATGTAATTTTTAATTGAATACAAACTATGTGATTATTTAAAGGAAGGAAGGAAATATGGCTTTTTAAAAACATCAAGATTTCTTTACAGTAATTACTTATCTAATTATGGCAAACAAAACAATTAACAATTAAAATAATGTTTCTCACATGAGATTCATCTTTGGCTTCTCCCATGATGTGAGGGATTTGTTTTTATCTTTCAAATAGTTCCAGTGGGATAAGTTTATATAGTAATATTTTAAAGATAAGAACCATTTTGTGCCATAAAACAATCAAAATAAACAAGTAGCACACCATGAAATGTAATAATAAGACTGCAGCTAATGATTTTCCATAACTGATTAATATGCTGATTATTTTTTGGACTAGTATTTTGATCTATGAAATATAAGGATCCATATGTTTTCAAAGCCCAAGATGTCATCATTGGTTATTTTTTACCTTTATGTATTTCAGTTTATAATAATAATATAACACACAAGATAAATATATGTACCTTCTGATCATTATAAAGCTTTGTATGTCAGATACTGCAAGACATTCCTTTGTTTTTGATTTATTTCTTGTGGAGGCATCATTTGTGTTATGAGTTTGTGTGTGTGTGTGTGTGTGTGTGTGTGTGTGTGTATGTCCAGAGAGAGATAGCATTTCTTGTACACTGGCCTCTGTGTGGGTGAGGGTCCCAAGAGAGAGCTAGTTTTACTTGAAGCTGTCCAATTTGAAATAGAAGTTCCTCGGGGGAAAAGTTGAGAACATCATGAGCGCTGACACCACTCCCCGCTTGAAAAGATCTTGAATTTAATCTCCCATTGTTGGTACCTTGAAGGGAAGCTCAGTTGCCCACTTTCACTATATTGTAATCACTGCTATTCATGAAGAGCGGCCTCACCGTCTCGCGCTCCTATGAGTAGTGGTAACACACACATTTGGCTTGATCTATGAGTTGGTGCAGCAAACTGAAAGCAAACGGCCGTCCCTTGCACCCTGAACTTTGCATATCTACCCTGAACCCTGGCTGAAATATTATTATAATCACTATGTATGCATAGTGATTTGAACTCGAAAATGTCAGCAACTAGGTTGCAGCAAGGCCCCAATTTTCTTCCCCTTTGCATCTGTTGGCAGGTCTGAGCTCTACTCGCCTTATCAAATAAATTGGACAGTGGCTATTTCCCCAATTGCCTCCTCAGAAAGGTTCTGGCTCACCCGAGGGTCTGCTCATGGCTCTGGCTGATGGGAAAACTACTTAGAATAATTGTCCTCCAAAAGGACGTTCTCCCAGCCAATGCTGCCGCCTCCATGCTACTACATGTGCATCCTGCGTGTGTGGCTGAGAGGAAGAGACACACAAAAGGAGAAAAAAAGAGGGTACTATTTCTATGGTTATGTGTCAGGATCTGTGTTCAAAGTGTGTTCACTTCTAGCACTACCTTGTTATTGGAACACTGAAAAGCCAGGGCATATTTATTTGTAGTGTTGCAAGTGAAAGTTTTCTTTTGCCTTGACAGCAGTACCAATATGTTATTGTTTTTACTTTGATCTTCTATACATTACAAGATGTAAATGTAAGGAGTGTATGGAGAGGTTCATACAATATGTATGAGTGATGCCTTTTGACGCCTATCCACAGATGTCATGTGCAGTAAGTTGGTGTCTGATGATCGGTTCATTAGCCCTCAGAGTGTATGTTTATGGCTGTATATTTGAAATGTAACTGCTTCTATGATGCAAGCAAATGTGAAGATCCAGCTTTGATGTTATGCTATGCTTAAAGGACAGTACACCACATTTACATATGACTCATATGTACTGATACTGTACATGTGTTTCAGTTTACTCATCACTCAGTCTGTTGTAGACGGTTGGAAAGTGTCTTCTGTGACTCTGGAGGGAATTTTCCTGAAAATAATGTTTTTTATTTAATCAGGATTATCTCGGCTTGGTTGTAAATATGGGTGAAACTCACATTTTGAACTGAGTGCCTGTATTATTCAAGATTCAAAACTTAAAATATTACATTTATTGTCATTTCCTTGTGTATTTGTACATACAAAGAAACAAACTTTAATGCTGTTCCTCCCAGCCTACAGCAGACCAACAAAAAGTTTAAACTATCTAAAAAAATCACTTTAAAAGTTCTAAAAACATATAAATCGCAAGAAAAAAGCTACCAAAACTTTAAAAATGTGTTTCAGTTCAATGTGGACAGCTGGTGCATGTCAACAAGTGACCATTACTGATAGTGGGGGGTTACATAATCCATGTTGGGGTCCAGAAAACAAACATTAGCCAGCATGATGGTTGGAACAGTTAGCAGTTAGCCTAGCTTGCACTCCTGCTCCCCTGACCCGCACTGTTTCCTCTCCAGTTGCAGCTCCAGGCAACGCTGTAGTCTCCTTTGGGCTCACTGAGCGTAGCAGACCAGCCACTATTTCTTGTAGCAAAAGTCTTTCTTATGAATGTCCAAAAAAACTGACTATCAAAACTAGGAAAGGCCACTGCGGAAGTCAGTTGCACCACCTTCACATTATTTAATGGTTATTTTGTAAAATGTTCCACTTTTTAGAACACTTATTTGTTTCAGTTATTCGGATGGGAGGATTTGCTGCTGTTTTATACCCTTCAGAAAATACAAGCAATATTACAACTTCCCCAGGAAACTTGTAATGGAGAATTTTGTGACATTTCATTGACCAAATTTCTCTGCATTTATCAATAATGACAATAATAACTAATTGCAGCCCTAATATACTGCAAACAGTTAATTCACCACCATGATGTGGCTAGAAGCAAAAGGTTGTCTACTTTACAACACATTTAAAAACACAGGAGGACATCAATACAAACTGATCAATCACATTAATTAAATGTGCAATTCTAAGGATTTTCTTCTTTGTTTGCTCTAACTGCATTCTCTATTCAGACAAATTCCCTCCAGGGTTAAATTAAGCATAGTTTCAGTCTAATGTGTTTTACTTCCAGACAGCCTGAGCACTATAGTCTGCCAAGGTCACATCCAGATGCAGTATGAGCATCAGTGCTATCACACACAGAGCTTGAAGCAACATGTTGGGCGATATCAGCATGATAGAGTTTTGTAGTGATATCAGTTCATATTGCAGGTCATGGAATCCCATCTGTTCTACTCAACAATAAGAGAACCCATATGTGCTGCTGTATAAAAGTAAATGTTCCTCACTTCATGTCTCGATGCATACCTTCAACTCCAAGCCTTCTTTTGAATCAAATGTATTTTTAGTTGTTCGAGGTTCAGTGATCTTGAATGCGCAGTAGCATATGTCATGTGCTTACATTGTATACTAGCAGAAGACAGTCTTTCTTGTCTCTTCCATTTGCATTTGTCTGAAGTATGTGGGAAAAAAAAGAAAAACTGCCTCCTAAGTCAGATGTTGAACATCAGTGGCAACAAATGTTTCAAATGATTGCCAACATAGATTGTACAAAACAGTATGGGCTTGCCAAAGGGGGACTTTGTGAAACCCTCAACCCCTTTAAGGGAAACCCCACCACAAAACCCACAAAAACCTTTTCATCTGCTGTCAAGACAAACTGCCTTTGTTTTAAGGCCTTTAATTGAGTTTTACTGTAAGAAGTAAGAATCCAGTCAAGTAGGAACGTGACTGAGATTTAAACTTCTAAGATACCAAAACTTAAGATGAAAAAGCTGAGCCTCTTGAACCCTCTCCTGCACACTGTAATTATATTGTGTAGATCCTTATCCATAGCGACGGACACCACCGGCCTTGGTACAGAGAGATCTTTCCCCATAGATGCAAATATTTGTTTAACCTTCGAAAAACATTCTTTCATTCATGCTTTCTGTTTTAATTTTCAAGCTATTTCATTTTCCTGTCTTTTTTATCCTCTGTTGCTACTGCTGCATACATATAAAACCTTGCATTTGTCTAAAATGAAGCCGCATTAGATCAGTAGTCGTAAGAATCATTCTGTGCAGTGTCAGAAAAGCCCCTCATCAAAACTACTATTTACTACTACTACTGCTGCTTTCCACTCATTTTTTGTCCTCCAGTGAAGTGTCAGATTTGGCTAGACCCTGACCGCTGGGCAGTACAATGATGCACATTTTACCCTTTTTTTGTATTTCAGTCAAAAGTAACTGAATTACTGAGTTTGTTGATGTCCCTGTTGGCTAAGCCCTCTCGCATGGCCTTGCCACTGTTTACTGTTAGAGGGATGTTCTTTTTGTCTGACTCTCATTACAAGCATTAGGGGTTGTTTTTTTTTTTTGCAGTATTGTGCATCAATCTGCCAAATGCACATCTGTGGCGATGACTGCTCGGGTGTTCATGACTGACTATGTTGTGCAGCCCCCATATTGACACTGACACCTCTCTTGTCCCAGGGCCATAATGATGAGCACATTGCGTGAGCTGTTTTTGCTGAGGCCAAGCATTACCGAGCTGTGTGCTCATGTTAGAGTTAGTGGTGCTGTTATGGGATCGCGGGGAGCCATGATGTGTTAGAATTGTCATCATACACACACAATAGAGATGAAATTGTGGAGCTGTACAGAGAAAAAATACTTTTTTCAACTGGTAGGCATCAACTTCTTCAAGTTTTGGCTGTCATTGGTGCTCATTACAGCAGTGTCTCTGCACTGCATTTTCCTGACACTGTCAACTGTCAAACTTGTCAAAATGTCATAGCACTGTGGGAATTACTGTGACATCTTTATTTTTGCAATTTTAATTGATCATACTTGGTTTCTATACAGTCTTACATGGTATTCTAACTACACCGGTGTTTCTCTTTATTTAAAATAAACTGTAAACATAAAATTGGCAAGTTTATTTTTTAGCAAACTTCAACATCAAGGCAATTCAAAGTTCTTTACATACAATATTAAACGCATCAAGACAAAGTGCAAAAGAAATGCATTGTTAAATGATATTTGAAAACAATTAAAATAGTTATTAAAAGGACTAAGAGAATAGATAATAAGAACAAGTTAAAATACAATTAAGAAAAAAGATATGAGAATAAAAGTTATAGTGCAGTGTAAAAATTAAATCAAAAGCCTCAAATTTTATTTAATGAAAGGCAACAGCAAACAGAAAAGTCTTCAGCCTTGACATAAATTAACTGAGAGTTGCAGCAGACCTGCTTTTTCTGGTGCATAAAAACTAAACGCTGCTTCTTTGTTTAGTTTCGACTCTGGTAACAAAAAGCAGACCTGTCATAGACGACCTGAGACATCTGGATTATTCATATCGTAGTAGACAATCAGACATATATTTTGGCTCTAAACCATTTAGTTCTTTATAAACCGACAGCAGTATCTTAAATTCAATTGTTTGACAGACAGGAAGTCATTGTAAAGATCTGAGAAATGGACTGATAGGATTCACTTTTTTGGTTTGTATTGAGGACTCAAGCAGCAACATTTTAGAGAGACCTGTGAAGAAACCATCACAGTGGTTGAAGATAAACGTATGGACAAGCTTTTCCAAATCCTGCTGAGAGAAGAAGTCCTTTAATTCTTGTCATATTCTTCAGGTGATAGTAGGCTGATTTTGTAATTGTCTTAATGTGGCTGTTGAAATTCAAGATTTCAGGCTTAGTTTGTGACATTTAGCATTACTGATTGAAGCTGAGTGCTGACTTTTAATCACTCCCCCTTGGTCCAAAACCAGTTACATTCATTTTGTCTTTGTATAGATCTGAAGCCGTACAATTTGAAACATTTTTGGAAAAGCCCTTTGGCCAAATGACCACGTTTCTATGGTTGATGGATAAAATTGTGTGGTATTTGAATTGATTTTAAGTTGACACAAGGGCAACATATATACCTGGTACCTGATATGGGAGCAAATGAAGCGTTTTATGAAGATCAGAATGGACCTGGATCTACCAGAGTGCGGAGAAGGGCTGCCCCTAGATTTTCAAAATGCTTCCCACAGCCCAGGTTTACTTTAACCAAAATCTAACCTTACCTTCACCTTAAATAGAGTATTCATCTTAAAATTAAAGGATTTAAGTTTTGGAGACTTTTCGTCCCCATAATGTGCCTGTGTAAACAGATTTATGTCCCCACTACATGAGTAATACAAGGACACACACACATACACACATACATACATACACACTCCCTCCTCTGTTAATCTTTCCATGCGCTCTGATTTGCTGATCAAGCAGCACAAAACCCAGAGGGTGGCAAGCTCTGTCTCATCTCCACCACTGCAAAGAAGTAATGCTTGGAAATGAGTATAGGCCAATTTAAAACTGCTAAACCACAGGTTCAATAAAAAATGCAATACCCATTGTATTACAGTGACAGTTTCTTCTTTATTGCACGTGTGCGTCTGTGTGTGTGTGTGTGTGTGTGTGCTGTGTTATTATTTGAGCATGCAGACTGACTGTAAAACAATATACTACAGTATGTTACTGACTTACCTCCCCAATGGACAGTGCCGCTGCATGACCTTGGCAAGGAAAAAACCCACAAAAGTAGTGTGCCTTCATAAATAATTTTTTCCAGTTTGCTCATTCAGCAGCAGCAGTAATAACAGCTCAGCTTTCCAACATAGTGTCTTGAATATTTGCCTGGAATATTAATTTATAATTTGCTTTAAAAAGGCTGAATGAAGTAATGTGAGCCTCGGCGGCAATTTGGAGAATTACTGTTCTATCAAGGAAGTATCCAGGTTTACATTGGGGTTCACTATCTTGAATTCTTGATGCTTTGCTTCAAATCTCAGTAATTGAGTCTTATCATTTTGCTGCAGTGGTGGCTCCCAAAGTCAGGAATAACAGAACAACACAATTGGTGTATTATTGTGTGAGAAATACACTGTATGGTTTGTGTGCCTAATCTGTATTATGGCAGCATGTATCATGTGACCATTAGTAGTATATTTGTAGTGGTGCCAAACATTTACCCACCTCATGCAGTCACCATGTACTCTTGAGGATGTTGTTATTTTTTGTGTGACTGTTTTTCCCCATATATGTAGCATTTTATATTTTCAGTTCTGGAAAGCTTTATATAAAACCAGAAAAATAAGTGAAAAAGGAAAAATCTTTCTGCTTTCTAAAATTGGAAGTAGTATACAATGGGTGTTCATGTTTTCCAAAGTCATTCACTCATTTATATTATACCCTGTTTCTATGGCAGTTGCAAAGTGATTTAGTATTTATTTTGAATGTAAGGTCAATTGAATGGTTCACTGAAGCTCTGAAAACCAGCAACAAACCTTTTCTGCTCTTGAACTGTCCCCTATGAACATAACATACTGGAAGCTGAAACAGCTCGGTGCACAGCACAGTATGTAATTGAATCACATGTCATTGTACACATAAAAGCCCCACATCCACGACAGGCAAAGGACAAATAAAAATCTGCACTTATTTTGAATTATACATATCTTCATGGAATGGGATTTGTTGTGTCTGCAGTAGCACAAGTGGCAAAGTTGTCTGTAAAGTGCCCCCTCAGAGGAACTAATGGAGCTTCTGCCTGCAGATGAGTGGGGAAAAAAAGGCTTTGCTGGCCAAATTTAGATGTTGGGGAGAGGCCCCATTTCTGCTGTAATGCAAAAGGGAGTGCAGCTAATGCCTCTGAGACATTCAAGTGCTGACATTTTAGTTGTTTATTTACTTTTCTGCCTTCATCTGCGCATCGCTAAAGGGACAACCGTGAAACCCAACTCCATCTATCAGGGTTTTTCTCACCAATGGTGGCACTACAAGTGTTCTGTGGACTGCTGTCACCACCATCCGTGATCAAATGTTTGTTTACGACTTCCCTCTCGGCAGCCTAACATGTCACTAATGAATGCCAAATTCCAGAGTCCAATCTGTTTGGGGCTGTCAGACAGAAAGGAAGGTCTTGGTCATGTCATTTGATAATTTCACAAGGGAATGGTCAGTGTCTAACAACTTACACTAACCAGAGCAGGGGAGTTGACTTTGGTGAATCTGAGAAAAAGAGGAGAAAGAAGCTGAATGAGGGGTGATTTTAATCATCATTTCAAAACATTTTGTTGGTGTTCTTGCAATGTCCTGGATCTAATTTGACATTTCATGATGAGTGGAGGGAAGGGTTGTAATTAGTAACTCACTCACCCCAAGGAGAAGGACATTTTTAATGATTCTGGCATTAGTTCTCCCTTCCATAAGCATTGTAAAATGACTAAATTAATTCCCAAAAATGACAAAAACCCATTCTCTTATCCTCAAAATGTGACACTTTACAGCTTGAGGGAATGTCTAGTTTGCCATCAGTGTTAATCTATTACTACTGACTATAATGTTTTTTAGCTCATTTAAATGATTAGTCTGGGTTATTTCAATTTGGGGTTTTCTATTTGTAGTTTTGGCTTTAATTGCTATCGGTTATGATAATATTGTAATGAAGTAATTACTAGGATGCAGGACCGTGGTGACATCACTTAAAAGAGAAACATGAGTAGCCAGATGATCAGACAGGTTATAGACTTTAACAGAGCACCACAACAACACACTGTGAAGAGTCAAGTTTCCATTTCAGTTACAATTTGTATGAAATTACAGCAGCGCACATCTAAAATAATCTTGTCCCCATGTCATATGTTATCCTCAGTCATGACATCTTGTAATATTTTTAATTTAGTGTGATGAAAGCAGTCCAGGTCGGCATGAGGATTAATGCTTTCATGTTTTTGTGTTTTGAGTTAAATGAAGGAGATAAAACTAATGCAAAAATGGAAAGCTGGACAAGTCTCCTTATAATAACTGGCTAAAGTAAATCAGCTATATACGGAGCTTATACTAACACATTCATGCTTTATTTTCTCTATGAAAAAGCTCCTTGTAATAACTAAAAAATGTATATGGTTCACTATTCATGTTTGAGATATGACAGCTTGGCACTAATGATTTATTTTTGTTGATGCACCTTCTACATAAAGAGGCAGGTAGAAGATAAGTGTGAACTGAAGCCTGGTTTAGAAGAAACTGCAGCTATTCATCATGTCTTAGTCCTCAGAGTACTGTAAGAAGGTCTGAGCTTGTATAGGGGAACATCTCTGTAGTTCAAAGGCAAAGAGAGAAAATGTTTGAAAACCAGTCGGTGGTTAATCCAGTGGAAAAATGGTCCTCCCCTAGTACATCTCTGTCACACATGTTTGGGCAGCTTTTTGAATGTGATGAAGAAATAGAAAGATGATATGCATGTTCAGGCATGTAGCATCACAATATACTTAATTGTGTGCTTCCTCACTCCCTAAGGCCTTGTGAAAACATTCACTTGGAGTGCCCTAGCATCAGCTTTTAAGTACTTTTATTTTAAAAGGGCATGACAGTGTTAAGACTTTTAAATCTTGTCATGGTCATACATTAAGGGGGGGGGGGGGGAATTTTGCTCAATACCAGCAAGTGCTCAGATTTCTTGCTTTTAAAACACTAGGGTTGGTGATATTCTATATGCTTCTAATTGTTATAAAAATGATAATAAGAAAAACAAATCCAACAATGTATTGATCCTACATACAAGCATTGCCTGTAGCTTATTCTTCTGCTCCATTGTTGTTCAAAAAATACACCGTTGCACTTGAATGACATCTTCCTTTATTGCATGAAAATGGGCTTTGTAGTTTAAATCAATCCTACACACACTGTCCTGCTTACATAAATACTTAATATAGCACCAAATATGTATTATTCCATAGCTAAAACCTATTTCATTCCAGTTTCAGTAATGTTTGCTGAAAAGCACCAGCACCCAGCTGTTTTGAGGAATTACTGAACCTTTAAAGAAATTAAGCCATATATTTGTGACCCCTTTTTAAAGATTATGTCTCTATTAGGAATCCATGAGCTTGGGGCTGAGTTTCACAGACAGGATAGGGAAGTTTTGTGAGACAAACTAATGCTTTGTTGGTTTTGGTCCATGCAATTTGCTGACAGTGTAGAATAATGCCAGCCATATCGTTTGAATCTCTGTTTCATTGTCTTGTTTTGGAAGCAGACAAGGGGAATATCACAATTTTAGCTCCCTTTCCCTCCAAGTATAACTATCACCTACTATCATTTCCAAGTCCTCACAAATGGAGGGCTGAACAGGAACACATGCATCATAAAATGTTCCAACACTGAGCATCATTCTCCAGACTAAGAGAAAATGACAAAGCAGTTTTATAAATGTGAAGCTTTGTAACATTTTACCCAAGCATTACCTGTTTTTTGTTGGGTGCCTGCTATAATTATCTGACTTACTCATCTCTTCGGTTAGAATGTGACTTTGTTGTTTGCTTTAATTACAGACCGCTGTAAGCTGGAACAAAGTGTTGCTGATAGGACTTGAAAGCCAAGCAGTTGTATTTGAAACCATGGCTCCATGGTTGTAAATGTACAGTAAAGCATTTGAAGGGTTAATAACAAGGAATAACTACGTAATACTTTGTAGAAACCGCATTTATCATCAAACTACGTTGCTCATTTTCACCTACAAAACATTAATCAGTTCAGCATGTTCAAACCAGCAGCTGCAGTTTCAACTTTGTAATCTGCTCTGTGATATTTCCCCAGCTTCTCATATTATAATTTTCGGAGCCTCCCATTAAAAATTCTGTCCCTGGCAGGTTCACCCTACCGTCTGGCTTTCCAGCTGTACATGTCTGTGCTGCTGCCGCGAGAACCTCAAAGTTGTTTACTTGTGAAGATAAACACCATAGATATCAAAATGCTTGAGATGATTGATAAGATTGCTGGTGGCGATCCAAGAGCGAGGCCAGTGTTTGTCACTTGAGAGTTGCTGTCTATTTCAAGGAAAGCATTACAGTGCCAGTGAAATTTAGGGAAATAGCTGTTTTTTAGGAAGAACAAGTTACATGAAAAGCCCCTGCAGTAGCTTATGTTAGAAAATGTTCTTACTGCAGACACACAGATGGGTACCTAGTGTCCAGTGTACCTCTTTAAGCACCTTTACACTGAGCAATTTTTGGGCTGTCAGAGATGAAAGTTGACAACCGTGATAGTCGTCAATATAAAACAGGGAGAAACATTTCCGCCTACAACAGATTTGAATCTTTTGCTGCCAGGGACAGCCTGAGGTAAAATTCTGATGGTGTCAGAAATTTTGACCAAATTCTCACAGTGAGTACTGCTATGACCCACGTCCACAAACCAACCAATCAGAATACAATATGAAATGACACTGGCTGGTGCGACATTTCGTAAGTGCATTTTTTTCATAGACTGTATAAAAGAAATGGACGTAGCATCTGTGACCCATACGTCACCCATTGGTTTGTGGACTGCTGCTCGGAAGCCAATAGTTTCGAATTTTCACGGATTCTACTTATATGGGCATGGGGTGGGGCCATGGGCGGGGTCACGGGCAGAGCGAGGGAGGTTGCGATAGGTTGCGAGGGCTGGATTTCAAGGACATTGGTCAATCAACCTGTCAATCACAACGTAGCCACACCCTAATGCATACCCTGCTTTATTGTCAAATATAAAATCAGGGAGGCCAAAATTTCACATTTTCATGAACATCATACTGCATTGAAGAAGGCTTTAAACTAGCGATTGAGACCATAAACATATTTTGAAAATGTTTACTGAGGTTAGAAATCAAGTGAGAAGTTGGTGAATTCTCCATTGACTTGTATTGAGACCGAAGTCCTTTTGACACCAAAACGGTCGCCCCCTGGTGGCCTTTTGATAGAATGCAGTTCTAAGTTACTTCCGTGTTGGCCTCATTTCAGAGGACCAGAATTCCCCGCCTGATTTTTTTAAACACTCTTTCTCCTGAATACGTACATCACTGGCACACAAAAACCAAAACGATGAGGTGAAACAAAAAATGAGTTTGAGTGACTTTGCTACATTTCAAAACATATGAACGTCACAGATGGATGACGTGTCTCTGCTGTGATTCTTTCTTTTTTTTCTAGGGTTAGGATTCAGGGTTAGGGTTAGGCATAGTGCTACAATTCCCCATGCATTAATCACAGTCACGCATCCTCAAATCTGATATCATACAGTCTGACACAGATTGCGACCAAGATTTTATTATAGGTGTCTTGCAAAATGTGACATGCAATAAACACAACTCGCTGTTGCTGCACAGTGTTATGTAGCAATTCAGAGATGTCACATTAATAACAAAGAGCCTTCCAGCTGTGAAACGGTTTTAGTGTCGTGTTTAGATAGGCAGCCACTGTTTTGCTCCGTAATAAAATCATATTTAGTGTGTTCTCAAGCTGCTACTGAACACATTGCTGTTGGCAAACACCTGCAATACTCGCTGCAATCTCGGATGTGTATCCACGTCAATCAAAACCAACGGTGTATTACCGTAACAGGCTGTGCTAAAGATTTGAGCCAGTCTGTGCACTGGAGCAATCTGAGCCACTGGGCTTTCTTTCTGTCTCAACCCAGTGTCCACACACCTCATTTCTCAATCCCAGCTACCGTACCATGACTATTTCTATCTGATGTGTGCTAAGCCTGTCAAATGGCGCTTTTGTAATGAACATCCAGATTAATCTTATACAGTACGCATATGTAGCCTAGACTATTAAAATTTTATTTCATTGGAAAGATTTAAAGTGATTACAGTCTTAAAATGCATTTTTTACAGTCAGTCTCATTATGCCATGGAAATATTTCCAATTTGTGACTGTTCTGCCTATGGGGACTCTCTCTTCAAATGTGTCCAATTTGTCTTTCCCTTCAATTCTCAAACTCTTTAAAAGGGCCAATAAGGAAAAATTAAAGACTTGAAAGCTATGATTTGATTTAATCCTGGTTTGCATATTTTATTTATTAACAGCAGCCAGTTAGATTAAATTACAGTGTGGGGCATGGTTAGTTGACATGATTTCTGGCAGCAAGTGCCATAAATGGGTCATGAGGACATGGGCCTTTGTGCCCAGTGGAAGGCAATCCAAGTAGTACAAGTGTACCATGGAGACACAGCAAGCTGCAAAAATGAGACAAGGAAGCTTTAATTAGACGATGCAAAATAACCAAGTGGTAGAAGAAGTATTTTTAGACTTTGTTCAGTAAATCTGTATTTGTTTTATCTTCTTTAGCACTATTCTTTACTTTCAAGTTTTTGGGAAGATGGAGGAGTTTTAAAAGTGTCTTATAAGTCATAAAAACAAAGGTAGTGAGAATGAACTACAAAATCACAGAGGCCACTGAAGTAATTGGGCTATGATCACTTATTGATCACCCTATGTTGTGGTCATTTCAGACTCTGGGAGAGTACCTTTTTTTTTTTTTTTTACCTCTAAATACAAAACAAAACTTGATAACATCTGGGAGAACTAACAGGCAGCTCAGAAATCTGGTCTGGAATGTGTTGACCAAAAAACTCTGCTATTTAGCAGTCCGTCAGCCAACTCAGAGTCTAATAGGTGTTGCCATGGCAGAAGGCATCTGTGTGGAATGAGTAAGTAATAGCTCTGTCTTAGCTCAAGTGGTTCATGCTGCCTTTTCACTTTTTTTTTCTTTTTTTTCTGTGAAGCAGCAGCAAGGCTCACACAGATTCTGAGAATTTGGCTGTATATTATTGCTGGTTGCTACCGTACAGCTTTTCCATTTGCTATGTTCTTTCATTAATCAGCATTAACACTGTACAATGGGGAGCCCGATTTATGTGGCGCTCCCATGGGTAATGCTTCATTCCCTCTCATTTGCAGCCCAAAAATGAAGCAGAGTCTCTTAAAAGGGCCGTGTTATTAAGGACATTGATTATGTACAATATGCAGGTTCTCTGTAAAGATTGGTGATGAATTTGTAGTTGCTTTTATAAGCAGCTGGTTAGTGTAGGCAATGAATATAAAGAGTATTACTCATCAGGGTTTCACACCTACCTGGACATGCACTGGAACCGGTTATGCCCCACAATAATGTGTAATTATCATCTCTTATGATCAGTATTTTTACAAGCTTTAGTAATCAAGTAGCAACTGGGTCACCTCATTTAGTGGGAGTCTGAGAGTATTACGTTTCCCCTTTTCAACTCACATCAAAGGCAGCACGCTTGATCAGGATGATTTCTTAAACGTTACATATTTCTGTTTCATCTCCCCTTGACGGCGCTGTATCAGATAATTACTGTATTTTCTCTAATGTGGATGATTTGATGAAAGAACACAATGAGAGCTGCAATAACAAGAAACAATGTTTAAAAATGTGGAACCTGTGAACCTGCTCCTTCTGTTTATTTCAGACAAATTGGAAATGCATCATTTTATTTGATGGGAAGATTTGTAAGACAGCAAAGGGGGAAAGCTTTTTGAAAATGCATAGATAAAATAACTTTATAATGAAAATATATATATATATATATATATATATATATATATATATATATATATATATGGGCATGTACAGTAATGTAAAATATAAAAGCATGGGTAGACATTGTTGAATAAATAGATAAAACAGATGAATAAGTGATAATTAATGTATATCAACACTTAATGCCAGTTTTAAAGAAGAAAAAAATTTGATGCTAAATGCTTCACAGTCAGACGACATCTTCTCCCGACACAGAGGAGAATTGTCTCAGAGTGTAATGGCAGCTGGCAGGTAGAACTTCCTGTTGTGTTCCTTGTTACAGTGGAGCTGCAGACATCCCCTGCTGAAGGTGCTTCACCATTTGACCGGTAGGTTATGCAGAGGGGTGAGAGATGTTCAGTTATCCTTATACAGAGAAAAGAAATCAGCATTGTCCCAGAAGAAATCTATCTGGGTTAGAACCAGGTCTTTTGTTTATGTGACAGTTAAGAAATCAGCTTACCTGCGTGTAATCACACTGCATCATGATGGTAGCGGGGGAGGCACAGTGTGTGGTGCTGGTATTTACTGTGAGGCGACAGTGGGGGCAGGGATTATGTGTGGTCTGTGTGTCTGGAGGAGGAGGATGAGGAGGAGGAGGAGGAGGAGGAGGATGGGGCAAGCAGGGACCCCATGCTGAATCTGTTGAAGAAAGTGTTCATCTCATTAGCTCAGTTCAGGTTACCCTCAAACTGATTCCCTTAACCTTACAGCCTGTGATTGGTTTCATTTGAGACCATGCATCTCCCACATAGTCCTAATGGAGATTGCTTTCCACCATTTTCTATCTTTCCAGCGTTGTTTTCCACTTGCCTGTGTTCCCCGTATAGACTCTCTTCTCTTCTCATTCAGCAGCTCCTTCAGGTTACCGATGATCCCAGACATTTTTATCTTATCTTATCCACACAGACTCATTGATGTAGTTTGTCATGGAGTTGATGTCCTCTCTGTACGTCTGTCTTCATCTTGTTTGGTCTATAACAATAAAAATCTAAGAATATTTGAGCTCACAAGGAAAACAACATGTGGGTTGTTTGTTCAAATGCAGTTTGTAGCACCATAAAGCCTCATAGGTGGGAGGAGGTCAGGTGGATGGTTGTTTCCAAAAGTCAACTTTGCTTTCTTTTAATCATGACTCATCTCTTTCTCCAAGTAGTTTTTGTCATAAGAAGAATTTTTGTATTTTGTTAATGTAGATATATATTTGTGTCTTATGACCATTTTTGAAAGCACTGATAAACAATGTTAATAGGGGCACTGCATCATTAAAATACTCTTATAGGGTGTTTTTGAAGGGCACTGCAAAAACTTTGAAGACTTTTTGAGATAATTTCACAAGAAGATGGTGGATAGAAGCTGAAATAAATCTAAATCTGTGAAATAATTTTACCTCAGTGGTTAATGATGAGTTAATTGTCGTAGTTACCTTGGTACACAGTATCAGCAGCAAATCAAGGACTGTGGTGATAATATTAAAAGACATATTCAGTTTGAGCTCTGTGCCTATTCTGTCAGAGGAGAGGGAGACAGAATCAGCTGAAAGTCAATTGCTTTCACAAATCATGGATGAGTGGTCGATGCACTGAGCGCAGGTTAGCGTAGCAAATGGAAACACCTCAGCAGGACTTCAGAATTTTTATCTGTCAAAGAAATGAATGGAACGATCTGGAAGATGTTGCTGGGGCCTCAGACTTTCAGATGAATGTAAATGAGACACTTGAGAGAAAAATGAGATTTAGGTAATCCTTTCAGTGAGTTTGTTCTGAAAGAGCTGATGTTTGTCGGACTAAAAATGCAGCGATGTCATGGCGGGAAGAAGAAAACAACACTGCGTCTTCCTGTAAACAAAGCAAAATCATTAAGATCCCCAGCGTTATGACCGTAGGAGAGCAGCAATTCACACTCACAATTTTATAACCAATGTAACAACCTTCTAGACAGCACTGCCTGATACTCTACATATCATTATCTCAACGATTATTATTATTATAACACAACGCTACAACACAAGCTAGTGCTAACTTAGCTCCTGGTTGGGTTAGTAATGACTTTTCTTGAAGGCAAAAGCCAGACAAACAAAAGCCAAATATGTTAATAATTCATCTCCGTCTTGAGTTTCATGAAAATGAGACCATCAGATCAATAGTCTCCATTCGCTCTGTATGTCTATGGATGAGCCGTTGGTCTCCATCATGCATCAGAGTCGGAGTCAGGGTGTGGCTCCATGGTCAAATAACCAGAATCACAACAACTGAAAGGAAGGGCTTTTGTTTGTCTTTTTTTTAATTTCCTTTCTCTGCTATTTTGTATTCTGTCAGTGGACACCTTAATAGCATGTCTAGGTAAAGTCACAGAGGACAGCTGCCAGAATGGGTTTCTTATCCGGCTGATTGAAACTTTCAAATTATTCGTCATTGATTTGAACAGCCTTTTGGTTTAAGGTTGAAACCAGTGCTGTCATCAACATACAAAGCCAGTTTACAAATGATCTTAATTCTATATTAGCATTAACAGTTATGAACCAGAAATGTATATTTTTTTTACCAGAAAATCCTCAGTACTAACTTTCATTTACCTTTTTAAATATTGATAGTCTGGGAGCAGCTGAAGTCTAAATCAACTCATCTGCTCACTGGTAAATATTAGCTGAATTACTATAATTACCTTGATTTGTAAGATTTAAAAGTTTTTACGCCATCTCGGTCAAGTCACAGAGGGCTGCTGCTCCTCAGAGTCTCTAAATAATGTAATATTTAACAAGTATCAGTGCATTCATTTTAATTTTGTTTTTCTCTGTTTTGTGCTGCTATTTACTGTATTTATCATCTGTCTTCCTTTTAGCTGTTCTTCCAAGGCTTTCAGGCGTACAGAAAGACATGCACATACATGTTTGGAGCAGATATGGATTAGTTTTCTTTGTTTTTTGTAGGTGCAGCAGTAATGTATTGTAATATATGTGCAGATTTATACAGCTACATAGGTTTGTCTTGCGTGTATGTACTTTATGCACTTTATGCATGCAAAGTCTCCGTGGACACTGTAAATGTGTGAGTTTATTTAGATTCAGGGTAGATTCATTTGTGTGTGTGTGTGTATGTGTGTGTATTTATAGTTTTGAGTGGGAATATAGATATACAATACATGTTTGCAAGATACACAAAAATGCATTTCTTCCTCTTTGAGTGGGAGTAGTAGGTGACATGGAGTGGTTTTGGAGATAATGGAGTGAGTGGGACTTTCATCAGATGGTGTAAAATCATGTGATTAATATTTATGATTATGATTATGACATTATAATGATGTATGTTTTTCTGCAATATGTACCAAGTGAACTATTGTTCATACACATGTGAATCAGGTTAATACATATGAATGGAAATACTGATTACATTTAAATTACATAGTTATAGCTATAAAACAGTGTTGTGCTCATGTTATTCCACTGCATTACAGTTCATGGTCTATTTATTGTAAATACCTGAAATATTAAAGCTAAAGACACCACAGGGAGTATGAGTTCTGCAACCCCCCTCCCACCCTGCTGAAGTGTCCTTGAGCAAAACATGTGAATCCTTACCAGCTGCAGGGCTCCCATTCTGTAGCTAGCCTTGACCTTTCTAGTATTTTCTCCCTCAAGAGTTCAGGGTTAAGGAAAGAAGACCTCAGAATTGATAAAGTGCCATATTATTCAAACTTAAAGAATCACAAAGTCATTAGTATGATATTAAATGAATCATTCTGGATGTTTTCACAAAGCTGAATGACTGAATTTGGAGGTTTTCAGATGTCAGTGGTTAATAATGCTGTAATAAATGCCCAGTGGGTGCAATGTGAAGCCTTGTAGATTTGATTTTATAGAAAGTGTTGGTGAACACTGTGACCTCAAGTAATCCTAGCCTTCTGCTCTCATGTATCATTGTACTGTCATCTTCATTCATCTCTGTTATTGATTCATCTGTGGAATTGCTTTTGCCATGACGCAATGCAAGGAGGACTCCTGCACACAGAGGGTGGTCACCTCTGACCTTGCACATACATCATCCCCTTCCTAATAAAATTGACTCATCCCATTCTTTTTTCCCTTGCTATTTCCTGCAGGGTCAAAGCAAAGAAAGGGGTGAACTTGCTCCAGACCAAGTCGAAGAACGCTCAATGGAAGGTGGACTGGGAGGTGCAATCTGGTGCCAAGCATTCCATCACCACCATCGAAGTGAATAAGAACAAAGCAGTCAAACAAGGGTAAGTTAACTGCCTCGGGCCTAAACACACACTGCATCTGTCAAGCTAACTACCGCAGCTGTTGATTCCTACCTCCACTGCTGCCACGCTACACTAGACAACAATATTTGCCTTGTCCAACAATGGACAAAAGGTCTTCAAAAAGATTTCCTTGTGTGTCAACATCACTGCTTACTCTGATTACAGGGACATTTTAAAAGCATACACTATTCTTTGTAGATGCCCCAGGAGCTGCAGAAGATAAAGTATAGCTTCGGCCCACAGCAATGACTAAAGCACCCCCTGCTTTGTACTACAAAGTTAAATGAATGGAGATGTTATCTGCTTAGTCTGACCACATCTGCTGTTAATTCAGTCTAGGTCTAGCGATGATTTAGAAGATTTGACTGCCTGCATTAAAATACCTTTGAGATGAGATCGCGTCTAAGAACAGTAATTAATGCCAATTTCCTCAAAAGAGTAAAAAACACCCAATCGCAGTCCGGGAAACTAGAGTTGCTTAGTGATTTGCAAACTTAATGTAGTCTAAATGGTGCATGGCTTATTCATGCATTTGTTAGCCTGCTTTTAGGAATACAGCCTAAATGATTAAACCAGTAAATTACAGCACTGAGATACCCATGGAGAGGCAGTTCCTATTTACACATGTCTCCTTTCACTCGGATAAGAGGTCAATTTAGTCCAAATTACAAAAAAATAAACACTAAAAGTGTAGCCAAGCAGATAGTTTGGTTTTTATCTGAGCGTTTTTAAGATGTCTGACTGATTAAAATCCAAATGGAAGTACTGTATGCTGGCTGCAGTATTTGATGTTCACAGCAGTGAAATTTTCATTTAAAAAGTTCAAATAAATATTTATTTCCACACATTTTAATAGTATTGTAATTGAATAACCAGGTCAGAGATACTTACAAATAAAATATCACTGATAAATACTAAATGCCTGAAATTACGTATGTTCATCTCAGTTGTGTAGGGGGGAAATACAAATACAATCATATTATATGCATGCACACTTCTATGGAGAAGGTTTGTTTTATTACATTTGGATGACCTTGCACATGAACAAAATAAACATTGATCATATTTTGTTCATGGGTTTTTACACAAGTGCAGTTTTGTCTGTGTCTGCATTGACTCCTCTGAGGGGGGGCAAAAAAAAACCAAATTAGCAGCTATAAATCACTATGTGTGATGTTTTCAATTCATTAACAGAAGAAGCTCTGGGAGGCTGGTTATCACCCAGGCTTGCTGACACTAAAAACTGCTGATGTAAATATTGGCATCCCCACAGACTCCATTATGGCTGGGAAGAAAGAGAACAGCTAACAGCTGTGCTAACAACTCACCTGAAAAAGAAATCCACTATTCATCTCTTGTTTACTTCTTAGCTGCCTTAGTGGAAGCCTTTCTTGCTATATTTAGTGACCCATGTCATGTAATCTTTGCTACCCTGTCATCATGTGGGAAATGTCCAGTAGGGGGTCAAGCATGGATAGAGAAACTTTGTGTCATGCTGAATGTAGTCAAAAGCCCAGTCAATTCTGTGACCACCTAAAGCCAAACAGCCAAACAATAAGCATTTGATACAGAGAGAGGTGTTTTGGTGCTTCAGTGTCGTCAAATTGATTGAACATGAGCGTGAAATCTGTTTTATATAAAAAGCCTTTTGAGATTTTCTTGTGGAAATGTTCTCTTGGAAAAATTGGTTGTTGTTTAAAAAATTGCATGATGTGTTTATTTGTATCAAATGGAGCAGAAATTCAAAAAGGTTTAGGGAAGAAAATCCAACAGCAACAGAATAAATGTTAAATAAAACGTTCTCATCAATAATGTCTTTCCTTTGTAATGTACTCTATTTAATGTCACTTAAAGAAGCATTTCATCCTTTGTTTAAACCGATTATTCAAGATAATCCAGATTTTTCCCTAAACCGTTACCTTGAGTATCATTAGTTACCTAAACCAAATACCACTTAGTGTGGAATTTTAATGAAAGGGAAAATTTGTTTTCTGCTACAAAAATGAGACAATACTGATATAAATTGGTTCAGTATAAACACTTTTTGCATTTCATCCCTTTATGCATTGCAATCTGCCACAGTGTTTTTACAACTACTGGAAGGCACCCTGGTTGGAAATGTTTAGTTTCCACACACAGTTTATCCAGTTTTAAAGAGAAAGAAAAAAAACTCCACACTGAATAATTTATTGTGTTGTGCACATAAACACACAGATTCTTACTTCCACATGATTTTAATACAGGGTATTTTAAAAAAAGATATATTGTTTGTAAAAAAAAAAAAAAAAGCCTTTTTTGCTCAAAATATATGCAGCTGCTTATATTTGAAAGTTTAGTTCAGCCAAATTCTTTGGTGACAAAATATGGAAGACTGGAAGGTATATTTGTTATATAAACTGCCTTGTCAAGTATAAAATAAGTATAAACACTGTCTAAACTTTGCTCCAGTTTTTGCCACTCATACAGAGCTGGAAAGATAAAATCATATATGAACCTCTACTGTGGCAGTAAACACAACACACTGGATAGCTGTTCTATATTTAGAGCTTAACTAGATACCCATGTCTGATGAACAGTAATGTTATACATGATTAGCAGCTATGACTATGCCCTCTGCCTCCAACGTCACCCACTACGTAGCCACAAAGCCATCTATATTTGTCTACCATCCATACTCTGCTGCTTTTTGGATTTTTTTATTAAATATGTTATGAGAGAGGATTCTAGCAGAATTTAAGGAAGCAGTAACCCTTCAACCACAGAGGTGGCAGTGCAGAAAATGCTCATCTGACTTGCTTTTGGAACAGTCAAAAGGTTCATAATAGACAAATAATGACACGTAATCTATTTTGTTGTTTAAGTGTGGGAGTATTGCCTGTGGGCAGCAGTAGAACAAATTGAAATTTCATTTCAAATCTTTTGGCCCTGAGCCTCCAGCCCAAACAAGTCAAGGGGTTGAAAATGTCTGCTAGATTGTCATGCAAATTAAATATTATGCATTCATATGCATTCAATTTCTACTTCACATTGATGGAAAATAGTATTTTGCATATATTCCAGACTTGAATATCTCCAATAAATGTTTTCCTTACCAATTTACTTGCAAAAATATGACAGGATTCAAGGGAGAGGTGAATACTTTCCATTATTGTTGACAAATATAGACTTGCAACTCGTGGTACTTTCAGTTTAATGGTCCAGTGTGTTTGGGGAATAGTTTCTGTCATCAATCAATTTTTATTTAAAGTGCAGATTCACCATGCAGCATGGTTCCAATACACTTTACAATTAAAGTAGTAATACATAGTAATACAACATACATATAGCATGCAAATAAAATAAAAGTTAAAATAAAATCACATTGATAGCATCAGGGAAATCGGTCCATAATTGTTCAGAAAGCGATTTATCAATTACTCGTTACAAGAATAGAAATGTTCAAAACAGGAAACAGTAACTCGAGAAGATTATAACATATAGGAATTAAATGTACAGGTTGTAGGTGTGTGTTACACCTGTAATAGTTTAGAAGCAGTTACCAGACTGGAAATGATTTCAACCTGTAAATCCAGGAATTGGAGAGTTCATTGCCATCGTTCAGTGTGGACCAGAGACTTTATCTCTGACTGAGTAAATCCTATTTGTGAAGTATTTCAGAATATCATCAGCATTGAATGAAAAGCTATTGGCAGTGTGAGTTTGGTAACCATATCAAACAAAAAACAGTGATTATTTTTTATTAATGTTAATCATTTAAGAAAAATATGTTGTCCAATGATCTTTTATACTTCTTAAACTTTAGATTTTAATTAGTTTACATACATACAAATAATAGATTATATTCATATAAGCAACATAAGATGTGAAGGAGACGTGCACAAAACCATCAGGGGGGGCTCATTCTAGGCAATCTCTAGTGCAAGGGTTACATTAATGAAAGAAAAAAGAGAAAAATAAGATTATTAGACGAAATGTCAAAAGAGAAATTAAGATCTCACAAGATAACAGATTTCTTATGTGGTGTACAATTGCATGAAGAAAACTAACATTAGGATTAATGGGTTGTTTTCCAAGATAATCCAGAAGGACAACATTGCTGTTTTCTGGTTGTAAGAGGACTGATGGAGTGCAGCAAGCCACTATACAGGCTGTCTGTAAGAGTATTAAGGGAATTGGACACATTAAAATGGCTCTGCAAGACTTGACAAGAGCAGTTGACAATAATTCGGAAAATGCACATAGAAAATTAGGATTGTGCTTTGGGGGATTTTGCTTTCAGCGCCATCATTCCCTATAGCTATCTTTCTGATTATATTGTTCTATCATTGTTTTATCAAGTACATTTCTTGTTTGATTAGATGAGCTAAAACTGCAGGGTAACTGGAGGTTTCCCTCTCACATTTTAAGGAAGTAACTATGTGCAGCAACCTATGCTTTAATGAGCCTAAAAAAAACATAAATTCTCAAGACGATTCTCCCCCTAATTACCCAATTAAATGCAGCAATAAGAAGAAATCTAATAAGTTATCCAAGTTCAATAATTGTTCTCATTCATATCTTTTTGTGCTAGATTTAAGAAGCAAACTACTCACTATTTAAAGAAGTCCCTCCTCACACACACACATCCTTTCTTCCCAAATATACACACACACTAGTGCTATTTTGCATATCTCATTGCTGAATACATCTGAGTACCAATCCTGTTTGGACATCTGGTTTTGTTTACTCAAAATTACCTGAAATGACGATGCTTTTCCTTCTGGGCTCATTGTTGATTTCTTCATCACTCTCTTCTCTTTACTATTTCTCTTCATCAGATAACACTTTACTCAGTGCTGGAATTCAACATATTTTTCTTCTGTTTTCTTCTCTTTCCGGAGTGGTCTAATGGCAGCTCATTCATGACACCACATGAGCTAATGCATTATTGATTGTGGCCAATGGGTTGCAGATTAATAATGTTCTTGAAAATGCTGTGGCATTACCACTGTTACAGTCAGGATGACAGAAATAGTCAACAAGATAATTCTTGGTAATTTTTTTTAGCTGTGAATAATGTATTGATAGAAAAAGGGATGAAACAACAAAAAGGCTCGTTTGTAATAGTAAGTATTGACTCCCAACATGAACTTCAGCAAGACAGAAAACTAGACACTAACCAGTGCTCTGTTTTCAAAGCTACACCAACAGCTTGCTCGATGCTGATGTTTGCCCATTTTTAAGCTGGAAAAAGAAGAAAATGAAGATTTTTTAGCACTCTGGGAGCTGTTACCATAAATAGTTAACACATTCAAGTGAAAATATTGTATTATTTACAATGTGAATATTGCATGATGACAAGTTCGGTTGGCCAAAAGATAGGAGCTGTGTGCAGTGAAATGAGAAGATCAATATGATCTATGTTTGTGGCTCACGTACAAAGCTCTAGTCAGGACATGTTTAACCTAGCTCAGCTTTAAGACTGGAAGGAGAGGAAACAGCTGGCCTGCCAATACCACTAAAGCTACCTTATTTATGACATAACAACATATAACATATCTTGTTGGTTTGACCTGTACATGACAGAATAAAATGATATATTATATAATAAATGTAGTTTAGTGTGACATCACTCAGTTTGAAGCCCAATGTTGTTACTTATAGTCTGCACCATCTTTTAAGTTTGGAGCCAGAACCTTCAAAATAAGCTCTGGAAACAGGCCGTGCTACTTTTGCTAAATTGTGCTAACGGGATAGTTATCATAAACAAACTGGGTGTCCGACTCGGAGCCAGGAAGAGCAGCTGGTGAGCAAACTGTCGCACTTACTAGAGGGTCTACATTTAGTAATTGAGACCATAATGACATGTTGAAACAATTATTGACTTGGCATCTCTAGAGATAAGTTGGCGTTATTCAAATGGGAGTCAATTAGAGCCAGGGACTTTTTTTGGAGCCAGCATTTAGTTGTCATCAGTGATTTTGCACTTTAAGGTGCGCAACAAGAACTAACTCACTCAAAAATCCCTACTTATGTTTAATTTCTAAAAGAAAAACAATGCTTGACTACAAAGTATAGATTTAACCATTCACATCTCTCTATTCACTATCTCTGTTCTTCTACTGTTGTAACTCTGCCTTGCGGTGCTTTGATCCAATGAACTCTCCCTGTTAATCAGTTCAAACAGACCTCTGATCAAAGAATAAAATCCTCCTGAGCTCTTAAAAAGCCCCAAGCTACAGCTTTTAAGACATATACTTTGTGCCATACAGAGAGAGCATCATTAACTGAATGGAAACAAGGGTGGACATGGCTGAGCTGTGTTTACTTCTTCTCCCTCCTCCTCTGGTATGAAATCACTCATTTACCTTTTCACCACCCACTCCTGTTAAAAAAAGGGCCTTTACTCTTTAATTTTGTTGTCCAACATGAATTTTTACACGAGTTGTTATCAAAGCTGAAACATGTCATGAATATCATAAAAGATTTAAATTCTTTATTTTAATAATGCAAAGATTATAGAGAACAGTTTATCAAAACATTTTCCTCTATGTTTCTTTAAATAGTGATTGAGGAGTTGTATTTTTCTCTCTGAAACTGTAGAGAACTGGACTCAAGTGACAATAATTAAGTAACGCATACATAATTTAGTATTTTGATGAAAAGGTCACTCAATAATCCTTTTGAGATGTCGAAAGGGAAATGTAATAAGACATACTTTAACTGAGCAGTCTGTAAGAGCAGTGGAGAGGAAAACACTGATTTGAATAAAAACTGTGCGAGATTAGGTTATTTTTGTTATTTCACACATCACAATGCACTCAGTGACAGAAGACACATCTAAAGGGAAATGCAAAGGTTGCATTTTAACTCTGTGCCATCACAATGCTCATATAGGGGAGATAAATAGATAGTAACATAAAGCATGGCCTCAATAACGGTTTGGATAAGGCCATATGCAGACAGACAATGACGTGATATTTCCTAAAAATCTGTTCTTTTGAATCAGATATTATGTCAAAATGTCAAGTGCAGCTGTAGCTCATTGCATGAAATGTGAAGTAGAAATGTCATTTTCTACTTTTTTATTACTCACTTACATTTTTACAATTTACACTTCACTATGATAAAAAAAGGCTTGCCCCCTTAACCCAGTCAGGGCATTGCAAACATCATTTTTCCTTCCCTCCAGTGGTGACAGTCAACACTGTATTGAACGGTTGTATATGTACTCACCCTGTGGGCCATATTGATGACAGCTTTAGTGTGTCACAGACTGAAGGGGGTGTTTGTTTTCAGTGAGTGATGTCAAGACAAATAGGCTGAGATCTCATCTCGATGTTCCTGAGAGGAACCTTTTGTGGATGGAGGCTCGTACAGATAGTTTGATCCAGATTTCATTAAAAGGCACTCAGACTGAATGGTGGGATGGTTTTGTGAAGGACACATGGCGAGTGCTTCAATCTCAGCTAAAGGTGAAGGCTGGATGGGTTGATTCTCGTCACGGGTGGAGAGAGATTTAATTTGCCCCCTTTGCTTGTAACCGCAGGATTACAAGCCCAATTAGAAATATTTTCATAACAGGAAAGCTGTATTCTCCTCTATATCACTCACTCGCATTATTGTGAGAGTAAAAAGACATGCCAGTCAAACTTGTTGGTATCTTTACACCAGTGAGAAGAAAAATAGGGAATTCTCAAATAGTTCATGCACACAAAAATCAGTTTACCTACCAAAGGTTATTGATTGGTAGCAAGCAATTCTGCAGCCACTGCAATTATGGTTATTTGAAAGTGAGAGGCAGAACAAAATTTGCAGTCTCCTTGTGCAAACTCTACACTCAGGCCTTCAGATAGAAGAAGAAAGAGGCCCAGCAAGATTAGAGAGCAGTGATTGTTTATTGACAAGACCTGCACACTGTTTTCATTCAGAGACAATCACTGATTAATTCATGGCATATGATAACTCCATCAAAGTGAGCAGGGATGCCATTAGAAGACTGTCAATTCTGATCAGTTTTAGCAACTCTCTTAATAACAGTCTAAGCTGTCTGGATTTTATTCACTGGGAATGATTTTCCTATCGAGGTGACATGTTTACACTACCCAGAACGAATAGGGAAGAGGTTTGAATGGATGTTTGAGTATACAAAGCACATTACTTTGAAACTGTGCACTGCATCCCATGTAAGGTTCAGGCTACTGAAATACTTGTAGGAAAAGATTGTGGTTTTGGTTAAATGTTATTTTTTTTGTAAACCAATGCTCTGAGTCACTATTGACCTTTTCAATATTTAACCAAGACCACCATGTTTACAAGTTGGCAAAACGTAACCATAGAAACCATAATATTTCTTTTGTTGCCATGAGAGGATATTAGGAAAACAAATTAAACCTGCAATAAATAGTTTTTTGTTGACCTGGGCTCATCGGAAACAAGCTGTAAACACAACGCTGAAAAATGATCAGCTTTAAGTCGATATGCTGAAATTGTTATTTACTTATTGTTTATTTACTATTGTTTACAGCCAGACACTCAGTCAGAAACTGGGAATTTCACTTAGTGACATTTTTTCCCCACAAACATTAAAACTGCAGAAAATACTAAATAAAATAAAAGTTATGACTACTGCAGTATAAAATTAAGACATTAACTGCATATAAATGAATGTGGATTCAACTTGTTAAAGGATTTACATTAAATTGAATGATACTAAAGAAAAAGAAAATTGGGGTCCTTTGTCATCAATACAAAACAGTTAACAATAGGAAATACCCCAAATAATAAACTGAAACAATCTTGGAAATATGAGTTGACCTCTTACATCTGCACATCCAGCACAACTGTGACTCTCCATTTGGCTCAACCTTGTCTCCAAGAAATGATGTTAATATACAACTAAATTGCAATACCTAATGAGTTTTTGCTAGAAATGTAATACTGGCTGAATTACATTTTCAACATAATGAGAAAATACTGTCAATTAACATGTCTGGCAAGTTGCAAAGATAGATACTGAATGCATGAGTGAAAATGTTCAGAGAAAATGTACCTAGTTGTTTTTTCTCCCTCACCAACATATCAGACAATATCCCAAGGGTAGAAACTGCAGCTTTATTAAACTTTCAATGGATATGTTTAAGCACTGGCAGAACTTCGTTAAAGGTTAGGCAAAGATCATAGTCTTAGTGCAATACAGAAAAAGTCTGCAATGAAACATAACATATGTATCTGTATACATGTACAGCTATATAAACACCACCAAACATTGAACAACCGACACATATATACTGTATATCACACTGAGGAGGCTGGGTCCATATGGGGTTATTGGGGGAGGTTAGAGTGCTGAGATGGCAGACGGGACCAAGCTCTTGCTGAAGCGTGCCCGTCTCCATCTCAGAATCCTGTATCTGTATCCAGATACAGCTGCAGCGGCTCACTGGTTCCATCTTAGGGGACTGGTCTCACCCCCTCTATAGTGACTTCCTGCTCCTCCCATCTGGCCACAGGTACACCGTACCTAGGACCAAAACTAAAAGGCACAGGTCTAGCTTTGTCCCTGCAGCCATCATACATCTTAATAAGAACTTGTGATCCCTTGATGATGGTTGGGGAGTTGTGGAGTTGATGATGATGTTGACAATGATTGTGTTGATGATGGCGTTAATGATACGTATGATGATGAGTGCACTTATGCACTTTATGCCATGCACTTTTAGGGTAGCCACCCTACATATATAATGCACTTTATGACGCAGCATGGAATGATGATGGGGATGATGACGAATTGTGTAGCTATTTTACTGTTTTCATTTTCTTGTATTGTTTTGTATGAATGTCTCTCACTGCGAACCAAATTTACCTGCGGGTACAAATAAAGAAATCTAATCTAATCTACTCTAATCTAGATCATGGTTTTAGTGTAATACAGAAAAAGTCTGCAATGAAACATAACATATACTGTATACATGTACAGTATATGTGTCTTTAACTCACCTTAACCAACTAGTCGACTGCTACAGTACATCTTAATGTGATACTAATGAAAATTTCCAGTCTGAACCAAAAGATGCAGACCTTATAATCAAAACAATGACTTTACTAAAACTGCATGGTAAAACAGAGACATGAACTTCTTCTCAACTCCAAAGACCCTAAACATGAATCTGCTGTTGTATTTCAGAGCAGAGACTCGGGTCTAAGGAGTTGAGCAGAAGTTCATGCAGCTATTAACCGTGCAGTATTAGAGAGTATTAGAAGCTATGCTATTACAGCCTGGTATGGTAACCTGACAGTGCAGTTGAAATCACAGACTGCTGGTCTGGTACAGACTGCTATTAAAATGATGGTGGTTAAAAAACACTTGTCCCTCTCTGAACCACCTCCCTGCCTATGTCCACTAGGCTTCTCCAAACTAATATGTAATGTAGATATTGGACATGAGGTTTGTGCAATATGTTGCCATTATCAATAGGTGTGTACTTGTATATGTATCCAGGCAAACTGTTGTATATGTGTATGTGCAAACTGTATTATATGTATGTATGGAAGCCATGATGTGTTGTGATGCTGATGTTTTTCTTTTAAAATCCAGCATGTGTGATTTTATCTTCTGTGGCACTGCAGGATAGAGTCCAAAGCAAATTTCCCTACAGGAACATTAAAGTATATTTTATTTTATCTTATCTTGCCTTCAAGATGCCGGAAGAGATAGAGGAACAGGAAATGGTTGATTGTTCACAATTGTTCACAATGATGATGAACTCAGTACATTAATACATCATTAGTTACTGTAGATTCAAGTAGGGCTAAATGCAGTCCTAAATGCAAAAAAAAAAATCATTACCATTACAACAGGGGTATTTTGTATTCAGGGTTTGTGGCCAGAAAAAACAGCTTATAAAAGGATTGTGGCACCAAAGGATTAAATTGCAGCATGAAAGAGTAAATCATATTTATATAAAGTGATATGCTTTCACAGAGTTTCAGATTCTTCACCTTGACTTTATTTAATCAAGATGGATGTGAACCGAAACCACTTATCATAATGGCTGGACATTAAAATTATATTAACCAAAACCACTAATAGTAATGGTGATTGTCTCCTTACAGCTTCGGTGTTGACATCGGAACCTTAATTTCATTATGGGGTTGCTTTTACTGCTTTTTTTTTTTACATCAAGAAATGAAACGTACGTGAGTAAAACGAGGTGACATTTGAAAAGGGAAGCCAGTTGATCAATTGTTGAGGGCTTTAGGATGTAAACTGCACTGTGACCTTTAGGATCTGATAGCTATTTTAACTGCTTTGTTTCTGTCAGGCAGTCAGAGATGCACCAGTCTGAGTGAAGGAGCTGTTTGTTGACTGGATGAAATGTCAATCAATGAATGTGTGTGACACCTTATGAGAGCTGTGCTGAATGTAAAACACTGATTACACTACACTGAAAGCTACCATCTGTTTTGACTGCTCCTTCCTTCCTTCATTCCTTCCTTCAGTCTGTCCTCCCTCCCTCCCTCCCTCCCTCCCTCCCTCCTTCTTTCCTCCCTTCCTTCCTTCTGTCTGTCCTTCCTCCCTCCTTCCTTCTTTCCTCCCTCCATCCCCTTTTCTTCCTTCCTTCTGTCTTTCTTTTCTCCCCATTATATTCCTTCTTTCCTTTCTTCCTCCCTTCCTCTTTTCCTTTCTCTCTCCCTCCTACCTTCCTTCTTTCCTAGCTCACTCCTTTCCTTCCTTCCTTCCCTCCGTCCTTCCTTCCTTCCTCCTTTCTTCGTCCCTCCCTCCTTTCCTTCCTTCCTTCTATCCTTTCCTTCCTCCCTCCTTTCCTTCCTTCTTTCCTTTCCTCCTTCCTCCCTTCCTGCCTCCCTCATTTCCTTCCTTCTTCCTCATTTCCTTCCTTCTTTCTTTCCTTCCTCTCTCCTTAAAACTACGATCAATCTGTAGTAAAACATTCAGCGCTTATGACATTCTCCTCTGAAATGGATCAATGGCATATGTATAATTACACACTGCAGCTCTCTTTTTATTTATTTTTAACAGAAATACATAATCTCAGATATGTAGATGTGGAATATCACTTTGAATAAAGAGCAAGTACCAAAAATATGCCATCTGACAGGCATCTACTCAGCTGTAAGGCTTCTGGCTGCAGTGCTCCATGTGTTGAAATCTTGATGAATACATTATCTCGCTTTTTTTTTGTTTTTTTTTAACTCGGGGTAACTTAAGGAAAACTTTAAAAATAACTGCAGAGAAGTGTGTCGACAGCTCACTAAATGGCATGTTTCATAATGAAAAACAATCCAGTAAGCTATTTAATTACCAGAAGCAAACACATTGCCAGTATTTCTCGTTATACCCCTGCTATGCTTTTCGTGAATATATTGCTGTAATTGATATTTGCCCTTTCATTTTGGCTCTGTTTTATGTGTGTATTTTTATGGTTTGGCAGAGATATACTGGGCAACGTCGAGGTGATGCAGTTGGATTTTGAGATGGAGAACTTCACCAGCCTCTCGGTGACCAGGAGGATTAACTGGAACATCGACTACAAAGGGCAAAACCCACCTCCCGATTCAGAGAAGGTTGTGACTGAGCTGACGGTGGTGCAGCGGGATATTCAGGCCATCATCCCTCTGGCTATGGTGAGTGAGGGTTAAATCAGTTCATTGTTATTATTAAGTTGAAGGTTGCATATATACGACATCACACTGTATTTCACACCAAAGAAATTTAAGGTAATCTGGCCAACTAAGGTCCTTGTTCTTGTTAAGCTTTGTTAAATGAATCAAAATGTGGGGGTGGAAGTTTTAATCAAATCAGCATTGAATTAACCATATTATGTAATAATTTATCACTCTATTGTTCACTCTACAAATTTTACCACTCTATATTTTTTTAGCTCACATACACTTTTATCACCTCCAATTGTATCAAATAATTTCTGTAACTTCTACCTCATGTAGAGTTGAAACACCTCGTTTTTAAAGGAAATTTTGTGTATAAATGTTTGGTTTAAGCCTTTGAAATGTAAGTTAGATTATTAATGTGCTGTCAGATTTCACAATAGCAAAGTATTTCGCTCGAAGCAATCAGTGAGTCTGATCTCATGCAGTAAAAGCCTTGTTCCATGTGAAATACTACACCTCCTATTGTGTAGCCACACAAAGGCGTGTTATACCTGGTTGGTTTCTTTGAAAACTTAACACTCCTATGGGGATCTGAACATGAAAGAAATTCTGTAAATCAAGACTGTCGTGAGATTATTATATATATATATACAGAATATACACAGTATTCTTCCTATATAGTACAGGGTGCACTTATTCTACAGTAAGTCTATTTTTTTTATTATTCCTTATTTACAGGGGAAAGTGCACATTTATCATAAGTACTATTTATAATAACAATAATCATACATATTATGAGCTATGATTTTTTAAATGCTATATACAACACATTTTCTTGTAGAGTATTCCAACGATTTGCTGCTCTCATAGAAAAAACTGATTGTCCAAATGCTTTGCCTCTATAGGGGATCATACAGCCACCTTTGGCAACTGCCCTTGTTTTCCTTGTGGTGCTGCCCATACATTTAACTAAGCATTCCCTATTTATTCTTATAAAATGTAGAGCTGCTCTGATGACATAGTATTGGCAGCTGGATTCATATTTTCTAATGTCAAATTTGTAATGTTTTTCTCTGTGTGAGGCCCATTGCTTATCGACCTCTAGGTGCCTCTAAAACACAAGTGACCAAATCCCAGGAACTGGAAGTTCACTTGCATCCAATTTCCAGGAAAAAAAAAACTAAAACAAACTCTAAAGCTGACTCTTTCATTGCTACAAACTCTCTTAGCCAGATATCTGTATGAGTTTTCCAGGTTATTTAACACTAGTAATGATTTTTGCATGTGTACAAAGAGTAAGGCAGAAATTTTGCACATCAAGGACGCTTTTGTCTCTGCACTAAAAAGTTTGTTTTAGATATTTAATTAATGATAGCCTGCATTTGTGTGTATGTGTACAGAGCATAAAATAGATATGCAGATGAATATATTACCATTGAAAATACATCTAACACCTTTTATTCTCTGCAATGACTTACTGATCCATAAGAAAGGCAACCGATCCCAGAACACTTAAGTGTCTATTACTCTTGTGCCTCTTCCTTCTCCTTGCCTCGTGAAAGGTGGCAATTAGTGAGGGTGGTAAACAGATTATAGGAACACAAGGAAATTAATCAAGAAAGAGGTGCTAAGTACCTCGGGCTATGCCTTACCTTCTTTTACTTCCTCTCTCATCGTCTTGTTTTACTCATCACTAGTGGAACCCAGTCAGTGGAAAAAAGTCCAAACCCATGTGATATTTGCTCATTAAAATTTATTGCACATGGTAAATAATATACAAGACTGAATGGTAGTAGTAGTAGATGTGTAGCACTTGGAGAAAGGGAGAATAAGGTTTTGTTTTTCTGAAGACAGCATTGTTCATCATCATCTTTGCAGCTCACAGACTCTCCAAGAACTGGGAGGTATTTGCTCAGTAGCACATTCTCTGAAGTCTACTGTAGATTGTAAAACACATAAACTATACAAACATGATATATCAGCATGTATTTAAAAAAAAATCTAAAAAGTGGGATACTTTTAGCAGTGTTATCTCGGGTATCTGCTTTATATTTACATAATTTTCATAATTTTCATAATTACATCTGTTCTGCAGTTGAGTTGCAGTCATGACTTTGTCTATGGCACATCTGTTGTAACATAAGGTTCACTTCATATCTCTGGTCCCCTTGACATTTAGGATTAACATGCATCTTGTACCCAGATGTGTTTAACTGCGTTGCAAAATTAGATTTCTGCCTGTGTGACTTTTCCTTGTAGAATTTACGTCCTGAAGCAAGATGGCACAAACTATCTATGAGCTTTTTTTCTCTCTCTCAGTTGCATGCCACCTCTGCACTCTATTAGGTGGTTAGCTCTATGGTTAAATGCTTATGTTGCTGTTATGATACAAATGCTTTTTAACTGCTGTCTCTAAGCACGATACATCTTAGAACAGCACGTACATTTTAAGGAAGGGGCTGGTATTCTCATCATCAACATTTTTATTTGACAGGGAATTTGAAGGACATCAGTTGTCTTCCCTGTCACTGTTAAAAAAAGACTTGTTTTAAAATTGGAAGGAAAGGAAACTGCGACACACTGCAGATGAAGACCAGTCAGGCTTGATTAATTCAGAAAGTTTTCACACCCTCTGTTGCTCCCAATTAGTCTATCAAGCACTGCCGACATTGTTCAATGATATAAATAGTCACAGTACACTTCAAAACCAAACTTGAGGCAACATTTATTGATTCCCAAATGTGAGCAAGTGCTGCAGGTAGTCACGGTGGTTGCCCTGAAAGATTAGGTTTAATCCATCATGTCAGTTGTGAAGACTAAATGGATTGTAAATTATATCAAAACAAAAAAGTTAAAGGATAACTTCACAGTTTTTTTATAACAACAGTCATGAGCACATGAACACTGAAACTGAAAGGTTTTGCTTGCTGGAATCATTTCTCCTGTTTGCATTGGCCATTTAAACATCACCCCATAAAATACTTGGATAGGGGATTTGTCCAGACTGTGTGTGCAGAGCTACCATAATTGGCTGAAATCAGTGGTCAGATCTTGCACGCTGGGAAGGTTCAAAGCCTGGATATACCAGCATGTGATCTTCCCAAGGTTCCTTTGGCATCTCCTGGTGTATGAAGTGCCTGTCGCAACAGTAGAGGCTTTAGAAAGAAAGGCGAGTTCCCACCTTTGAAGAAGTCCTTCACTAACATTGCACTCTCAGGAAACAGGAACAAACTCAAACTTCCATTCAAATCCATGGGAGAGGAATTCAAGTGAGGAGTAGTGACTAGGAGCCAAAGCAGGAATTTGGTGAGAACGGGCAGAAACTGGCAGGTATAGAGAAAGAGGTCCAACAGGGTGAAGCATGAGTCTGCCACAGTACACTGGCAGGCATGGTCACACATGGCAGAGCTGGACTGGGATTATGCCCTTCTCCTCACATGAAGACCCAACAGTCAGGAAACCAGCACCTAATACAGCAGGAGGCGAGGGTAGCCATGGAGGATATAAGAATATGCAAAGCTGTTGGCATGAAGAAGCAGGGAACCTGGACAAAATGGAAAGTGACCTGGGTCGACCTGTAGAAGTCTGAGCCCCACAGAGTAAATTTCATCCAGGCAGTGTTTGAAGCACTACCCAGCCCAGCTAACCTCAACATGTGGATTAAAACAGAATCACCAACATGCCCGCTATGCTCAGGATGTGGAGCACTCAAGCACATACTGAGCAGCTCCCCAAAAACCCAAGAAGATGGGAGATATCACTGGTGCCATGAGTTGGTACTGAAGATCATTGTGGGTTAGGTTAGGCATTTGTCTAACTCTAAACCATCAATGAAGGACTTGAGATGAATAGGTACACCCACTTTTCCATTGCTTATCAACTTTGTCAGAGCTGGAGAACAAACAAGACCCACTACTAGAAGATCTGCAGGAATCCTGGCTACGGCATAAGACTTGAAGATGTTTGTGGACCTGGAGAGGCAAGTAAACTTCCCCCAGCACATTATCACCAGCACCGTACGTCCTGATGTGGTTAGTCAGACTTCACCAAGCATGTCATTCTATTGGAGATGACATTACCATGGGACGAAAACTTGGATGAAGCCATGTTGTAGAAAATGTGGAACAATTCGACTTTGAATGGAGCCTGAATTGTTACTTTCGACTCCATCAGTCAGGACGATTGACACACAGGTAGTTTAATATGACAGTATAAACTTGATTTGTTTATATTATTCCTGGGGGTGGGGTTTTGTTTAATCTGACAGTGTCCTTATTAATATTTAATTGTAAAAAGATTATCTATCTTAATAAAATGAGAACATTTTACAACAACATAATGACCAATATAACTATCATACAACAGTGTAAAATACATAAATTCTCTTTTTCATTCATTGTCACAGATGTGATATATATAGTACCCTGTGCCACTAGTATATAATGGCACCCACACTTCCCCAGGCAAGGATGAGCTGAATGTCTCCCCACACACATCACATTCGTCTCCTTTGACCAGGGAAACTAGCTGCTGTGGTTTGATCAGAGTAGAGCCTGCAGACTGCTGCCACAGTGTGACCACATTAGCAGCAGGACGAAAGAAACAGCTGCTACAATTGTCCTAACAATTACTCATCACAGTCAAGCCTGACCTGCTTCTTTACTGAAAAGCTCTGACATGGCAAACTTTAGTATGTGTGTGTGTGTGTGTGTAGTACTTAAAAATCTGTCAAATGATCATGACTATGACACATGAAACCATAAACACAACCTTCCATTCAAACTTACCATGATTTAAAAACAGCTGTTCAGGTTAAAGGCTGCATAAGTATGACATATCCAGGTAAGCGTGGTGTGCTGTATGTGGTGATAGAGCTAGACATAACAAACGTGGGCTCTGAGAAAATTGCCTTGTTACTTGCATACCACCTTAACCTTATTTATATGCTCTTCTCTGCATAAGTTATAAAGTTATAAGTTATAAAAACAAGTTTAGAAATAAAAAATAAGATGAATTTGTACCTTTTTTTCCAATATATGTGGTCAGGGTTAGGGTCTTTTTGGTATTTGTTTGCTTATTTTTCAATATTAAACAATGACTTCAGTGTTAATGCATTTCTTAATTGCAAGTTGTTGTTTTGAAGAAGCCAGATGTGTTTAAACTCACTGGCATTGTGTGATTTGAACAAACCATGAGGCTTTTTATTGTAAAATTGGAAAGACAAAAAAAGAAAAAACTGTTTCTGTTCTGAAAAAGGAAAAAAAGTAGTTTCTATAGTCTGAATCTGATCCTGCAGCAGGTTCTTATCTCTCACAAGAACACAATCTGACACTGAGGTAGAAAAGTGACGTTTTAATGCTTAACATCCGTATAAACTGTAATCAGCACAAAGTACATGGTCGCTGAGTATTCATCAAACCAACCAATGTGTCTCAAGAGCTTTTTATGAACATGTCTGTGCTGCTCAGGTCAAGGAACTAAACCAGAATACAAACTAATCAGGTCAGAAATTGTGCATTTGCAAAGGAAAAACAGCCTTAAACAACAAAGTCTGGCTCTGAAGAAGCACGTCCTTCCTTCCTTCTTTCTTTCTTTTGCTGTAGAATAACTGTCATTCTGAGCTAAGCTTTGCAGATGTGAAGCAACTAGCACTTTTCAGCTGGTGCGGTACACCCACTGACAGCTCATAGAACAGATCAGCACTTTCAGAAACTGCTGATCTAGAGAGGTGGTAGGTGGATTTGTCTCCAAAATACAAACATGATGCATTTTGTGTAATAAAAAAAGCACAACAGAGATAACGGTACAGGATGGGGACCCCTAGCTCTTGTGAAGGAACATGAGAAGAGAGAGAGAATGAAGAAGAGGGATTTTTCTGGTTGAAAGATCACAGATTGTGTGCCAACTACACTTGACCTGTCGCAGATGAAGGGCACAGAGGTGGAATTACTGGTGAATTTACAATGAAAGAGGAGAAACAACTCCTGACGCTGAGGTTAAATCAACCCTGTGGCTTATTACACACTTTATGCCAGTATTAAGGCTTCTTTCTGATTACTCTGAGAGAAGCGGTATAGGAGGAAGAAAACAGGAAAGATGATGCAGAGCAGAAAGCGCTTATGCCACGTTCCCAACTCCATTAGCTGCTCAGTGCCACAGTAACTGCCAGATGTTGAATAAAAAATAGTGTTTTGTGTTGCACAGTCCCCCCCAGTTTGAAGTCGCACATCATGTTTGCACACGTATATCTTTGTGCATTCATAAAGATACACATCTGGCCAAATGTATTGTTTACATTATTCAGAAGCATGTGGACATGGCAGTAGTGCACTAAGCGTTTAAGCGGCACACGCTAAATAATCTCGCTTCAGTGCTTGTCAGACTATAAGAGCCTGTGGGCAATTCCAACAAAGCTCCACAGTAATGGATTACCTTTAATGGGATGACAGTAACCACAAGTAAATTACTATCTAATCTGTGAACACAGTGGAGATAAAAAAAAAGGGACTGATTTGTTGCTTTAATATTTTCTAATAAAATATTTAGACTGAGATTACACATATTTGCCAATTCTGTAATGTAGATTATTTCCAATAAATCCTTAAAGAGCATCTATCGTTCACATTTTCAAGTCTGTATTCATATGTTGGGGCTCTATAGGAACATTTTTACATGATTTAGAAATTCAGTGTGTGAAACAGGTTGTTTGAGCTCCTCTATCTTTAAAGCCTCCTCCATCACAGACACAAGACATAATGTATTGATTCCTCTGATAATAGAAGGACCATTTCACCCAGTATAACAAAAAGTGCTTCTGAACAGGATTACCAACCCGACCTTTAACTCAAAATTAAAACTTTTCAAACACATTCATACATAACCAAGTCATCTCTTTCTGTTCCTTCTTTCCTTCCTTCCTTCCTCTTTCTTTAATTTTTCCTTAGTTCTTCCCCTCCTTCCCTCTTTCTTTGCTCCCTCCTCCTTCCATACTTCTTTCCTCATTTCCTTCCATCCTTCCTTGCTTCCTTCCTTTCTCCTTCCCTTCCTTCCTTCCCTCCTTACTTCCCTCCTTACTCATTTCCTTCCTTCCTTCCTCCCTCCCTGCTTCCTTCCTTTCTCTTTTCCTACCTCCCTCCCTCCTTACTCCTTTCCTTCCTTCCTTCCTTCCTTCCTTCCTTCCTTCCTTCCTTGCTTCTTTCCTCCCTTCCTCATCACTTCCTCCTGTCTTTCCTTGACCTGAGGACAACAGAGGGTTAAGAAAAAGCAGAAAAACTTCTTTTTCAAAGGAAGTTCAAGGCAGTGAAGTCCGGCTGTATTGGCCCCACTAAAATGATAATCAAGTGCTTTGTTGCACATTGAAAATATATTCGGTTTGAATTGTGTAACTTTATTGGCAAAATGAGCAGTTTTACTCAGTATGATGCCAGAATTAAAACATTTCTGTATCACCATTGAACCACCGTTTTACTGCTTTATACCGAACATAGTAATTAAATGAAATGATAGCTGTGTTGCAGTGATGACTGAATCCAGGTAAACCTAATTAGTACTCCCAAATCAGCACGCATTTAGTTGAAAAGTGTCTTGTGTAGTTTAATACTTTCCAGATGCCAAAACAGGAAGTGGAGCTCTGGGATAATGTCTTTCAATTAGGATTTCGCCCCTGAGTCCAGTCAATTATCCAGAGGTCTGCTGTGCTTTGCTTCCCACAAAATTGCCACATTTTATAAACACAGATAAACAAAAACAAAGCTGCCCTGCCTGTCTGCCACCTCCGGTTTAGGAACAAAAACAAACTCCACCGAAATACTGTCAAACTGGGTTTTGATCTTGGGGTTCAGAAAGAATACATTAATTTGCCGTTCTAACAAAAAACTAGAGTATTTGGGGTGATGTGATGAGATTGGCAGCAAGTTCACTGATTTAATGGCATTTTCAAAGGATTCACAGAATATAGTATAATGGTTTGATTAGACTTGAATCTGAAAGGCTCTCTATACTTAACTTATGATAATGTTTAATAAAACTTATCTTCTTTTTTATTTTCAGAATATTTAAAAGGTCAAATTTAAAGTTTCACACACTAACTGCTGCAATATAAAACTAGTTTGTATTTTGCTGCTAATGATTTTTCTTGTCAACTTATTTCTCTGTCAAAACTAGAAATAAGCTGACCCTGACAATTTTGATTCCTATTTTCACAAAGTAGCTGCTTCACCTCCTACATATATTTTTAATATTCTTACTAATGAGATTCCCAAGGTATGGAGGTCAGCCATGAGTGTGTCATCCATCTGTTCAACTGTGGAGATGTCATCTTATCCAGACCTATTTTTAACTTGTCAGTGTGAAATATGTAACTGACTAGTTCAGTCTTGTTCATTCTGTTGTTTTCAGCTTGAGTCTGGAATTAGAAAAGCAACAGTGTGCTATTACTGCTGCAATGAAGCTTGTGAATGACATTATTGATCCCCCAGACAAGAAGCAGAGCTTTGCAGCCTTATTTATTGATCTGTCTAACACCTAAGCAGAGGTTGATCAACATTAGAATATCTGACAAAGCATTCATTTACAGTGGATAAGATGTGTGTGAAATTAATGGACTTAGCTGTATAGTAGCTGTTTTACTATACTTACTACTTGGAGGCACTTTGTCAACTACACATTTTGATATTTTGCATTAAAAGCTGTTTCTAGTCAAGTCCTCCAAATTAAATAACTAAACAGATCATTTACCCTCGTGCACTCCAGAGCGAGACCCAGGAGTGCTTTCTAATCTGCTGCCCCCTATTGGCAGTAATCAGCAAGACAACATCATTTGTCTATGCTTTCCAAAATTGTTACAAATCATTATTAAAAAATAATTATTTAGTTTGATGTGCCGGACCTTCATCGTCATGGCTACAATAATCCCTTTTTTTATTTTTCAAACTGTCCTGACACCTTGTTGGAAACAGGAAATGAACAACAGTCTCCTGCTGTGTCGAAGTCCACTGTTGGGTTAATGACTCCATTCACCCCTCCTCCTCTAAATGGGGGAAAACTGTCCTCATCCAGACCACTGCAGTGTTATAATAACTGTGGCTGCTATACAGCATCCGTCACTCAAACGTAACTATAGCATGTTTCCGGCCGACTGACATAACAACATATTGTGTCGTTTTTCTTTGGAGCGCAGTCTTTCAAACTAAGACTAAGAAAACTTTGAAGAAAGCTGTACACGTTGTAGGAAATGTTACAAAGAACGATTTTTTGCCAGTTATTGGTATTTGGGTTGAGAAATTGTGATCATAATATACAGACGTTCTTTTCCATCACTGTGTCAGGGCGCTGGTTGTTTTTCCTGAGATGGGAGAGAAAGCTTTGTTTTCTTCCTTAAAGTCTGTAGAAGATATTGAAATGAAAGAACATGGTGATTCCATTTGAATTAAAAAACAATTGTTATACTGTGGGTCCATGCATGGTAAATGACTCTACTGGTAATTGCCTCTGTTATTACTAATTGTGTTGCTTCATGTATGAGTTTCTGTTATATATATACTAGCTATTCTCTCTCTTTCTCTGTTTTGTATATCTTGTGTCAGCCATCTGCAATTTAAAAGAGGTGTTTGACCTCAAAGGGATTTATCTTGTAAAATTAGTATTTTCTTTGCACCTCTTTGTGTTATATCACTGTCTGAGGTGAAATTCAGTGTCATGCCTAAGGACACTTCAGCAACGACTACTTTTGTTATTTGCTTAAGGCTATACCGAGTAGGTGCTTTGACAACACTCAGTGCTGAATCTGTATAATATTCCCTCTATGAATAAACAATTCTGGGCCTGGCAGCTGAGTGGAAGCAGAGGGGTAAGAAGTCTCATACTTCATGCTCTATACCCTTATTAAGACTTTAAGATGAGTGTCGAGCAGAAATTTAAATATACTTTTTTTTTTTTGATTTCATGGAAAATTACATGGTCTCAGTCTCTCTCTCTCTCTCTCTCTCTCTCTCTCTCTCTCTCTCTCTCTCTCTCTCTCTCTCTCTCTCTCTCTCTCTCTCTCTCTCGGGCTACTTGTACTCCACAAATGAGAAAACTTGTTACCCTCTTGCAGCTTACATGATCTGCAGGAAAAATAATGAATTGATTCAATCTCCAACTGAAGGCCTGGTGTGTATTTAATTGGCTGTTTGCATTCCAGTGCAATCAAAATAAAAAATTAAAGATGGCATGACAATGTTGGCCTTGTTTATGGCGAGTTTATCAGTGTTTTTATTGTTGTGTACAATTTGCTGTATTTATCACAGTTTGATCCCTTTTTTTCTGAAGTTTTAACCATGTAAAAAAAAAGAAAACCGCAGACATTTGCTCTATGATTTCAGCTACCAGTTTATAAATTAGAGCTGCAACAATCAGTCAGATACTTTATTAGCTAAGCAACATAACATTATCTGATACCTGGCATTTATTTATTTACTGGTTCCTTCTCAAATGGGATGATTTAACACAATAAGAAAATAACTTTTGACTCTGGGAAATTATAACATGAATATTTTTACTAGTTTAATCGATTAATAAAGAGGATTCTCAGCAGATTGATCAATAATGAAAATAATAATAATACATAATCCCTATTATAAATACATTGTCAAAGAAAAATGAAACAATTATACTGTTATTGACAGATTTATCAATAACAAAGACATTATCTTCATTTTTCTACGCTCTCTGCTAAATTCTATTGAGTGTAGTATTGAGCTTTTTAACATTAATGGAGGAAGCATACATGATTGAAATTGAATTTTGTAAATGGCAGACATAATGGGAATGACTTTTAGGCATTTCTGGGAAATTTGCTTGTATATCTCATTCTGACAGCACTTTCTATATTTTCTTTGGAGTTTTGATAAAAGGCATCCATCTGTGGTGAAATTCCAGCTGTGACCTAATCCATCTCTTCCAATTATGCGCTCTACCTGAAAGTGTACATTGGATAGTTGCATCAGATCCTGTGCATCAGTACAGTAAATGTCATGCCTTTTATGTAGCCTGAAATTTAAGCTTGACGCTGTGATTTACCTGGTGGGGACTACATTTTTAAAATGCATTTAAGGTTAAGATTATTACCTTTCATCAAATTCTGTTCTTTTTATCAAAAGCTTGATTTGTATTCATTTACTGCTATTTTTCATTGGAAAAAACGAGTTGAAATGAAAATGTCAGTTGATGAAATCCAATGAAAGATGTCTCAGTAAAATGAGCTCTGGTTTGCCACTGAGTATCACCTGGGAGGCAGAGGTAATGGTTTTAAGTATGGACATCAGTAATGCTGATGAAATATCAATGAAAAAAATCACTCTCTACCTCTCACTGTCTCATGAATATTATGCCTGTTTCTCTCCATAGGACACTGAGATCATCAACACAGCCATTCTGACTGGACGCACTGTGGCTATTCCTGTCAAAATGGTCTCCATAGAGATGAATGGAGCAGTCACTGATGTCTCAGCCTTTGTGCAGTGCAAGTCCTCCAATGAAGATATTGTTAAGGTACAGTAAACCTGATTTCCTCGGTCTCTGTGTCTGGGAGAAGATGTCAATTTAGAAAATGTAATCCCTTTACTCTTCCAGTAATACCAGAGAGTGGCCTAGCACCAGAGTCACAACATCAGGAAAGCATAAAATCTTCATTTTGGGTTGCTCTATGTGTACGATTTGATTCACTAAGATAAAATCAATCGATGTTCATAAAACTCATATAAATATGGTTACAAAGGACCAGCTAAAGCTCAATTTATATGCTTTTTGAAGCACCGCACCTGCTGCTTTTCTGAGAGACACCTTGTCCACAGAGTTATGCTTATCTGCTGTACTACAAAGCCCACACCCTCTTGTTGTTCACTTTAATGTGATTGCTACAGGCAAATACAGCACCAGTGTCCCAGGATGCAGAACAATCACCACTCAAGCTCACAGAGAATCAGAGCTGAGACTACAATATCAAGTCTCGTTTGTTGATTAAATAAATTAAAGTGGGATCACAACAACTTGCAGAGCACATTAGAGTCTGTGATTACGCTGTTATTATTTTCTCCAGTCAATTACAATGATAATAGATTGCACTATATGCAGACTGCATAATTGTATAGGCAGTACTGTGAAGTGCTGCAGTGCCGTTTTGAACTGTTTATCATATTAAAGGTGACACAGTAAGGACAAATGTGGCCTTAGATGAAGCAAATAGTTTAAACTGTATGTAATTATAGTCCAAATCATACAGCTTGCCTGCCTACATCCCTCCTCTCAGGTTTCCTCTCATGCAATCTACAAGAAAAGTAATACTTTTACATTTCCAAAAGCAGACTTTATAAAAATGGGTTACAGGAGGACATTGCAGTAATAAAAAGGTCACATAAAATGAGAAAAAAAAGAGAGAATGAGGTTTGCAGGATGCATGTGTGGCCCACAATCCAGCACAATCTACCTGATGCCTGCAAGTCAGCACTGACCGAAATAAGCAAAGACTGTCTCCAGAATCATGTTGAGTCCATATCTTGCAAACTTATATTGTACCTCGTAAATTGGCCACTGAGTCTAGCAATGTATACCAGTCTCACGTGGATCAGAGGAACAGAAAACACTAAAAATAGAATATGGTATGGCATGGTAACAGTAATATAAAATAATTTAAAAAAAGACTGGTGGTTTTCTACCTGTGGACAATGGATAACATTAACCCATTTTCCAGTATTAGTGCTATATATATATTGCACACTGAATGGCTCATTTTTGTCTCAGTGATTTATAATGTGTTTAATTTAAGTTAAAGCTTGTCTATTAGTTCCAGCCATTTCTTTTTGTTCTTCCTCTGGTTTGTTACATGGACGACTGCATAAGATTCGTTTAAGGTGTGTGATATACTTTCAAACAGGTTTCATCATATCACGCAGTACAAAATGTCTCAGACTGAAAGCCCTCTCTCACCCTGTCTATTATACCTCCAGAAATGGGCTTTTACCATGCTATACTTCACTGGTTAAAATATGGTTTTAGCCCTGGAATCTGGCCGTATTTCTTTCTTAAAGCAGTTTAGATGTATTTATCGCACTCAACTATATCTCCCTCTTATTTAAAGGTTAAGCTCTGAATACAGTAACAGCTTCATGCACTCCGTAGGAAACAGCCAACAGGGAGAGGGAGGCCAGACGTGACTCGCAGTATGATCAACTTGTGAATTGTCTCCAAGTAACTGAAATCTTTAAATTGGCTCACATTATTTTCTTCTATTTAAAGACTGCACAATTCAGTTCACTCCGAAAAGCCTTCTGGTCAGTCTACATTAAAACTACTCATATCAAGCCAGACTAATGAAATCCTTTTTTAGCAGTTTTGCAGCTCCTCAAGGTCAGGTGAGGCGGGTTTGACTGCAGATTTTACAGACTGAGGCCATCAAGCTATCAAGCCAAATTGGACACTGACTTCTATCATATCGGTTTTGATGGGCTTGTATCTGTTTTTATTAAAAGACCAGTATCTGTCTAATATATTTTCACTCTGATATACTGAACTAAACCTACTGTTTGCTGCCTCGCACTTGTATACAGATTGGTTTGAATAAATTGACCCAGATGCCTTAGGGAGAACAAATCAACCTATAAATCAAACCTATAGCCGAGTACAGATCAATGGGTTTCCTGTGTAGATGTGTTTCTTTAATTTTTAAGTAATTTTATTGCATTTTCCTGCCAATAGAAAAGAACAGGTGTTGCATTAGGGTGGCTGGTCTCAGAACGTCATTTATAATTTTTCATTATCCATTTAAGACGCTGGGCCATGTGATATTGAGTGGTCTTGCTTCAGTGCCCCTGCCATTGAACATTCAAGGCTAATTTCAAATGAGCCCTTCAAGCCCTGGAAATACACCAGTAATGACAGTTCAATAAAACATCGCCCAGAACACAGAAATAAAAGATTCTCAGGGAGCTCCACAGAACTGAAGCAGTCCATTACTTGTTTGGTTTTTTGTTTTTATATATACTGTACTATTAATCTCATATGCTAAAAGTCATGCCAATCTATTCTAATCAGATTTTCTTGTTTTAGTTGAGGCATCCTATTTTTCCTATTTTTCCTATTTCTGAGTACCACAGATGAGTGGTGCAAAATAAATACAGCACAACGCTTTCCAGTACCTTGACACATCTCCAACGAGCCTCGTGACTGGAAACTGCAAGTCAAACAGCATTTAAACTAAGATTATTTTGAAGACTTCTTCCCTAAAGCTTTATTTTTAGCCCAGCATTCGTCTCATTTGGATATTTGCCAACCCACAGGCTGGTGTATTTTTTTTCCAACTTTGAGAGTAAAAATAGGTGAGACGCTGTCATTTTTCTTTGCTGGCATTTTTATTTATTTCTTTAGTTCTTTCTTCTTTGAAAATAACCAAGCTGCAGTGTACATCAAGAGCCTATAGCAGATAAACCAGTTCTGTGTGTGCTGTGTGTGTGTGTGTGTGTGCCTGCAGGAATAATTATTAAGGCAACCTAGTTGCACAAGGTGGGAAAGGGTAGAAGGGAGAAAGATGTGAGTGTGTAACGAGGGTATGGGGGGCTTGCCAGGCCATCATAGGCAACACGGACCAACCTCCATCCCCCCGCTGATCATCCTCTCCCCTGGCGTTGTGACGCATGAGACCCAACTGAAGGCAGAGATAAGGCCTTGTGTCTGCACATCACATCTCATGCCTGTGGTCATCCTGCTCATACTGTACCTGGCTAAAGCGAAGGCTCCCTCTTTCTTTGCCTCACTTCCACAGTGGTGTGACACATTCATGTAGAGTGCAACTCCAAATTTAGCATCTAAAAGACGAGAATTAACTAATAACATTGGGGACAGCGCTTGTTTTCTTGCCTAAACATGACTGCAGCTAAGGTTGGAAATGGGCTTCATGACTGCTCAAGGTTTTAGAAGTTATATTGCAGAAGGGGAATATGTGAAAATGTAATTGGTGACAGCTACAATATGGTAACATCTTAAGTATGTGGACCTGTGTTCTTTGGTCTGCTTTTTCGTGGCTTGAGGTACTGCATAAAGGGCATATATAAGGATATATACATATTTAAGGAGCTTTTGGAACTCGAAATCATGGAAAGATATTCCAGTGGAGCCCTTGATTAAATTATAGACCAGTAAATAAACATATCCCCCCTTTAAGATTAATGTTAAAGAATTTTAAGTCTATATTGAAACAACATGCAGATGCTTGTATGTTCATTGGGACAGCTTTGGTCTCTCTAAATGCTCCAGCCATGCAAATTGGAAAGATTGGGGACAAAAATGGTCGATGGACTGTGAAAACCCCAGAGACAACAATTGAAACAATGCCAGGTCCTGATCGCAAGGCTACATCAGTCTGACTTAGCCAATTCAAGTGGGTAACCTCATAAATATCAGTGTTGTTAGTATGAAATTCCCTTAGTAGTATTTCCCTGCTGTGCTGCAGTGTAGGGGTAATAGTACAAAAAGGCAATTCCACATTAAGAAGAAAATACCTTTAGAAAATAAAAGGTTTTTTTTAGACACCTGTCTCTGAGAGTACTGCCTCCAACCTACAGTGGAGGGGAAATGGCAACATATAATTTGGATGTACAAGCCTTTAAAGTATACTTGATCACTACTTTGCAAGATAAAATAAATAAAAACATTGTACTGCATGCTCCAAAGTCACGGTTTTCCAGAACATCAGATCATTTTCACACCCAACATCATTAATCCAACCAACAACAGGCTAATGGAGGGTGTCTCATTTAGCTAAGAGAGCTAAATGAACTTATTTGTTGCACTGCTCTTGAAGCCAGCACACATCCATCACATGAAGAAAAGCTTCATAACAGCTACAAGACACAATCCCAGTAATGCTAGCCATATGTCAGCTTTCATTCTGTGTTCATTTAATACATATGTTATCTCTAAATGGAAACTCCATTTGGCACAGTGTTGTGGCAATCAATTTAGTGAGAATTTATATTTTAAAATGAAATCCAGGATAATTGTGGTTTCTGTTTGGAAACATGCAGCATGAATATTTGAATGTCATCTAAAGGACTCATTTTTTTCCTGCTGCATCCTAATATGTATCATGTAGTGTAGGTCCATGACATTAAAACACAGCTGAGAAAATTGCTCGCCTTCATATAGTCTGTTTGATACACTTAAAGGAAATTAGAGTATATTAGTATAGCATCACCTGCAGATGTAAGACTACAATAGAAGCTGTTGTTGTGTGATCACTCAGTATATCGTAACTTTTAAGTAGCCCAGCTCACATTTCTCACAATCTCCAAGATAATATCAACATCATTATGGAAAATATTTAGAACCCTTTGTCTACCTCTGATTTTGTTTATTTTCATATTTTCCCATATTTTGTTTTATTTTTATTTTTTTCTCTAAACCCCTTTTTCTGGTTTTTGTTGACCAGCTGGTTCATACATCTGCTGCACATACCATGTAACCGTGGCAACTGAGGTTCCACTCCATTATGTTGCATGTCATCTCCTTTCTCTCTTGACCTCCTGCTGTCTAATAAAAGCAAAATGTCCCACATACACTATAAATTTAAAAATATATACGATGCTGTCACACCATCTGCTGTTGCCCATCCACCTACAGTATATAACACTCAACCAAAGCCAGACTTAAGATTTCTGTTAGTTATTTAATTACTGCATTCACATAACAACACATTCTTGCTGATGTTATGCTTACTCTACTCCGACAGATAAGTGATTAATCAATGGAATTGTGAATTATGAATTAGAGTATTAGTATTTTATGTCTTTTATTGTAATCTCTGGCTTTGTATTTTTATTTTGTGCACACATAACCCACAAACATGTCCTTAAGAGACTAACATTGTCACATCAAGATTATGACTTGGACATTAAAACATTTTATGAAAATCCTGCTTTAAGGATATGGGCATTTACCACACATGAACCTATGGGAAGCGCAGGATCCAGTTTTTTTCACAGTATGCAATTAACATCTCGTCCACTGCTTGCATCGATTTTGACCATCAGTTTTTTAATCTGTCTGTTGCAACTTTGTGGAAGTGCAACACTAAATTGCCGGAGTACCTTTTTAAGAGTCATGTGTAAATAATGAGTCGATGACATCACGGCACTAAATTTGTTTTAGCAGTTTGACTACTCAAGATGGAATAAAGTTATGGCCCAAGTTCCGCATTGGATTATGTGAACAAATGAGTTTAACTGCTGTCGGCACAGAATGTGGATGAACAGAGAACTTGGCTGTATTAGTGGTGCTATGTGAATGATCGCACCATATTAAAATATCAATAAAGCATTGCTCGCTTGAAGGACAAGAGCTGCTGCCTTCACTGGAACTGTTTGGAAAATTAATGCAGGTAATGTTATGGAATGAATGTGTGAAAGGTCTTTAGGTGTCTCCACCTTTATTAACCCAGCCAGTCTTTCATTCTGTATCATGTGACCAGTACACGGTCAAATAGAGGCAGCACTTGCACTTGTCCTGATGATCTGTCTCCACCCAGGCAATCTGCTGGCACCATGGAAAATGCCACAGTGAATTAGCAGCAGTGTGACGTCATGTGGCGGCTCAGTGTGTGAAAGCCCTCCTCTGCAAGCCCCCACAGGGCTACTGATAACCAGGGTTGCTAACAGCTTTTGACTTGCAATTAGCTGGTCAAGTTTATCAGCAGCAATAGCCGCAGGAGCTGAAGTGATGGTGCAGCTAGAGCACACTTTCAGTATGTGTCCATGTGCCTATTTGTGTGGCTTCAGGGTAGAAGAGAGTACATGTCAGGGAGATGTTCTTGACTCTAAGTAAGGTAAGCTGTGCTGTGATTAATCAAGGTGGCTGCGGGTATTGTGGTGAATTACTTCTTTTTCTTTCTTTTGTAACTCATACAGATAAGACTACACATCAGCAGACAGAACAATAACACACAAAGGATACCACAGGAGCACATAAGGTCAAACCCTGCAAAATTGCATTAACTGAACCAGAGGGAAAGGCTGTCATCTTAAGAAGTCTTTCCACCACCCACCTCCTCCCCCCACTTTGGCCTGTCTGCATGGCGGAGGAATTATATTACCCAGACCTCCTCCCAGTTATGATGAATCCCCAGCCCTGAGAAGGCTGGCCAGCCCGACCTCCATTTGCAGGAGATTAGATCCTCTGATTACAATGCCAGCTACCTCCCACCACTAGATAAATCTTCGAGGGGAGCCCAAAAGCAAAGCTCTCCAGATCCATTGCAGTTAATAATTTAGTGTTAGAGGGGGACAAGTATTTATGATAATTCCAATGGAGCCGGAGATTTTTGAGTAGATGGGGAAAGCTAAAGAATGGTTTAAAGTTAAAAATGGCATTTGCTGTGACTTAAATTTAGAAATTTCCATATATTGAATTTATACTCTGTGACATTTCTGTCACCAATTATAATACATTACATGAAGGTCTCATGAAAGGTGTAATGTGGGTACATGTTTATTAATGTGCCTTGTAGGTGTTATCCAGTAAAGTTCATGTAAAATGTCACACTGCTGTCAGCCTTCATATTATATGAATTCTGTGTTTGCCTAAAAGCTTTTGTTGGCATATTACGTGTCTGTATAATTGTTTGTAGATCATTATGCAGGGAATGGGCAAGAGAGGAGGTGGTGGGGTTCGGACGTGGTTTGTGTAGTAATCCTGTGCATGGGTGGTAGGAGTCCCATTGGTGCTGGTTGGGCCTTGGGCCTTGTCTCATTTAGTAAAGACTTCCACTTGTTAAGCCCCACTGATGAGGTTTTTTCTCATTCAAATTTAAACAGAATACAGCAATCTCTTCACTGATGAGCTTGAAAAGTGACCTGTAACCTATTCCATGACCCTGATGTCAGACCTGTTTTTCATCCTATGACTGCATTCCTGTGGCTATGAAAGACAAAGTTAACACTTAGCTAGACAGGATGCAGGAATTCATTACTCCTGTCTCTGAGCCAACTGATTGGGTGTCATCTATCCTTGCCACCAAGAAAAACCACAAACAAGAAATCAGAATTCACATCAATCCAAGAGACCTGAACACTGCTTTGAAAAGCTTACATCATCCCACGCATACTGTGGAGGAAGTGGTCACACATGTCAAATGCAACTGTGTTTTAGGTCTTAGATGCAAAGACTTCTTTTTTATACGTTTTTACAGATGCTTTGGACTCAGCTCTGCCAGTGAAATGTTCCAGTGCTCCATGGAACACATTTTTGCTTGATATCTCCTGTGCAATCATAGTCAACGATATAAGCAGAAAAGTGCTCAACTATGCCAGAGAGGTGAACTTGAGGCTTAATCCTCTTAAGTGCAGGTTCCAGCTGAACCAAGTCAGCTATGTTGGCCACAATTTAACGAGTAAAGGCCTTAAAACCAACCCCTCCAAAACAAAAGTAATCAATGAAATGCCAGTGCCAGCAGATGCGCCAGCTCTGCAAAGATTGCAGTTTCCTTCCCACAAGATTTGTCATACTATAATGTGTATACATTGAAAAGGGGTTGTGGCTTTTGCAGGTTCAAAATTCAATGAGGCAAGCTGTTGACCATAGAAATGGAACACCAGCCTCTGGTCACCTTATTGAAAAAGCCTGTAACATGCATCAAGATCATGTTCATGTTCAAAAGTGGGAAACAAATCCAAAAGAGACATACAGCAGATGATACAAACCTACAGACACTCAGCATTATCAACAGATATGAATGGCCCAGCAAACAATGCAGTCTTCCACATGCCCTTTGTCCATATTTCCCCTTCAGAGTTGAATTCACAATTGAAGACAGGGTCATCATGAAAGGTCAAAGGACTGTGTCAGCATCGTACATATTGGGCATCCTGGTGCAGAAGCTACTAAAAAGAGCAAGAGACATCGTTTTTTTGGCCTACAATAGTAGACATCATCATGGAAATAGAGTTGTGTTCTGTGTGTAACAGCACAAAATCACACCAGCAGAAAGAACCACCCCAGCCGCATCCAGATCCAAACCTGCCTTGGTCGACTCTGAAAACAGACAACTTTGAATGGCACAGTCAGCAGTACTTAGCACTAGTGGACTCAAATTCAGTCTGGTATGAGATTGACCTTTGTGACACTACTTCAGCAACAGGCATCTCAAGAGACACTTTCAGTTCGTGGACTACCACAAGCCGGTGCTTTTAAGACTTTGCCACACAGTGGGACTTCACTCATGTTACCAGCAGCTCAGATTATCCCCCATCTAATGAGTTAGCTGAAAGAGCTGTCCACAGCGCTAAGCAACTAATGAAGAAATCTCACAGAGACTGATCTGATGTTTTTCTCAACCTCCTAAATCTCAGAAACATGTCACATGACACAAAGCTAACCTTTCATGAACAGAGACTAATGTCAAGGCAAACATGTACCACTTTCCTGTTCTCAAGGACGCTTCTTGTACTACATATATGTAAGCCACAGGAGGTAAAGTCCAGCTTCTCAATAAGAGCCATTAAAGTTGTGTAATGACAGGTCAAGCTAACCGCTTCAGCCTTTGATGGACAGTATGTCAGGTTTCAGGCCCAGTGAGGTTATAAAATAGACTGACATGGTAAAGAGGATTTGCAGAGCTCAGATCTTACCTCATTCACTCAGAGGGAAAGTTGTATCGGCCCATTTTGCCCATAGTCAAACCTGCCCCAGCACACCTCAACCAAAGTGACAGTGCCCACCAGGATACTTGACTTAGGTCAAAGGACTATAACACTCTCAAAAGAGAAAGACAGGATATGATGGACACTGAGCAGTTCCAGGTTGAGGTGCCTCGAGCAAAGCTACCTTTAAACACAACTGAAAGTGTATACAGAACATGCTCAGGTTGTGTTAGTAAGCCAAATCTGAAATACAGAGACTGAATTCACTTGTCAGTATGCATAGGCATATTGTTCAGGTTAACTCATAAGTGTGATAGGAGCTGACAATGAGTTGTTCAAGTCAATATTTCAAGTGTTTACATTGTTGTAACTTCAGTTTTGTGGCTACGGTAACTGATTCATGTTGTTTACATATTAAGCAGGATGTTTTCTTATATTTTCCACCTCACCTTCCGTTACTCAATATATCTGCTGAATAGTTGTCATTTTGTAAGCTTTTCTACATTTACTACTTAATAGGATAATTTTTTATGTGGAGCATGAACTAAGGAAAGGGGATGTAGATCAGTCACTGTGTCCATATTAGTCTGTTAAGCTTTTGCAGACAGTGTTCTTGGAGGAAGTAATCCTGTGCATGGGTCTTACTCAGAGGCATCCCATTGGTACTGGTTTGTGTGACTGCTGCTATGTCTGTTGCATCCTCAATAGCGTGGTCAATAAACCAGGTTTGAAGTTATACTATTTGTCTTATTTCTGCAAACATACAAATGGTTTGCATGACTGATTTATACTGTACACGTTTAACAAACTCTGGATTACTAAGAAGCACTGATTTGACTGCATAAAAGATGCAAATTAGATTAGACAACAGCCCACATTGTATTGTTTACAGCAGTGGTTTGCAGCACTGTGCCACCAATGCCAGAGAGTCTGTAGGTTTTCATTCTGAGCAAACACAGCAGCAGCTGATTTTCACTGATTTGTTCCACGTTTATAGTTAAAACCAGTGAAAACCGCTTCTGTAGTGTTTGGGTAGAATAAAAGCCTGCAGACTCTAAAGCCTTAGTGACACTCAGCTAAGAGGCACTAGTCTACAGCAAACATACAGCTTCTTTTACACAGCTGTTTCACCCAAATTACATCCAACCCATAATGGCACTGAATCATGCAGATACTGTAGTTTAATGTTTTTGTGTTTTGAGATACACATCTCTGAGGTTTCCACCATAATGCAATACAGGTGAATTGAGTTCATTGTGCTTCTTCAATGGTTCCTATCACACTGTATAATCCACAGACATTTATGACATTTATTGAGACAATTTCTTTAGTAGAAAGTCATTCCTGGGTTATCTGAGATATTGCCTTTGGAAGGGGAAGTTGCTGCAATTCCTTTCAATGATATAAGCTCCACAAACAAAATCCCATTCACATCCATTGTATTGAGTTTAATATCAAATGACAAAAAAAGACAGAAATCTCAAATCCTGGCAAATACAACCAAAATGATCTACATAGTTATACCCCTACTAGTGCCTAGAGTTTATTTTTTTCTTTTTAATTTGGGTGAACTGCTCCTTTAAGTCAAAAGTGATTATTGGCAGACATGGTTTATGTGCCCTCCGCTTCACATCACATTCAAATAACTAAGATATCTAAATCCTTTTTGTATATTTGCTCTGCTGAAAGTATCAACCTTGAAACACTATGGAATGAATTGTGGCACTGACAGCTGTATCCATACTGCTCTATATATCATCTCACATCACTTAGATCCTCTCCCATCGATGTGACCATTACCATATAGATGGTCTCTGACTTCTGACCCTGATCTGTCCTAGGTGTCCATGAATTGTGACTACGTGTTCGTCAATGGGAAAGAGACGCGGGGCTCGATGAACGCCAGGGTCATCTTCAGCTACGAGCACCTGAGTGCACCACTGGAGCTGACGGTGTGGGTGCCCAAACTTCCCCTGCAGGTGGAACTTTCTGACAACAATCTCAGCTTCATCAAAGGCTGGAGGGTTCCCATTCTGCCTGACCGAAGGTGAGGCTCAACTCCACATGGGGATACAGCTACCATGCATGCTTTGTTACAGTTTCTATCATAACACTGTAAAGTACTGAGGTAACTGCTAAGATTTGGGAACATGGCAGTAGTCAGAAGAGGCTATAAACACTGGCTGTCCATCAAAGTCTACATACATACTAAATGTGATTGTACACACACATAATCTGGCTCAACTGTTAGCTTGTTAATAGTGTATTTGATCATCTGATTGTTTATGTTTTTTTTGCCACATCAAATCTCAATGTACCAATGTTGCAGTGTTCCCAGAACTGCTATAAATGATGGCATGTTTCCCAGCACAGGTAGTAGACGCACCAATTTGGTTCGCAACCAATCAATACCCACCCTGTGACTGTGACACATAAACTACGAAAATAAGATCCATGGTGCTATAACCCAGAGTTTGAACCACTGTTCAGTTCATATAATAGTATGTTTCAAGGGAGCACTCTAATACCTCCTCTACTTTCACTTATGTGTACCCTATGATAAAAGCACAGAGCCATAATGCATTAACTGAAGTACAATATATATTGGATGTCTTATTTTGCACCTGATTACCAGAGGACTCATTTTCCAAAGAGCATGAAACCCTGCAGTCCTAAACATTTGAAACCAAAGAGTGGTCCAGCCTTTCTCTCTAGTATGCAGGATTTTATGTGTAGCTGTTTGTTTTGCTCCAATTAGACGGTCTGGCTCATGTACATGGCAGAAATGTACCCTGTGAAATCTTTCTGAAGTACAAATTGATCTGCAGGGTTGTTGTGTATGTGTCATACCCATCTGAACCCATTTTAAACAACAAGAGGTCCAAGATGCAGACTAAATTAGACTTTGAGTAAGTGTGCAAAAAGCTTTTTAGAACAAATATTGGTTGTACCTTCAGACAGATAATGATGTTTTTGGACTGACATGCACAAAGGTTTTTAGAGGGTTATTTTGGAGGGTTATTTTGATTCAAACAATGGTCAGAGTTTAGCAGTTGTTATAACATGTCTTCCAAGAATCTGTTGATGCAGTATTTTACATAACTGCCAATTGTCTTTCATTCGGATATGCAGTAATACAACCATCTATTCTGCATAACCATTTTTTGCCTCATTAAGATGGAGCATATTTGCACTAAATGTCAAAAGTCAGTAAGTGGTTGATTAAATACACATTTTTTAAACATTATGACAGTTCTCTGCAATTATTTTTGTGTTCTGTTTATATCCTGACCATTGTAAGGAATCAAGGCCATTTCTGTGGCCTTCATGTCAATATTATAGAAGCTTTGTCAATAGAAATGAATCTGACAGGCAATAAAAGAATTAATGAGTTTCTGCCTACAAGCATTATAAATATAACACCTTTAGATGTGGAAAACTATGGTACCAATGAGAGATTAAGGTTGTTAAAGCCAGGACCCCGATGACAAATGTGGTCTTGGGTTAAAGAACCTTGGCTCATTAAAATATTCTAGCATTCTTGTCATGCATAGAGCTGTAACAAACAGGCCCACAACCCTTCATTTAGGAATTATTTAATGGGAGCATTAGCACTCACGTGGGTGGCTGCTGTCGTCGTTGCTGGAGTACATCACCTTAGACCAAATCCATTTCTACTCAACCTGAATACAAATGGCTTGTTTAAGGAGTTGTTTGAAAAATGAAGGTATTTCAAATGACCTAGAGTGGTTGGAAAACATCTTGCGTTGCCTCATTTTTCAAAGATCCCCAATGGGCTATAATGGGCAATAGATGGTGTGTTATTTTGACATGCAAAATGTCTATTAAATCCCCACTTTAGCACCATTTATTCATTCATTGTTTTGAAAAAGAATTATATATAGGCTTTTATCAGATTTGTGAGATGTTCAGACCTTATTACTTTGAATGGTGTTTGCCGTTTGTCCAGTGTTTACCAGGCCCCAGGGTTTGCTGGCAGTCTCATATGATATAACTCTCATAAAACAATATTACCTTTGTTACTGAATGTTCCATGAATATTAATATCGCATTGGACCGCATTGTTTCAAGCAAATTGGTTTGGTTTGAAAGTTTCTTTATTTAAAGTATGCATCTCTACAATTCTTCCAACCCATTTTCTATGCACATAACTTCCCTTGTGCCTTCATGAAAATAGTAATCAAGGACCCCTTGGGAGCTATTTTAGGTTGTTATGATTGCCACACAGCCAGGCCAGAAGAATTCATTTCACTGCAGGTGAAGCATTTCTTTCTTCCATGCTGGCATTTGGATTTACTGAGCATATCATTTTCTTTACTTTTCCCAGTAGTTCTATCATCAGGCAACATCATTTCTGGCGGTGGTGCTGGACAAATCTTCTCATGTGTACAAAATAGCAGGTTTTGTTTCTTTCTCTGTTGCCTCATCCACAGCTGAAGCAGTATCACAGCAAGTTGCCTCTCTCTCATGCATGGTGCTATTCAAATGTGAAATATGCTGTTTTTCTACATCAAAAAGTTATAACAGCTTTAATTTGAGGCCTTAATGTAATTACCATATAACCCAGAGGTGTGGGCTAGTGTAAAGTAATGTAGCTTGGATTTATGTCACTAATATTATTATGGACAGGGGACTTGACAAAATTGATAAAGACTCAAATCCCTCCCCAAGCCCAAAGAGGAAGATTGAGAAACAGACCAGTGTTCAGACTGGAAGCTGGAAATGAATGATTGTAACTCAATGGCAGGATTTCTTTAAGGCAGAGAGCAAAGAGAGGGATGAGTGCTTGTGGAATGAGAATTTGCTCTGATTACATTTGTTTGAAAAGACATTTTATTTAACAGGCAATAGATCAATTCTTGCTTGTGTTTGCATTTTTTTACTGATTGATTCAGTAGTATTTGGTTTGTTTTGTAAACAGCCTACATCTCATTTGATGGATAACTCTAGTTGTCAGAGTGTGAATGCTGAGGCGCTCCATGAATCCCAGTGGATTAAGTCTGGAAATGTAATACACCTTTCATGTGTGGCACATTCACATATAGGCACATGTGGTTTCAGATATTTCACACATTAAATGTAAGGTATCACATGGGGAAACATCAGTTTCTCATGTTGACAGCCAAACAAGGTCCACTAATTTGCTTATTCTGGAGCTTTGACTGTATAACATGATTATGAGAAGCTCAAGGACTTCTGTCTTTAAAAGCTGACCTTAATAGTCCATCCTTGACAATGAAAATTCAACATGTGGGCATATGTGTTTTTTGGAATTTGCAATTTCACATATAATCCAATATGAGGCGTTCAGGTGGTCTGTGGATTTAAGAACATGTCATAACAACATCTGCAGTTTGAGTCAAGTCAAGTTTTGAATGACATTCCACATCTCTTTTCCTCATTTCCCATCAGTTCTCTACTTCCTACAATCATAAAGGGGGACTTAAAGAGGCTTAATCCAAATAAATTGCATGTGGGACATATGGAAATGACATATTTCTCATGAGAAATATAATATTTCATATGTGAAGGATAACATTTCACATGTATTTCATGTGTGTTTTTCAAGTCAAGTGTATTTTAATTTGTATAGCCTAATATCACAAATCACAAATTTGCCTCAGGGGGCTTAATATGTACATGAATACAGACTCTTGATTTGAATAAGGAGAGGAAACCTTTTAATGAGAAAGAAAATAGAAGAAACCTCAGGGAGAGTAACTGAGAAGGGATCCCAGGACAGACAGACATGCAATAGATGTTTGGGTACAGAATAGACCAAGAAAACAAAATTACAGAAATACAGCAATCTCATTCATGATCCTCAGTAAAATTCATTCCACATACTACTAATTTATTATTCTGCATCAATGGCGAAGACACCCAAAGTTTAGTATTTTAATTAAACTTGAGTATCAAGACTCGAGACTACTTTATGACTTGCACAAAAACAACCTGGACATCCATTTAAGAAGACAGTATCACTGCCAACAACCGCCTACAAGAAAACCAAGATGCCAGAGAGAGAGAGTAGAGTGAAGAGACAGCGACAGATTTTATGAGAAGTCATTTTCATTTTGAGAAACGATAGCACCGACAGAAGTTAGCGTGTTCCAGGTGTCTCGACCTTGATCCTGTTTGTTTACAATGATTATGAAATGCTGTGATAATGAATTTGGGGATGTTTACAAAGGCCACACAAAGCACTCTAAATAATATTGCAAAAAAAAAAGATGGTGAGTAAGAATTTGAATACAATGCTCGTTAGTCATTTCACAGTAACACCCCAGTAACACCAAATTGTGATGATTATCTTCATCAGACTCTGCTAAGCTGCTTTATTTTGTCATTATTTGACTGAATGATTGTCTTCTTAGTATCTCCTCTCCTGCTTGTTTTCCTCCTCTTGCGAGCACTCTGACTCTCCTTAACACCACCTCTAACCTCCCACACTCTCTCCCTCGCCTCCTTAACTCTTTTTATTTTCATTTCTGTTGCAGTTCCTCCCATCTTACATTCCTTCTCTTCTGCAAAGTGACACATTCTGAACTTTCATGTGCAGCAAGGTCTTTTGGCCTGCAGTGGGCCTTTGCTACAGTGCTGCAGAATTGCTCACTGGCTGCATTATCCAGTAACATGCTCTAAAAAAGGAAGGAAAGTGTAATCGGGCGGGCAGTCTGTGTGCACTGAAGCTTCATCTTGTACGGTTGTATCAGAGACTCTAATAAGAACAGACAATATTCTTCTGGGAGAGAAAAAATATCAACCTTATTTTCAGGTACAGACTCGGGAAGGTAAACTTTCACTGACCTAAGCCAAGACTTGTGAAACTCCTTAACACAGACAGATAGAGTCTTACTGTCTCCTTGGGTTTTCCTCTACCTTTAACTGAATGAGTAACTGGGTGTGCAGTCTCAGCATCTGCTGTGGAGTTAACTTGCTTACCTTCAAAGTGCAACAGCAACTACATGTCCTGAAGCTACACTGTCAGTCTTAAACACACAGAGGCCTGCAGGATGAAGTCCAGATGACATCCAACCCAGAGAGTTAATGTGAAATACAAAAGTGCACTATACCTAAGATCAGGTTTAGGTTTCAGTTTTCCAGATTAGTGTCTTCTTGAATTAAGTTACTTCTAAGATGATAGAAAACATCAGGCAGCTGCTTTTGATTAGTTTTTCTCTTTTATGATTATTTAGGCACAAAACCTAGAAACAGGTACTCCAACAGTTTAGCTTTGTACTCTTTTTGAAGTTAGGGAACTCATTAGATAGATAGATAGATAGATGGATAGATAGATAGATAGATAGATAGATAGATAGATAGATAGATAGATAGATAGATAGATGGATAGATAGATAGATAGATAGATAGATAGATAGATAGATAGATAGATAGATAGATAGATAGATAGATAGATAGATAGATAGATAGATAGATAGATAGATAGATAGATAGATAGATAGATAGATAGATAGATATGAATTAAAAGTAAAATAAGAATAAAGATACTAAGAACAGTATACTAAACAAATAAAAACCAAGGTCCACATTAATGTGCTGAGGCTGTGTGATAACGATAAGGCAAGATTAGAAAAAAACAAATGATCAAAATTGTTCTAACTGAAATAGTGAAACTGGAATATCCTGAATTGTATCCCCTATTATGGGTCAAGCTCCAAAAAAACTAGATCCTACATTTCCCCTAATGCACCCATTCTTTTGTTAGATCCTTCCTGCCAGGCAAGCATCTATATCTTCATAACTTTACACCTGCCGTTTTCAACACAGCCACATTTTTCTTAATTAGTAGCCCAACCTGAGACAGAGTGCAACACTTAAAGATGTCATCATGGGTTATATTCCCATACTTGACAAAGTGGTCAGTAAGTAGTACTCCTCATCTTAACTATATAGAAAGGACTCTCTCTGTCTGTGTGTGTGTGTGTGTATGTATGTATGTATGTATATATATGGACGTGCAGTGTCGTATTTGATGCAATTTGGACACAATAAAGTTGCTCTGTATACTACAAGTGTTTAGCTTTGACCATTTTTGGCAATTTGGACACACAAAATGTTTCATATTACTACATTTTGATGAAACATGCCAACAGCTAGCTGCTCAGCTCCATGTACAGTGTTACGTCACAATGGGGCTTCGGGGCTCTGACCTGATGCAAGCATACGGAGCATCTCTCCTGCAGACTGCTGAGAGCTGAAGAGTCGATTCCACTGGACAGTATAGGAAGAGACAGCAGATATGTTGGTACTTAGTTTATCCGACTGAAGGTGAAAGTGTCAGAGTCAGAAAACATAACCCTAACCCTAAACCAATATCTGTAATATTTCAGTTAAAGTATTTCTGTAACATGCTTGTCAGGCCACATTAAAGCCACATACAAGTGCTACTACCCAGAACTGTATTATGTATTCTCAAAACCTTTCTAATGTGTGATTTAGTATGTGAGCTAGATCATTGTTTAATTTCTTTAAATCTCAAATGTCAAAATTGCTATAGTAAAAACAGGTTGTTGTATTGCCCCTTGTAGTTACAGGCTATTTCTGTTATATTGTTAGTTTCGTTCTTGTTTTTTTTTTGACCGCATACTTTGTACTAATGTGTACTAAAGTACTGTAGCACTAACTAATGTACTCAAATCTCTGTAGCTTTTACCTGTCAAGGCAATCATCCCCTTTAGTATTGAATTCACAGTGGCTTTGCTACACTGTTAGAAAATCACACAGCTGCCATGAAAGAGCTTTACTTTTTTCTTTTTTTACCTCAGTGTTACAAATTCAACCAACCATAGTAGCACAAGTGATACATCTACAACCTGTGCTTAATCATAGAGGAAAAGGTTCATGAGGTCAAGTTAAAGTTACTTGAATTAATAACTACAGGCAGGTATCTCCAATGACCCATGACAGCTTTTATTCCTAAACATCTCATAACCTGCCAGTGCAAAGTTATAGGCAGAGCAGAGTGCTGAAGTACTGGTGGGAATGATGAGGTGTGGAGAGGAGTGTGTTACGATTAAATAATTATCAAACCCAACAATATATTTTGCTGTTAAAAGAGCGTATTCAAAGTATTTATGAGACCTCAGGACAGAAGTGCTTAGCCTGGTAATCAGACCTTTTCCTTGAATCATTGGGTCAGATATATATACTTTGTCGGTGGCTGACAGTCCCGCTGCCTCTCCTGAACCTCAAGTCGTGTCGATACTTAAGTCAAAGAAAGATTAAGCAGAGGAGTGCTTTTTAAGGAGGAACTGGCAGACTGTCAAGCCTGCTCAGGGAAGTTGGGTAACTCATACATCTTGTTGTAGAGCAGATTGCACTCGGTGGGGGATACACCTGGCATGTTTAACCCTGCTGCTCAGGGATCCTGTGAAATAAGAAGGGCAACAGTCCAAAACTCTTCTCTTTGGTGTTTATCATGCCTTCCCTGCTGGCTCGGAGGACTTTTTTTCCACATCGCTGCTACATCAGAACAGATAATGTGTTGGATTTGTATGGAGGGGTGCCGACTTTCTCATCAGTGTTATGATGTCAAATTATGAAAGAAAGGAAGTAGAGACCCTTAAGAACAGACGGCACAAATTGAGATGTAGCATCATGCCACAGTGCTGAGCGTAATTTGGCAGCAGCTGCTTGGTTTTAAAGAAGCGACAAGCTGTGATTGGTGATGGTTTTAGACTTCATCAGGGGTTCTCAATCTTTTTGGTGGCCAATTCCCGACACACTTGGCCAAATCATGGTTATCGCATTTATAGAGTCTCAAGTTTTTTAATCTCAGTTTTTATATGAAGGAAACGGCATCAAAGACCACATCCACAGCTGCCCAACATTAACACCCACAATATTCATGACTGGTTTAAGACTGCTTCTGTATTTTCTGTGTTCTTGTTACCAGCTAATGATTGCTATTTCAATTATTCCCTTTTCTCTCTATCCAAGGAGCACCAGAGACAGTGACGCTGATGACGAAGAGGATGATCGCCGAGTGAGCCGAGGCTGCACCCTGCAGTACCAGCGGGCTCTGGTCAAGGTTCTCACCCAATTCCATACCACATCCACAGAGGGCACCGACCAAGTCATCACCATGCTGGGACCCGACTGGCAGGTAGATGTCACAGACCTGGTCCAGGACTCCCTGAAGGTGGGCGATCCCAGGATAGCAGAGCTGGTGGACAGGACAATCCTAGTGGGTTTGGAGCTAGGATCCACCGTGCTGAAGGTAAGCAAGACCACCTTTCCACCTTTCGAGAGCTCACATAGATCAGGAGTGAAAATGAAGTGTCTCGTAGATGACAAATGATTTGACTGAGTGAGGAGCTTGGAATTGGAAATGGTGTTCCTTGAATGTGCACTCCACTGCTTCCACGCACAAAATGAAAGTTGAGTATAAAGAGATGAGGAAGAAAGATTTAAAAGTCATAATACTTTCTGAATTTACAGCAGCTGTTCATTGCAAAGGAAACTAGGACTTTTGAAGTTTTGTTGATGCCTTGATTAAAGGATAATGATGGTTCATCACAACTCTGGTCTTACTTTCATAAGTTTTGGTCGTCATTTCTATTTCTTATGATAATATTGTGCTCACTAAAGCAGGAGGACTTCAAAGACAAGCCTTAGAGCACCTCTTAATATATCTTCACTGCATCATAGGTCCAGTCGGGGGGAGGGGGGCATTACATGATCTTTTTTTGATGCAAAAACTCCAAAACTATGTAATGTATTATTGGGAGAAGTGAAATCTTTGTTGTGTAATAAGGTCTTAAACCTGTTTATAAAAAGGTGCAATGGCCATGTCTCGATGGTGTAAGTGTTCATTAAGGAGTTCTCCACTGTAGTCATCTTTCAAAATACTGGATTTTGAAATTATTCTGCTTGAGTCTCGAAATGAGGACTTAAACTGGTTTAGTCTAGTGGTTCTTCCCATTGTGTTTTAGGGTTAGTTTTTTTGTTTTTTTTGTTAGCAAGCTAGTTTGGTGTTGTAGTGGTGTTTTATGTTCCCACTCTTCATAATAGGTGTGTTTTCATTGCAAATCAAGCACAATAGGCTCATACTAAAATCAACATGTATATCTCAGTCCAATCATCCTTAATTTCATTCATTCATTTATTCATTCTCAACCTTTCTTTTTCTTTTATCTGTTAGTTTTGATATAGACATCAGCTGAAGCTCCTTCATTCGATAATATACAATACATATGAGTTGAGGTGATAGTGATGTGTCACTCAAAAGTGGTCCGGGTCAGGATACAGTTTTGTTTTTTTTATTTCCAGCTTGGATTAAGGTGTTGTTCAGACTGGATGTGGACCAGAGTCTGCCTTTTGAGTTTGTGTGCACTGATCACACAGAACAGACAGGTTGTAAATGAACAAACAGCTTAGCCAGAATATCTATGACAGTTTAAAAGCGAGCGCCTGGATTTCATAAAAATAAGACCAAAGTTAAAATATGCATGATTTACAGTATTCTTGAAGTAGTAGATTAACAATCATGCAGCAATTATGTTTCTCTTTGACCTTTTGTCTTTATGACTATCACTTCTCTCAAGTAACAGGTATTCTTATATCTATATCTGCCCTCTCCATGGATTTCATTGCTATGTGGCAGTGCAGTGAAGTTTATTTTGAAAAGATAGAGATGGGCAATATTTTCCTCATGCGGCTTTTGAATTGCTAAGAAGTTAAGTCTATTTTCCCATTTCCAAATTTTTTCTTTCATTTATTTTCACTTTACTTTTTCTATGTCAGAAATGTGAAGGTAATGCATTAAAAATATTCTTGGCAGCTTCTTTTCCCTTCCACTTAGTCCGCTAAGTTGTGTGGTGAATTGTATGTTTACTCTCCCAATGTTATCTTCCTCCAATCTCCCGTATGCGAGTATAGTTGGAAGTTGTCAGCTTTATCTGCCACCCCTGCCTTTTGATCTCTACCTTATGGGGCTTTACTGAATGAAGGCAAGTCATGCATAAACGCAACTTTGCACAACAGACACAGCAGAGTTGCCCCTTATCTCCCTCATACACACACACACAAAGACACACACACACAAATTCACACAGAAAATTAAAAAATGTGCGAATGCCAACGTGCACACAAAATATTAACACATATTCATGAGAGAGAGAAAAGTTGATGTTTTTAAATTCTATTTTAAACCATATTGCTCTGATTTTGATTAAATGTGAAGCTTTCAAGTGTATTATTATGTTTTCATGTATTTAAAAATGTTCATATACATTTAGCTGGAAACGTACTGTAACACTTGCTGAATTACTTTTTCTCTCATCATTAGGAGAAAATGTTAATTAAAGTACTAAAAAAGTAAAAAAGTAAAAAAAAAAAAAAAAAAATTAAATGAATTAAAAAATCAATTCTTGTATGAGAATCGACTTTTAAAAATCGCCAGAAAAAAATCGATTTTTCGATTTTGGCCCAGCCCTACTATTCAGTCATGCAGTGTATGAACATTACTTATAGGAGACAAGGTTGTTAAAGTGACAGTGGATGGCCTGATAGGACCTGATTAGTTCTGACTATAAAACAACACACAGTAAATGCCACTACACTGAGGAAATGAATAGAAAAGATACTCATTTGCTTTTACTGATAAAAAATAGCTTAATTTGATTAAACAAACTACAAAGAACTTGAATTAACTCTAAATGGAAAGATCTTAGGAAATATATGAAATGGGAAAAAAAATAACTATCAGAATCAGAAATCAAGTTCATGTCTTTGAAGAAAGATGGGAAAAATGGGTTAGATACATAACAGAATGATTGATATTTCATTATACTATTTAACTGATATATCTGATGAACTAATATAGTTGTTTGTTTGTTGTTGTTTTTTTTTGTCTTTTTCTTTTATTAGGCTATGTCTGTAACACAAATTTATAAAATGCCACTACACTAATTTTAATTTCAACAAAATCTTAAAGGCATCTTGAAGCTGCATGTTCTGCAGTTTTAAGCAGCAGTTAATTACTATTTTCATTATTTGTTTGATTAATTCAGTTGATCAACCCGACAACTCCCAAATGAGTTCAGATACAAGAAAGAAAAGCATCAACATCATTTAAGAAGCTGGTAACACAGCATGTCTGGCATTTGGATTAATGATTCCAATGAGGAAACAAGTATAAGTATAGTTGTCAGTTGATTATCTGACAAACAACTAATCAATAAATTGACTTATTATATCAGTTCTCGTGCAGCTGCAATTACGTGGGCCATGAGTGGTCCCATTTCCTTGTAGGGAAGGTGCATCTTGCTGCTGAATTGCCTGGAGGGTCATTTTACAGATCTTATGAGTAAATGTGTTGTAATTGGTACAACAAGCTTTTGAAAATTACAATATGATTGTTTGGGTAAATATTATTTCCAGTATTTTATAGCCTAGCATAAAACTTATGACTCGTGGGTAGTTCATTGGTCATTTATGGGGGACAAAGAGAAGTTGAAGATTGGTGAGAGTTTTGATCACCATGAAAGATCACAGTTTCAGACTGTCAGGAGAAGAATAGCTGCCTGATGGATGTGTCTGATGATGGCAAAATAGGGAGGAAAGATATAAGCCACCAATCCATCACTTTAAATGAGCAATGGATCATTTGTAATCTGTTGAAAGGTATGAATAATTATACATCAATTTACCACCAGACGTAACTTTCCACATTGACTCAGTGATTGTAATAATAAATAAATAAAGTGTTCAGAAATGATTTTATCCCTTACACATTTTTTTTTTTTAGTATTGCAGATTGATGCCAAGTCTGGAGATGTTAGATTACTAAAAAACTAACGTAATTGGATTGCAGTCTTCCATCAGGTAGCCCCTGAGGCAAATTACAGTACGTGATGTTGTCCTTCTCTTTTTCGGGGGATATCATTTAATCACTTTTCTAAAGGTCAGAAATAAGGGCAGTTTATGTATATTTACAGGTGGATGTCGTTTTTTATCCGTGCAGTCATTTGTCAAACTTCCCCAGCATTTAAAGTTAAATGATCGGTGTGTGGTCGCTGAGTCCGAACTGAAACTCCAGCTGCCTCATGCACCTGCAGCTCAGTCCCTGTAGGTGTGAATGAATAAATGAAAGGCACAACTTTTAAAAAAAAAATCCTCAAAGACTCATGTTAAAACACCATGAAGGAAACAGAAATGAGAAAATGAGATCTCTGCGGACTCGCTTCCCATTCAACATGAATGATGGATGGCTTACAAAACTCAAATTACAAAGAAGTTAAAGAGATCCCCTGCTCACAGTCAAATTGTTATGCTGCTTTTCTGAAAATGAATAGTATATATACTGTTTCATAAAAATGGTCCTCTTACTGAAATGTTGAGTCGGTCAGAGGATTTTTAAATAGTCTTTGAGTCTTAGGAGACTGATTCAAATTGTCCACTGAGCTCATGAATATGAATAAAGAAAAAGGAGCAGCTTTTGTCTATTTAGTTCAATATTCCAGACAGTCATTTAATTTCTTTCTTTATGTAAGGTTGGTTGATAATTATTGCATGAATTAAGTCTTTCAATGTTAAATCTGACAGGCCTGCTCTAAGTAAAGGCAGAGAAAAGGCAACATCTGAGGTTTTAAGGTTAAATTTTAGAGACATCACATCTTGATTATAGTGTAAAGAGTGTGTTTACATTCTTTGGTTAAGGACAAAGTGATGACTTTCTAAGAATGGACCAGACCTGGTGGGAGTTGGGGGATTAATCCAAAGGATTACTGAACAATAGCTGCCTCTCAGAGTGAAAAGCCAGAGTTGGACTGAATTCAGTGTTCGTCCTCTGATCAGAGATGATTTAATTACAATGAGCAAACATGAACCACTCTTTCTAACAGAAAGCAGAATATATATAAAATTGAGTTTAATCTACAGAATCGTTCATCACACCGGAAAATGATTGTCCAATATTTACTGTACTGTTAAAACAATATAGTGTGTGTCTCAATAATGTGGTTCCTATTTAAAGTCCTACTGGAATAACATTTAATCATCATGTTTTTAAATTTTGTTAACCCTTGTGTCGTCCTCCTGGGTCAAATTGACCCCGTCTGTTTTGACTGTTCCTTCTTTTCTTCCTTCCTTCCTTCCTTCCTTCCTTCCTTCCTTCCTTCCTTCCTTCCTTCCTTCCTTCCTTCCTTCCTTTCCTTTCCTCCTTCCTTCCTTCCTCCCTTCCTCTTTTCCTTTCTCCTTCCCTCCCTCCCTCTGTCCTTCTTTCCTTCCTTCCTCCCTTCCTCTTTTCCTCCCTCCTTCCCTCCCTCCCTCTGTCCTTCTTTCATCTGTCCTTCCTCCCTCCTTTCCTTCCTTCTTCCTCCCTCCCTCCTTTCCTTCCTTCTTCCTCCCTCCCTTCCTTCCTTCCTTCTTACTCCCTCCTTCCTTCCTTCTTCCTCCCTCCCTCCTTCCATCTTCCTCCCTTCCATCCATACTTCCTTCCTTCCTTCCTCCCTTCCTTCCTTCCTTGACTCGAGGACAACAGGAGGGTTAATAGTTTTTATATCATTATTATTATTAGAATATAGAAAAAAAGATATTTGAAAAAATGGCATAAATGCTCCTTTTTGGTTGTAGTTGGCTGGAGGGGGCATGTGACAATACCTGGCAGGCAGTGTTACATCAATAAAAACAGAGACAATGGACATAAAGTGTGTCTAACAGGGATTTTGAACAGAAATCACAAAACCATCATTTAAAAGTTTCAAAGTGACATTTTCAGGTATGTTTACATGCTGTGTAATAAGCTGCAGCTGAGAAGCCAATTAGTTATCTAGCCTGCAGTGAATGTTTGTTTGGTGGCTTGTTCAACAAACTAAGGTGCAGGACAAGACGTGTTCATATTTGAAAGTTAGATAAGAAGTAGACTTTATCAGGAAAGCTTATGTGGGATGTCGTTCAGAGTTTGAGGCTCTTGTGTTGTGTAGCAGGCTCAGTGAGACCGTTTGCTGGCTATGATAGTTATTAAGTTATTGTTAAGTTTTCATTTGCTGTATCAAAATAGGAATTCACCCTGTCTGTTTTGACTGTTCCTTCCTTCCTTTCTTCCTTCCTTCCTTCCTTCCTTCCTTCCTTCCTTCCTTCCTTCCTTCCTTCCCCCCTCCTACCTTCCTTCTCTTACTTCTTTTCTTTCCTCCCTCCCTTCTTTCCTTTCTTCCTTCCTTCCCTCCTTCCTTCCTCCTTTCCTTCCATCTTCCTCCCTTCCATCCATACTTCCTTCCTTCCTTCTTCCTCCCTTCCATCCTTCCTTCATTTATTTCTTTCCTTCCTTCCTTCATCCTGTCCTTCTTTCTTCCTTCCTTCCATTCTTCCATCCTCCTTTCATTCCTTCTTCCTCCCTTTCTTCCTTCCTTCCTTCCTCCTTTCTTTCTTTTTTCCTCCCTTCCATTCTTCCTTCCTCCTTTCCTTCCTTCTTCCTCCCTTTCTTCCTTCCTTCTTCCTTCCTTCCTTGACTCGAAGACAACAGGAGGGTTAAACAAATTAATATAAAACAAAGGGCACGGATATGAAATTAAAGAATTTAAAATATATGTTTCTCCCTTTTAGATTCAGTTTTTTTCCTAAATGAGAACACAGGACATGTTATTCACAGAGCAAAAAGACAAGTTCAGCTGTACTTAAAAAAACTAACTTCCCTCCATTTAAATTCAGATTTATTCTACAGATAAAATGAACAATGAAAAAAAACAAGAGCTGGGGTTTTGTTAAGTAAATAGGCAACACAATTTCCACCCACTACACAAATAAATATAGATATACTGCAGTCAGACTCTTCAAATATAAACATTGCTTTTAAATAGACAGACTTCTAGGCAGTAGACAGGCAGATCTCTTCACATGAAACTCAACTCTATAGATAAGATAATAAATATATTGAAAAATATTTGTGCTCCTCACAGCTTCATCAAACAAACTGTAACCTTCAAATCCTGTATTTATTGAAATGTGCCCCTCTTATTAAAAGCCTGTAGCTAAAAATACGTACATGAGCATATCATTTCATGTAAATGGCAAACACAATAGAGACTCAATATATCTTATGAAAGTTATCATGTGTCATTCCCTCTCTGTCTGTCTCTCTATACTTTGATGTGTCTAATAAATTCAAATGTTACCCAATAAAGTAAGTTTTATTGGAGTCACTCTATCAGGGACACCAGGCCGACCGCGCTGTGGCTTTTAAGGGGCCCCTTGTCTTACAGGGGGTTTATTTTGCAGCTGTTTGACCCCCGCACTTTGCAGTGTGGGAAGCTGTGTAATCGCCTGTAAGTTTACAGGGTGGTAAAATTTAAAAGCGGGGTCATGTTTTCATTCTTCGCTGCATTTCAAGAGGTATTACATCTGGATTTCATCAGTTCATCCTCTTGGAAGAGAAGCACTTTGTTTTTTATGCAAACAAGCATAAAGAGACATACATCTCGGTGCTCGTCAATCTCAATTATGCCGATGTAAAGTCTAATGTAAAATGCCTGTCATTGCTGCAAGATGAAGGCTTGAGCATGTAGCAGTCAAAGCGTAACCAGACTAAAACTATGATCTCTCACTTTAATCCTTAAAAATTGATCTTGGTTCAATTCGCTAAAGCTCCTCTTCTGAATAACAAATTATATTTTTTATTGTTTCGTTTTGCTTTTTTATTGATGTCATGTACAGGTAATGCACATGTACTTAAATGCAGCACCAGTTCACAACATCTTATACATATTCAAAAGTACATATAATATGAATTACGTATATTAACCCTCCTGTTGTCCTTGAGTCAAGGAAGGAAGGGAGGGAGGAAGAAGGAAGGAAGGAAAGGAGGGAGGAAGGAGGGAAGGACGGAAAGGAGGGACGGAGGGAGGGAGGAAGGAGGGAAGGAAGGGAAGGAGGGAAGGAAAGGAGGGAGGGAGGAAAGAAAGAGAGAAGGAGGGAAGGAAGGAAGAAGGAAGGAAAGGAGGGAGGGAAGAAGGAAAGAGAGAAGGAAGGGAGGAAAGAAGGAACAGTCAAAACAGATGGGATCAATTTGACCTGGGAGTACAACACGAGGGTTAAAGTTACTATACCGTAAAAAGTTGGTTAAAAAGTACTCCCTGATATAAATGTGTCTTTATTTATACGTCCAAAATCTATTTTTCCTTTGACTTTGTGTGCCACAATATGCTATATTATATTTTTATTATTTAGACACCAAGAGAATTTCCTGTTGAATATATTCTCAAAAACAGTGTGTTTGTGACATTATTGGACATTTTGGGTGTGCAGTGTGAATCTACCAGGACTGGGCCGATATGCTTTTGTGCCGATTCGATTCTCTAACGATTTTTGGGTCCCGATATTTCAATTATTGTGATTTTCTTTCCTTAAACAAGAACAGGTTGAACCAAACACTTGATAATACATCATGAGTCATATTTACAAAAAACAATCCACACATCAAATCAGTTTGAGATTTATTTTTAAACCTGTGAACCTGCCCTCACAAAAAACATTAATACACAATACACAATAACAAACACAATAAAATACACAATAAAAAAATTTAAAAAATTAAATAAATAAAAAACGATTCTCATATGAGTATCGATTTTTTAAAATCGCCAGAAAAAAATCGCGATTAATATAAAAATGGCCCAGCCCTAGAATCTACAGTGTCTCAATGAGTGTGAATGATATACTCTTACTGCTGCTCAAAATCATGATTTTAGTTTAATAAGGCTTCATAAAAGTAAAATAAAAACATCCAGCTGAAGGTTTAAATTGCCTTCTGCAGATCCTTGCATCATGACCTTTGTTGGCTGTGTTCACTCCCAAACTAATATGTAGGATTCTCTACAGATGTGTAAGCATGTTTTGTTGTTTGAAAGGTGTTATTGTCAAGTGCGTTTCCGCTACGATGCCCAGTATAACATAGCCATGAAATATGCAGCTTGCATGAATGAATCTTCCACTGATTTTCTGTTGCACCGAGCACCCAAAGTATGATTTATTGGAAGTAAGGATTGAGAAGGGAGGTGTAGAGTGTAGTAGGGAGAAGATAATGCTGTGTGATGCCAGTAATATGCACTAGCATGAGTAAATGCTCATCCAGGTTTAAGTGATGATACCCAGCTGGTCAGTGTCAATCTGCTGCTTGGACTCATCATTGATCTTCTGTTTGCTTTAAGCGTCAGTGAAATTGCCGTTGCCGTCTCCCGTGAAGGCCACACACAACTCCACGCACTCGCTACACACACACACACATAGACACATAGCCATACACTCAGTGCTGACAGATAGAGGAGCTCCTAGCTGAAGAACATGTAAAGTGTAACTGCTTTTGTGCTTCACTTCACTTCCCCTGCCTGCAGTTCAGATGACAAATTTAACTAGGAGCTGGGCTAGAGGGAGCTACACAACTACAGCTGACCTCACCTTGACTGGCGGAGGGAAAACCTTCGTCATTCATTACTTTGTGTAGCTGTTAATCAATATTCATCCCACTGTTATATCAAAATATCTCTGTTTACTTTCAGGCAGGAGGGTGCTGGGTTTTCATATGTTAATCATCAGCTAGCATCAGGAGCAGGAGTGGAGGGAAAAAAAAGAAAAAAAAGTCCTGTTTATTTTAGGGAATACTTTATTAGTTTATTTGCTTTCTTGTGTAGACTTTAGGTGAGAAGATCATAACAACGGAGGGCAATAAACCAGTGATGATATTGAGAGAGGTGTTCGTGTCAATGCAAAAAAAAGCATTGGTGAGTTGGCAGCGTTCCTAGGTAATATACAGTAGAGGAAATCATTTTATTTTTAAAAAAAACAAAATGTATTATTAATAACTAAAGGAAAAATATAGCTCCAGACGTTGCTCATGGAGAGAGAAGAGAGGACATTTATCACTGGCCGCCTTGTTTCCTACTATATAATATACTTACTAATAATTAAGTGACAACATTAAAATAAAGAGAAAAGCTGATAAGTAAATCTTCTACAGTGGGAAGCCAGGGAAGATTTATATATATTCCTGTGTCTTTGGCTTTTTGGTGAAGCTTAGTGCTGGCAGTGTGGCAGAATCGACGTGGTTGAAACATTGAAATTGGGAAGAATAATTACTGAATAATGAATACAGTAAATTAAATGTATTTATAAGTGTTGTTGGTCACTAAATATCTTAAAACGTGCAAAATATGTGACCTATAGCTGGTCTATGTTTCAATTAAACTTGACAGTTAGCCGGTTCAATCTAGTCCAAGCCCCCTTGTTAGTTTTTGGAAGCACTGCTATCCCCACCATGGTGAGCTAAAAATGTCAAGTATACCTTAATATTATGCTAAGAATCATTATTTAATCCCCTCCAGTTAAATGTTTCATATCTGACCACACCCTGAGTCCACTTCTAGGAAGGGACTCCAACCAGTAGTCAGCACAGGCAAGATTTTAAACTGGTCTTAAGAGAAAAAAGTCACAAAGCTCAATTATATCACATTATGTTCTAAATCTGCCACCAGGAGCAGGTGCTGTCCCATTATAACACAACTTTAATGCCAACTAGAGAGCAGTAGCTCAGGCAATAAGACTGACACATATGCATAAATCACATTATCACAAGCACAAGCATTCTCAGGGAGCGCAGTTACAAGTGTGAGGAAACTTAATGTCTTCGGCAGGCAGAGTGAGACTGTCGAGGAAAACCTGTTTTTATCGCTTTTATTCTTTTACCTATCAGTGGATTACTTTTATCCTGCTGGTTTAAATGTTCTGTTTTGACAATTGTGTTGTTATATGAGTTATACTTAGACTGAAAACAAACATGCGTGTGTGGCTACATATTACAGATTTGTTTTTATTTATTTATTTTAATTTTATTTCTTGTTTTCCATGATGTTTTTATAATTGCAATTGTTAAAAATTCAAAAAAGGTTGTATTATAGCTTAGTTTAGTTTAGTTTATTTGGATCCCCATTAGCTGTTACTCAGGCAACAGCTACTCTTCCTGTGGTCCATGTTAAAATAAATACAACCAATTACAATTACAATATAACATAAATGCATACCTAAATAGAGTGTCCCCCCCCACCCCCCACCCCTCCCCCTTAAAACAGTGATTGTGTTATTTGTGATTTTGAGGGTTTATGTTAGCAGAGAACAACGGAGGTTTAAGCATTGATACTAAACTTGCAATGCAGCACCTGATATGTAGAGACAAAAACATATTTTTCTTCAATATCCCCGACACTGAATATATGACAGCTCAGGAATAATGTCTACCCAATATGATATGTGTTTCAGCACAGATCATAACCCCAAAACAAGATTAGTTTTTCTGATTACATTTCTTCAGTTTATACAATCAATGTACAATTTGGCGTATCTTTTGAATTGTGTTTTGACATTTGTACACATTCGGCAATATTGATTTTTTAAAAGTAGTGTAAAAGAATGTATTTAAGAAAATAGTGTCACTTTAATTGGCCTGTGAAAATATCATCGACAGCTTGAATGAGACGTAAAAATAGGAAAATCAATTGGAAGCAAGCGGTTTTCAGTGGCGGAGTCGTGCTCGGTCTGACCTCAGTAGGATTTATACTCAGCTATGTTTTCACACAGAAGACAAATCCTTCACCTCTCTGTCAGTATTCATAAAAGTGAACTTCATCTCTGTTAGCTCCCATTCAAACCTGTACCCTAGAAATAAAACAAAAGCTAAAAAATTAAGCTAAATACAAAGAATTGTGTTGAAGAAGAAGAGAAAAGGCTCCTGTGGTGAGAGTGATCCATCTTATAACTGAGTCATCCTCATGAAAAGTTTATTTATGCACGTATTTACTGTAACGCCTTCAGGTTTGTGCATGCATGCTTGTGTGTGTGGTTACATGTGCACATGTTTGTGTGGTGCCCAGTGAAGCGTAACTCTCCTCTATGGCACATTAATCCATCACATCCAAATAATATGCATACAGAAAAAGGAACAGGACTGTAGAAGTTTATAGCTGCATAAAAGTTTATTTTTGCCCCTCTTATTTTAGCCCTATAGATTAGTTCCTTTTCCTTTATAAAAGTTTCAGCAATACTTTAACTTTATAAAACTGTCCTCTGACATTGATGCATGTACACACAGCAATACAGTGTTTTGTGGAGTGATTTATATATAAAGCAAAAGTACGAAGGGCAAGGAAGTCAAAGTGCTGTAGGGGAACGTCGTTCACACACAGCTGACAGCGATATTTAACCGTTTACCAATGTGTAACATGTGTAGGCTAAGAGGGCAGAAAGGAGGAATTATTCCTTCCTAAGCAACAGACAGTTTGACAGAGTAGTGAGCTTGTGTCATTATAATGCAACCCGTCTCTTTATATAAGAGACATAGCCTATATAATGAGACTCTTTACGAACTTCAGTTACAGGTGTTTGGTGTGAAATTACAAATCAACCTGGCACCTGGCAGATGTTACACACAGCTGTAAACAAGCAACATGATGTGGCAGGAAGACATTTCTTTGCCAATATATAAACTTAATGAATAAGTATGAAAGTTCATTCTTAAACTGAACTGTTACTGAAATGAGAAACAGGATATTTACTTCACAACAACTGGAGCCTCTTAAAATAATCTCTGACTGACAGTAAACAGATATGATGTGCTCTACTGCAGGTCGATTGTATTTGATTTCTTCTCTTACCATAGTGTAAGACAATCGACCCAGGACAGGAAAGGAAGAAAATGATATTAAAACATTATCATTCCTTTTTTCTCTTAACAGTCTGTCTGTGTAGGTGCAGGAACACACTGACACACACAGACCCATTAAAGGATGTCAAGGAGACATGAACAGGCCTAAGAACCTGTACCTTCCTCTGTCAGCCACAGGAGGAAATTGGATAATTGGATAGTAATGACAATTCAGGCTCTGCTTCAAGATGTCACAATTTTAAGTTAAACAGTGTACATGTATTATTTAGCTATGGTTTGCTAGGATAAAGCCTAGCAAACCAAGTCTTCACATATTCTATATAAATAAAATAATTCCCCTTTGATTTGAGTCTGTTTGTCTCCTCCACACAAAAGAATTAATTAATAATGAGTGTGGTCCCTAAAAAGTGCACTAAGGATCCTCTTTCTCCCAAAACACACCTCCTAGCTAGTCTATAAAAACTTTTATAACTCTTTGTCAGGTGAGTGTTGTTCTGCCGTCTTGGCTTGCTGACCACTGCTGCTGCTTCTGTTTTCTCTCCGCCTTATCAACCATGATAGCAGTACTGTGAATGAGAGCTGAAAGCTCCAAAAAGAAGAAAAGATTGAAAGATTCCTAACCCACAAGCCAAGCCGTGCCGGTTTCAATTTAAATAACCTATTATAGTGCTAAACTCCTATTTTTTTTAGTGGTGTAGTTCAACTTTTTAAAGACTTTTCCAAGGACTTTTCTGATTAGTTTAAAGCTCCATGTATCCCACTCTGCAACCTGCCACTGAATGCATCAAAGGCTGGGTCACCTCCGCTACAGTATGTGGCCTCAGCTAGTCTGAGACTGGACTCTCTTTCCTGAAGAAGTGCTGAACCAGAGCGCTTTACTGAAGCTGCAGAGTTTTCTCATCTGGCTGTCACTCTGGCGTAAAACCACGTACCATGCTTGTCCCTCAGAGTTGATGCAAGAGCTATTCCACATACAGTATACAATTTTATTGGCTGTAGTTAGAGCCTTGGCCCCTCATTGCGTTTTCAATTAATTTTTGAATACACTTAATCATTAATAAATTATGTTGGCAATGACTTATTCATTTAATTTATCCATTCATTCATGCATCTATCCATTCATTCACTTCAGCTGTATGTACTGTATGTAAGTATATATGCATACTGTAGTGTTTCCCATTCATCCTTATTGCTTGGTAGTTAAATAAATATCTTGTTTTATAGCAAAGTCGTAATTAATTAATTAACTCAACAATGGAGATGGTGCCCTCATTAACTTTATGATTGCTAATATTCATTTCCATATGTAGTGGTATTCATACAGTAGCACCATCAGCCCTCGATGCAGCTTACAGCACAAAGAAAATCATTCTAAAACTATAATATCTGTTCATCTCGCTGCTGCAGAGAGCTCACTGACCAACAAAGAGAGCAAGAGCACAAACTACAGGGGCTGTAAAAAAAAAAAAAAGAAAAGGGCAGGCTGCTTCACTGTGTGTGTGTGTGGAGTGTGTATGTGCATGTGTGTGTTTTATTAGAGAGGTTTATGAGAGCAACAGAAATGGTGATACATAGACACCAAATTAATAATAAAACCAGACTCCTGCAGATGCATCTGTTTCTACAGATGAGTTGGCTCGAGTATTTATGTGACAAATTATCACACCAGATTGTGTGGCGCTTAGATCTGATCCAAAAGCAGCAAAAAGGCAAGGAAAAAAATGATGTGGAAAATATGCACAGGACAAAGCTGTAGTAGCATTTTTTGAATATCACCTCACGTTCAGGGCGAATTCGTAGCTTCTAAATGATGTTGTTAGCAAGGAGCTCCTGTGTATCTGTGTTGTAGTCGGCTCGATGTTTCAAGGTTTCAGCTGATGATGATTGGAGGAGCTTGTCAGAGCACAAAAGCCTTCACTGCTCTAGCATAACACGCTTTATTTGACACAAGCCACAGTTTCAGAGCATTCGAAGGTAGAAAATATTTCCGCCTCTAACTCTTAAGGACAGGGCCACTGCTTCTTCGCTGAATGGCTCTTTACTTTATTCAAGTCCCTCATGACCTCTGGGTGCAGGTGAAAAGTACAATCATGTTGATAAAAGTGCTCAAAGTACCGGGTGCAAGAGGCCTGTCTGTCAGAAGCCTAGGATTACCCAGAGAGGTGAGATCGACTTTAAATGTATCTGTGTTTCTTGTTGTGACGCTTTAGGCACGAGTGTTTTTGATAACTGTCACTTTGAAAGCATGTGGTGACTGCTTCAGATTGTACCTTGTTGTCTGGTTGCTGATGGATTCTGTCTTTTTTTCTTTTTTTCCTCTTTGTTTTTTTCACCATGATAGACAGAAAGGTATTGACACATGCATTCAAGACGCACACTGGAACAAACAACTGCACAGACCACTTTAATCTGAAATTGGCCTGTCATGGGCATTATGAGCTTCAGACAGAAAATAAAGCTGTTGTCTATTCTTGACTTATACGACATCTGTTTGTCATGTGGAGAAACAATAAAAGGAGCACATTTTTCTCCACAGGTGGAGTCTCCGCTGGCTGTGGATGCGGTACTGGGAGAGTCGGCGTTCTCGGTCACAGACGACAAAGTTTCCATCACAGAGCTGCGGGTTCATGCAATTTCAGGCCTGACCCTGTCACTGCAGCCGAGCCCTGGCAACAGCCACACCATGGTGGCCAAGGCAACCGGCCTCCAGACACTCATCACTCCGAAACAGGTAGAGCATGATTTATGGCACTTTGCAGGAGAAAAGAAATTTCAAAGTTTTAACCTTTGTGTCGTCCTCCTGGGTCAAATTGACCTTGTCTATTTTGACTGTTCCGTCTTTCCTTCCTTCCGTCTGTTCTCCCTTCCTTCTTTCCTTCCTTCTTTCTTTTGTTCCTTCCTCTCTCTTTCCTCCCTTCCTTCCTTCCTCCCTCCCTCCTTTCCTTTGTTCTTCCTTCCTTCCTTCCTCATTTCCTTCTTTCTTCCTCCCTTCCTTCCTTCTTCCCCCCTTCCTTCTGTCCTCCCTTCCTCCCTCCCTCCTTCTTTCCTTCCTTCCTCCCTTCCTTCCTTCCTTTCTTCCTTCCTCCCTCTTTTCATTTCTCCCTCCCTCCTTCCTTGTTTCCTCCCTCCCTCCTACCTTCCTTCTTCCTCCCTTCCTTCCTTCCTTCCTCCCTCCTTTCCTTCGTTCTTCCTCCCTTCCTTCCTCATTTCCTTCTTTCTTCCTCCCTTCCTTCCTTCCTCCCTCCCTCCCTCCTTTCCTTCCTCGAGGACAACAGGAGGGTTAATGCAGGATGGTTGCATTGAAACAGAATCCTGAACTGATCTCTGTCGATGTACCTCCATTGTGTGTGTGTGTGTGCGTGTGTGCGTGGCTAACTAGCTAGCTCCACTCTCCAATCACATAATGACTTGGAGCCATCCGCTTCCTGAAAAACTTCCCACACTACAAAGCGATGTCAGACTCTTCCGTGTTCAAAGCTGACTGAAGTCTTTACATTGTATTTTACTCTTTAAAAAATGCACAACAGTCATTAAAATATACCAGGCACACCACACACACTGTACTACATATTTATGAAGGCTACATGTGCACTGATGGTAAAGTTACCAGGAGTCTACCCGAGGAAAATAACAAGCATTTGCAACTAACATTACTTCCAAATCACTCCTGCTATTTTATTTACAAGGAAAAGCATATATAGTTGAAAATATCTCATTTGTATGGTGGTATGACAGTGACGCCCTTTCACTTAAAAATTCATCCTAATTGGGGAATAGCCAAAAAAGTTACCCAGTGTATCATGTTGACTATTGTTGGGAAGGCAGAATGCTTCCTTTTCTGGAAATTGTCATGTTTTTTTTTATGTAGCGACTAAAAACCGACACATTTTTATTCATGAGCACCTAAATCAGGGGGGTCAAACATGCGGCCTGTGGGCCAGAACCGGCCCGCCGAGAGGTCCGATCTGGCCCAGTTTCCTTCTTCCTCTTTTCCTTCCTTCCGTCTGTCCTTCCTACCTTTCTTCCTCCTTTCCTCCTTGGCTTCTTTTCCTTTCTCCCGATCCTTCCTTCCTACCTTTCTTCTTTTTCTTCCTTCCTTCCATCTGTCCTTCCTTCCATCTGTCCTTACTCCCTTTCTTCCTTCCATCTTTCCTTTCTTCCTTCTCCTCCTTCTCCTCTTTCTTTTACTTACTTCCTGCCTTTCTTCCTTCCTTCCTTCCTTCCTTCCTTCTTGTCTTCTCTTCCTTCCATCTGTCCTTACTCCCTTTCTTTCTTCCATCTTTCCTGCCTGTATCCTCTTACTTCTCCTCCTTTTTTTCCTTCTTTGCCCTTGAATGAAAATGAGTTTGGCACCTCTGACCTAAATGTTTTCAATCATTTAAAGTTGTGGCTGGATCAATATGAAATTGCAGTTGAATCAAATCTGATATTGGTACACAGTGTTGTAATAAATGTATTTAGATGTGTACCAAATCATCTGAGAAGGAAAGACACGCCCCCTTACCTCAGGTCTACATATAATACCATTGACATCTACTTGTATTTAAATATGGTTGTGATTATATCCAGCAGTCACTATATACAGCAGCGATGTACTATCACTGCTTTAAAAAAAAACTCCTTATGCCTTGCTGACACTCAGCACTCAGTGTGTTTCCTCATTTCTGTCTCCAGAGTTGTGACAAGAAGTTTATTTGCAAATCCTTCAGTGGCTTTATATCAACAAGCAGGCACTGGTTTCCCTTCTGGGTAATAAAATTATTTCCAAGCTAAATCTTTTAAGCCCCAGCCAACATTGTTAGCAAGGACACCAGATAAAGGCAGCTACAGTGAACTAATAAGTATTCTTGGTGCTGTTTTATTACAACCTCCATATTAGCCAAGCTTAGCAAAACACTTCTAATTCGTCCAAATACATTTTCTAAAATGGATTTTATTGCTCAAGTGAGAAGTGAGATGATGTGTGGGTAAAAAAAAAAAAAAAGGAGAAAGTATGCTTTTTCTTCAGTCATTGTCTCTTCACACAGGAATAAGCATCTTTGCAAAGAATTAATTGGCAGCCCTGCTGAGTGTGTGCATGTGTGTGTCTCAGCTTCTTCTGCTTTGCCCTTTCATTGGCCTGCAAGTTGCTAAAAATGCAACGACAACCACATCAAGCATCAGCGAGAGAGAAGCGAGCATTAAATTCCAATATTTCTTGCTTTCTGCTTCTTGGCCACCTTGAAATTTAATTATTGTAATGTATTGTCCTAAGTGCTCTCCAAGGCCGGGCCATAAAAGGCAATAAAAGGCAAAGGAGTACTGGAGCCATTTGATTCTGTTTCATGGGAAAACTTTCTAAATGTCCTTTATTACTCCAGAAAATGAATGAAACACATAAAGTATGGATGGGAAGAGTTGGATAATCAAGGTCTCTTTGCATTATTCTCTTTTCCACTTGACAAAGTTGAAGGCTTTCAGCTCTTTCAGCTCTAAAAGCCTTCAAGCACTTGAAGGTTAACCATAAACCATTTTTGTGTAGGTGTAACTTACTGTTACTGCTTAAATGAGCAACTAAATAAGGTGTTTATGAAGCTGAAGTATTATAACATCTGAAGTTGATGCAAATGTCTCAGTATAGTATTTCCAGGGGAGTAGTTTTCTGCATATGCATATTTCATTATCCAAACTGTTTATGTTCAGTTTACATTTTCATAAATTCCCCGTTGACATAAAACATAAATTGACAAAGTGAGGGAATCTAAGATGGGAAACTTCATCTTAATGCATATTACTTTATTGAAGTACACAGATTACAATTATTGTGGAAATGGTGCGCCAATGGTTAAAAATATATTACTATAATGTGGAAATCTCTCTGGGTCTCATCACATCGTTGAAACCTTCTCTTTTTAGCAATGCTTTAACAATACACTAAACAAAATCAGTGTCTCTACTCTACAAGCATAACTTTTCTCAATTGAACCAGCTTAGAAAAGCGTGTGACAGTTGTTTTGTCAGTGTCAAAACACCCACACATTGCCTTCCTTTCCCCTATATCAGCCTTTTCACAGCAGAGTCAGCTCATAAAAACAGATATGCCATATTCAATGTATTATTTAAATCATCCATATCAAAGGCATGCTTCATTCTGTCATGTTGAGATGATAGAGGTTTTGGCTCCTGGTGGAAAACTGTAGTAGCCTTGTCCCAAACAGGACTGAAGGAATATTTGACCTAAAAAAGAAAGTGTGTGTGTGCGTCCTCTGCAAAATAAAAGTTCAAAACTATCTGAAACAAAAATTGACACCCTTTCAGATTATGCAATGGTTGAGTTGTTGATACAAAGGACTGTCAAATGCAACCTTGATTACACGGACACCAATGTTACGCTTTGTTTGTCGGCAGATGAATGACGTCAGGTAACCACCATGCATGAATTGAGGCATCTTATCTGGTTTCTCTATAGGGGATTATAAACTATAAAAAGTGATAGCAGATACAAAATGAGAAGATCACACACAACAAACACGATGAGACAGACTACAGCTCATTGTTTGAAGCTCATGCTGCTACTGAATGTGCCTTATCTGCCTGTGCTTGCAGAACAAAAGATGTGTGTGTAGGCTTTGGGACAACGCAGTCATCATAGATATAAAACACTACATGCAACATTACGTCAAAACTCAGGACTGGGATAACCATTTGTCTTACCTGTGTGTTGGTTACAGTCGCCACCTATAGGCAGGACCTAAGAGACCATGGTGTAGAGTAGTTGAGAGATCTTTAACACAGTTGAGTTTTGTGTGTGTGTCAGAGAGAGAGGGAGAGAGATAAATATATCTTCTGTACAGTTTATAACATTTATATTAATATATTACAGTAAGTGTGTTTCTTTCTTGTCCCTCTGATTGTAATTGCCTGCCAACGTAGGCCATAATATTGAATCTATTTAGGATTTATATATAAAAGATATTGCTTAATGTAGTATATTTGCCATTGAAAATAGCTAAGACAGTTCTATCATATTATATTCCAGCTAAATTGAAAAAGGAACATCATTATATGAAATATAAAAAGCTTATGTTCATGATTGAAAGCATGATTTGTTCCCATAAAGCTATAATAATCCAAATTCTACCAGACTCTTTGGGGTTTTGTTTTGTTTTTGTTTTGTTTTTTTCATCATTCAGGATAGGCACAGTTGTCTGACACTCATTACTTTGAATAAAAAACAATATTGGTGTATTGGAAGAAAAATATGAGGATTATAATGACAACATAAGCCCCTTTCACCACAGGTCCCAATTACAGCAAATATAAAACTGCAACCAGGTAAAATGACTGTTATATGGTTCCTGCCCAGGATGGCAAGTAATTGTGACACATTGCATCTAGTGTTTTATATCTATGGCAGTCATCCCTACCACCCCTTCCTCCTCTGTGCTTAAAAGTGATTTGCTGGTGTGCACATCAGAGGCAGGCCGTCTGTGTGCATGTCAAGGCTTGTACTGAGCACAGGGTACTGCGGATGTTCACAAACGCTCTGGAGATTTAGGGATTGGAGCAAGTCCAGAACTTCAAAGGCTCAGTTGGGAACAGATATTCAAATCAGACTCAATGCCATGAAAGAATGGGATCTGCACCATTAAAATATTCTTTGGAGACACATAAACATGGGGCAGCTTTTTGACTCTGCGTTTTACTTTGATATTATGTAGGCAGCATGTTGTTAACTTCCAGACCTTATCAAACATATAGTACATGCACCAAAGTCTTAAAGCTGCTATATGTAACTTTTCTCCTAAAAGTTTTTTTCTTATTCTGATTTTGTTTAAGTATATTCAAATTGTAGATACTTTCAGTTGCAAATGTGTGATTTTGGTGCATAGGTAGTCCTTGTCCATCTTGACCCCAATACAATACACAATAAGTGGACCTGATGTTTTTGCTCTTGGACCTTTACTGCCTGCAATGACATTTTGGCAGAGATTTTTGGATTTTTTGATTAACCCTCCTGTTGTCCTCGAGTCAAGGAAGGAAGGGAGGGAGGAAGGAAGGGATGGATGGAGGGAGGAAGAAGGAAGGGAGGGAGGGAGGAAGGAAGGAAGGAAGGAAGGAAGGAAGGAAGGAGGAAGAAGGTAGGACGGAAGGGAGGCGGAAGGGAGGAAGGAAAGGAGGGAGGAAGAAGGTAGGAAAGAAGGGAGGAAGACAGAAGGGAGGGAGGAAGGGATAAAGAAGGAAGGAAGGAAGGAAGGATGGATGGATGGATGGATGGATGGAAGAAGGAAGCAGCGATGACCAGGCCCAACTTGTAAAACTTTCTACTCACTGAAGTAGTGTTTCTTCCCTGCTCATTAAGCCATTACAATATTTTCAATGTACTACTGATTCTATTAGTTGGTCAGAGAGATTAAATACATTTAGCTACGCCTGGGATGTTGGTAACTTACATGGGACAGATAAACTAACAAATATCCACAAGGCTTTACAGTGTGATCTGGGAAGTTGTCATGCTGTTGTAACCTATTTATTTTGGTTTTGAAGTAAACAAAAAAGTGTTTTTGTGGTGTCAAAGTAACTCTCCATCTGAACAGTATTTCTCTCTTTTCTTCTGACAGGAGGCCAGTTTGTCAGTCTGGATGCTTTTCAGTGACAACACAGCCGCCACTCTGACTTACTTTGATCCCAAAGACTACAACCTCAACGCCTCCTCACTGGATGACAAAGTTGTGTCGGTATCCCAGGAGCCTCAGCAACGCTGGCCTGTGGTGGTGGCAGAAGGAGAGGGATCTGGTGAGATGGTGCGTGTAGAGATGACTATCTGTGAGGCTTGCCAGAAGACCAAACGCAAAAGCATTATTGCATCTGCTGCAGTTTATGTCAAGGTCCGCTTTGGTCCAGAAGAAGACTCAGAGGAAGAAGCAACAACTGAGGGTGAGATTGAGTTGGCGCCCGTTACCAGACGTCCAATCATTGATCCAAACATCAGTGGAAGAATTTATGAGACATCTAATGAGCAGCCTGCTAGTGTTCCCATTGATTACACCAATTTCCCCACCATTAGCAACCAGGAGCATCCAACTGAGAGTGATGAAGAGGAGGAAGAAGATGAATTTGTGCATTCACCTCGCAACATGACTGACCTTGAGATTGGCATGTATGCTCTGCTCGGAGTCTTTTGCCTAGCCATCTTAGTCTTTCTGATCAACTGCATCGTCTTTGTGCTAAAATATCGCCATAAGCGGATCCCACCCGAGGGCCAGGCCAACATGGACCATTCCCACCACTGGGTGTTCCTGGGAAATGGCCAACCACTTAGGGCCCAGTGTGATCTGTCACCACAACAGGTAGAAAGTCCCAGTAACCCTTTGGAGGGTGTACAGACTTGTTGCCATGGGGACCACCACAGCAGTGGCAGTTCCCAGACTAGTGTTCAAAGCCAGGTACATGGGCGGGGAGACGGCAGTTCTGGCGGCTCCACAAAGGAGAACGGTGAGGAGGCAAGTTCACCAACCTCCAAGCGCAAGAGAGTCAAGTTTACCACCTTTACCACCCTTCCAACAGAGGAGCTGCCCTATAACTCCATCCCCATAGCAGATGAAGAGGACATTCAGTGGGTTTGCCAGGATATGGGCTTTCAAGACCCAGAAGAACTGCATGATTACATGCGCAGAATAAAAGAAATCGCCTGAGACAGAAGGTGCAGCGTTACGCACCGCTCTCAGCTTTCTAAAGAAACGTTTCTTTCTATTTTTCTCTTTTTCACCTAAGTGAAAGATAATTTTTCACAGACTAAAAGGCCAACTGTTGTTTTGGTTAGGGTTTGTTCCATTTAGTTTGCACAGTGCTGTAATCTTATACACGCTCACACTTCTCAGAATGGAAAAAGAGAATACAAGGAAGCCAAAGACTTGACCTGAGGATCTCAATCAGAAGAGAAATCTCTTAATCTTGGCTAAGGGAAAACATGTTTCACTGGGAAGCTGAGCCATGGATATAGAAGTGAGAGCTGCTCCAGTTCTCCTATTTTCAGGATTTGATTCTAGAGGAAACCTGATATGAACAGGAGTGTAGAAGAGGTTTGGAAAAAGATGTGTTTTTGCTGGTGCAGTTGGATTCTGCAGTACTGTACCTACTCCAAACAAAGAGGCCTTTGATGAACAGAAGAACTGTCAAAGACTCTCATTAAAGCTATCTTAAAATCATTTTTGTTTTTGCCAAAGTAGGAAAAATGTTGTTTTTAAATGGCAAAACTTTCTTCATTGTTGTTCTTGGTGCAGCACACTCATAATTTGTACTCATGTCCATTCCTTACATTTTTCTACATTTCATAGGTAGTCAAAAGCAGTGCCCTACTATTAGTCCTTCTGGTCCTGAACAAATCTAATGCCTTATAAAAAATGGTCACGGTTCACTACTAATATCAGTACAGACACCCTGTTTTCTCACTACGGCTAGAGACAGTGTAGTAAGAGCAACTATGTATAATACTACAACTGATCTCGAGCATGAGGTATAAAAAGAAACGAGCTTGTGTATTGTGAGGATCTCTAACATTCTTTGCATGGAAGGGGATCTTGAGGCACAATCAGCAACTTTTTCCAAATTTGTAAATGTTTGTATTGTAATTGTATAATCATTCATACACATGACTAAAGTAAATATGTTACCATGCATTACACGCATGCCATGTCAGGCCTACATACATGCAGACGTTCCTCTCTAATATATGTATATACCGTATGAAGTGAGGGATGCCTCCGGTTACTAAGATAGAAGCATAGGAAGTCGGCTGAAGTCTTGAAAATTTCATAGTCTTGTGGTGAGTAAAAGGTTCCCCTTGGTAATGTCATGACAGATCTGTAGCGTTAAAACAAACTGATATCACATTTGACTGGTGAACATGGGGATTTGCTATGCATCGAAATTGTAACAGAATGAAATCTTTCTCACCGAACACAAGATCCTCTAAACTCTGCAGGAAATGTCATCTACCTGAAACGAAGATTACCGAATAAATTATTGATTTTGCTCCATCATTTTAAATCATGGCCATCCCATGCTGTCATGCTGTCATGCTGTTATTCAAAAACATTGTGTTATTCTGTATGTAGTCCCTATTTTGTTTAGTCTATTCCAGTGAGCTCATATCTAGAGGTCACAAAATTTGCTTTGAACAATTGTGTAAGGACAGTGCCAGAGACTAGCAGTTCTTACTATTAACGAAATCAGTGCTGTTTGTACTGGCACTCAAACTGTGTGGATACCATGGGTGTTATTTTGACACCATGTAAAAGTATCTCAGGATGCTGATTTGGTTTGATAAAATCCTGGCTGGACAAATCAGAGTGATTGAAAGCAACACAACTAGTTGGTGTAATTTGCAGGTTTTGTTTTTGCAGGTGTGTTAATTGCTGTGTTGAGCTTTTAAAGGGTTTACTGACGTGGGGGGCTTAAGCTACACTGAAGCAGAAAAAAAAAGGAACAATCTGGCAGATTTTAGAAAGAACATAAAATATCTGAAGTGAGATTTCCACCAAAACAATGTTGAGGCAGCCCGGCGACGTAACCGAGAGCATGATGACAGCAGAGCTAATAGTATTTTTAATTGCAGTTGCCCTGTTAGTGTAGTGTATGCTTTTTAGTACTAGAGTGGATGACGTTTGAAGGTTGTTATTCCAGCTCTGATTTCACATAAAACAAGTTCTTTCAGGACTAATGAAACAACCGAGAGATTAAAAAAAAAAATAGTTTCTGAGTCACTTTCCTTTAATGCTGTACTGCATTTTAAGGGCTTGGATTTTTCTTTTATGTTAACTGACTGACTGATTTTGGTGATCCTATGAGAAAACTAATGTAACATGCTCCCTTTGTTGTGATAATGAGCATAAGCTTTTTTGTCACTTAAAATGTACATCTGTCACTCAAAATGTACAATATTTTGTAACCATCCAACCTGCTTTTCAGCCCCTACGGCCTTATTAAAGACCCAATCCAGAATTATTGTTCTCCTTGTGGCAGCGCTGTTTTGCGAAAGACACAATGAATTAGAGACATATTTTGTGTTCACTTTGAAAATGTGTTGCTCCTTATTCAACGACTAACCATATGTGACGGCTAAACTCAAGTGCTAAATGTGAGCTGAAGGTGGAAATATTGTCAATACAAGGAGCAAAACAGGCTTTACCTTTTCAATAGTTTGAAAGTTGCCATGAGATTATTTTCCATCAGTAAACCTTTGAATATTCTACATGTACATGTATATAGACCTACATTTGATACACTCATACATCCTGGATTGGGACTTTAAGGATTTGGTTTACTGCATGCCCTCTCTATGTTCCATGTGGTTGAAATGAATAATGACCTGATTCTAGTGTTACATAATATTCGATCTGTGTTAACATCTAAAGGGAAGATGAAGCATTGTTTTTGACAAGCCAAGCCCGTCCTTCAGCCACAGCATCACCCTGATTTCCCATGAAATTGAGAGCAGCAGTAGCAGCCAGCTGGAAATGTTTTAAGTTTTTAACGTTATAAATGATGGTCTCTCAGGATGAATGTAGGATTCTTAACTAAACCTGGCTGTTTTGTGTTTAGTGTTAATGTGGTCAAGCCCATGCTGGTGACACTACTATAACAGATTAAGTATCTAATAGCAGCTTCACACAATGTTTTCTTGTGATTTTCCTGCTGATTTAATCACACAGTATGTAAATACCTTGCCTATTACATGGTAAATCTCAAAAATATTTTATTTTACAGATAATTCTTAGATCCTAGTCCTTTTTCCTTGTTTTTTTTTTTTTTCTTTGTAATGCTGCTTTGGTGACGGTACACATACGGCACATTTTGTATTTTCTACAAGCTGCTACTAGAAACTTACAAGTAATTGAACATCTTGAATTGTACTTTCCTGCGACCCCCCCTTGTGCACGGTGTGCGCAGCTCAGTCAGCTGTGCCAAGTAACCACCACACTGACTATAATATGTTAATGTACAGAGCACTGTTAAATTTCCTGTATTCTCTTGAAAACAAACCCTTGTATTTTCCCGTTATATGTAAAGTACTAAAGAAAATGCAATACACAGAGGATGTGTCATTTTTGCTTCACCTACCAGTACTGAAGACTAAAGAAAAAATGGTAATTTTCTACTTCAGCAAGATGTTTACTATGTGTCAGCACAGATTTTATTAATAATTCAGCGTCAGTAGCTTATATGAAGGAACAGTCTGACCTTGAAGGAGTTTGGCTCATTGGTCGCTTAATATCTCACTAGAGGATTGGTACCAAAATCATAAACATCTTTGATTTATACTGAAAGTAATGTTTATTTGTAGCAACAGTCCTTCTGCAATTTATGAGTTACTTACATGTTATTTTAACCTCCACATAAAACAGTATGGATTGCTACAAATTCAGTGACAAGAACATCAAAACAACCAAAAAAGAAGGTTAAAAGTAGTTTATTTGCTTGAATTATAACTATACAGTCTATACAGTAGGTAGCTGACACCTTGGATGTGTCCCTGTCAGGGTTGATCAGATCCTGGCTTGGGTCCTACTATTGTTTGAAGTCCATGGATCGCTGCTGCTCATCCCTCACTGTGCTGTGTTTTGAAGTCTCTCCCCTCATATTCAATTGAAATTCCCGCAGCAGTGTTAAGATCCTGCAGAGAGATGTGTGTGTACAAACTTACAGTACTGAACTCCTACTGATGCAGAAACTCCTGTCCACAAAATCCATACTTGGAGGTGCTTATTACAAGACTGTAGTGTTTACTCCTTTACTTCACTTCATTTGGGCAGCTGGGATCAAAGCCTTTTGAACTCAGGTAAGGCACACAGGTCATTAGGAGGGAGTGAGTGGGTTTGTGGGACTGAGGAGACAGATGCTGACATCTGACTGCCAGCAGCAAAAATTTGCATAATGGACTGGAAAATAATACTGCCTTGAAGATCTTCATGGTCATAGTTTTGTATGAAAACTAAATGTTTGTCATACAGCAGAAATCACAAGTCTGGATTATTACCAAAGTGTTACGGAACAGAAGACGTGGTTTATGTTGACCAGATTTGGGACAAATGCATCAAAAATTAGTGGATCACATCTGATAACACTCCTGTTGTCCTCGAGTCAAGGAAGGAAGGGAAGAAGAAGGATGGAAGGGAGGAAGAAGGAAGGAAAGGGAAGGAGGGAGGAAGAAGGAAGGAAGGGAGGAAAGGAAATAAGGATGGAAGGGAGGAAGAAAGAAGGAAAGGAGGGAGGGAGGGAGGGTGGGAGGAAGGAAGGAAGGAAGGAAGGAAAGCGGATGGAGGAAGGAAAGAGGAAGGGAGGGAGGAAAGAAGGAAGGAACAGTCAAAACAGACAGGGTCAATTTGACCCGTGAGGACGACAGGAAGGTTAAAAACAACTCCTTCAACTCAGAAGGTAATTACAGTTATATATATTTTTAATTATATAGATTCATGAGCAAGTCTTGAATTCAAATGATTGAACAGTAGAATAATGTATTTCCTGTCTGAGTTAAGTTCATTAAAATCCAAAAGAAGTATGTTTTAAATAGTAGGTGTTCATGAAGGATCATAATTTGAATATCTTCAAAGTGAGGAGCAGTTTTCTGGGCCAAATCCACTTTTATGAGAAATAAAGTGTGTGTCTGTCTATTGATCCAAAGAGCACAGCACAAACTTTCATATCAGTAACATAGGAAATATGAAATGTTCCTCACTCTTTTTATTACATTTTCATCACCTTTGGTTTATTAAAATACTTCATGAAGATGGGAACAGAACTGTATGAAGAAACAAAAACCAGGCTGAAAGGAGTCGTCGAAAGTAGTCTGTATGAGAGTTGGTGGTGCTGGTGGGTCTGTGGTCCATGAATCACTGGAGAGAACCACTGTAGTTCCTTTATAGCATATAGTTACACAACCTCCACATGTAATATGGAAAGGTCACAATGCAACAATGATGATTAATATCTCCATGGAGATTCTGGCAAACTGTAAATAGCAATTTAAATAGAGCTATTTAAATAAAGATATATTGAGGGCATCAGAAATTTAACATGGAAATTGATTGCAGAGGTGATAACTGGTTGTTCATTTTAGCTGCACTGTCTAAATTGGACACTGTAAAAAGGAACAAAACATGCAATGCTTGTTTTTCACCAAGACAACCAAAACAAATGAAACTTTAGAATTTGACTTTTTGTCTACTTAAGATATAGCTGCAGGATTTGTGGGATCATAACTAGACAGACATGCATTAATACTATCTTTAGGACTCGTAACAGCAGAGATGTGATTATCGGGATACTCAAAAAAAAAAGCCATGGGCAAATTAACTTCACATACTATGACATATGATTTTAATACAGTAATAAACACTGTGAGGATGAATCTGAGGTTTCTGGTCCTGAATTTAAATGTAGGAGTTAACAGTCCAGCCACACCACAGGCTATGACTATGATGTGTCTCCATATGGCGCCATAGGAAAAAAGTACAGTAGAGTAATTGGATTCATGTCCTTTTTTCATTTCATTCTCAACCAGTAATACACTGTAGCAAATGCACTTAATTACACATTTTATTCTCAGACAAACAATATAAGTGCACCCCTGATAATAACAGGACTTCTCTGGTTTAACATATTATTTTTCTGATGCTGCATGTCAGTGGCATTTCAGCACTGGAATAGATTCTGCTCAGTGGCAATTTGTTTCAATGTGGAGTGCAGGGGTGACACTGAGTGAATCAATCTGCAAGTCCTGGGTGAGTGTACCAGCCATTTATGCCTTATCTAACCTGTAATAAAGGGTCACTTCTGCAGTGGGGCTCCTTCAAACCGGTATTCACATCAAATCGTTGAGGAGGAACCCCGCTGAAAATACCTGCATGTTACCAGACAGCGGATAGATACAGTACTTTAGCTCTGGGACTTAGATTTAATTACATTCCTATATTGATGTGTATTGTTGTGTGGTGTAAAACATTTCTGGCCCCATTTTATGTCTTGTTTTGTCTTTTTTTTCTTTTTTATTCCCGTGGATAACAGGCCAGTCATGAAGAGTGTGCTCTCATGTCAAGATATTTCCAGAGCAGCTACAATGAAACCTGACAGCAGAAATATCTTTTAACTATATAAACCATCACCAGTAAATGTCAGGTTTCTGTGTCAGTGTCTCGAAATCAAAAAAAGAGAGCCGTCTTTCTAGACTCACCATTTTCACAGGTGTGTGTTCAGCAATCATACAGGGAAAAATCCATCATATAGCATAGAGAGATAACAGCCTCACACTGACAGCTGCCTCTATAGACCACAATACAATGCTGGGACAAGACATGTTGCATTTTAGGTAAGAGCTACAACATTTCTTTGCATTTCTTTTTCATGTATTTATATATATATACTTTTTAAGTTAAAGCTTCTTCTCTGGAGAGATTAAGTGAGAAATAACTGACAAACTCAGGAACAGTTCACACCCAAAAAGTTTTAAACCTCTTGAGCCTCTTGTACATCACAGCTGTAAGTTCTTAAGTGAGATGAAGGTCACATTAAAGAAGAACTCTACCCATTTTACAGATGTTGAGGAGTGTGCCACTTGAGTCAGCGTCACTTAGAGCTAAAAAAAATTAAAGTTTGAAAATTGGGTGTGTGGTGTTAGAAAGAAGGGAGGTTACCAGATATCTGTATCCCAATCCTTATCTCTGCTTTAGGTTAGCAGCTCAGGCTACATTAGCTGCTAATTATCATCACACACGACTCTCCAACTGAACTGTTAGTGGTCAGTATCTCATTTTTTTAAATGTCCACCACAAGCCACGATTCCAGCAATATCATTGGAGTGCTTATGCTAAATGTGATTATTTTTTTAATGAGCAACACTAATCAAACAGTAATGTATTTTGAGATATTCTCGTTTAAGATTCCTGCATCCAGACGCGATAGAGGTGAATGTAATTTTGTGTGGTGCTCATAAAATTGGAAAAAGTCTGAGGATGAAAAGACCAAAACCACCAATGTGTTTATCTCTAAGACTTTATATCTAGGTCCTGTAGTTTTAAACAAACAGGAAATGTGAATTTGTTAGGGACTATTTTCAGCTGCGGATGAGTTCACATTTGTTGCTTTAGGCTAGAGAGTATTTACAGGACAGGACAGTGTATGTGGTTTGACTCAAAATAAAACACAGTGGCTGTGCTCATGGAAGTGAGAGAACATGTTGCTCCATGCAGCGGTGTGGCTAACTGATGCGTTTTTAATAGATTTTGGCCAACAATTGGTCTTTTCATAGGAGTTAGGGAAACAAAATCACATTATTTTCAGAAGTCAGTGTCCCTTTTACTCTGGATAGGGTTTTCACAGCTATTAATTCAGTATCAACTAAGTGTCAATGAAAACTGTTGACAGCTAATTCTCTAGATTGTCCAAATCCCAGGACATAATTTCTTGCTTCAGTGCCATTTTAAATGCTCTGAACACCACAAACAAAATTTAATTTCCCTGAGTTGGAGGAAGGAGTCAGTTTGACCTGTAAAAGCAGGAAAAGCACCGATGGAATTATTGTAATTAACCCTGTAAATTCAAATTATCTGAAACTGGAGTGTTTATTGGACCTTCTGACAAGTAATTAAAACAATTATTAAATTACACTTTGCATATATCAGTTTTATTTATATATCATATTTGATTTTTTGCTATTTATTTTTCATTGCATGTTTTTTTAAACATCATATTGAATACAACATATCACCACCTACAGCATTTTTAATACATGATGATACATAATGCATGAATTGCAATAAAATGACAATTGCTGTATCTGATTTGATACGATATGTTCAACATGAACTTACCATAAAATAAGCTACAAAATATAATTAATTCACCTTGCATTGGTTTATCTGTGCACTACATGTATCTGATTGTATACATTAGTTTTTTGAGGAAAGAAATGGTCTCACTGATGATATAGAAGCCTCTAAAACTCATGCATCAAATATGATTTGCTTGATGTTATTGGGTTAAGTTAATAATCATGGCTCCAATCCATAAGTGAGCCAGCTGCAGGGTCCTATCTTCATAATGCATTGGGATGGCAACTGGGACAATTAAGATAAATATAGATTCGTCATTAATGTCATTAATGTTTATGATGTCATTAGTTAGTTACTCCTGTGGTTTTCCTGCCATGACAAGTCAACATGTCCACTGAAAAACACATCTACTCTAAGACAGCAGACATCTCTGACAGATATCCCTGAAGTGGAACAAATAAAGTATTTAGTCAAATATGTTATTTTGTCACTCTGGCAATATAATTTTAACATAATAAGAGTCAGATCACCCTGACTCATATTTCGTTGTATTTCCATAAGGTTGGGTAAACAGGCTTTAACAGCTACCGTTTTTATTTTTAACTTGTGTTCACTGACATTTAGCTTTTTATCAGATGGATGTAAAATATATAGGGAGGTAAAGGATAATGAGGAACATTGAGTATCTGAACAGCTCTGGTTTACTGACATGACATGCTGTAGCATTAACTAAGCTACACAAAACCAGCTCTTGCAGCCTCTAGGAGGAGGACACTTTTTTCCCGAAGTAATCTTCAAGCAGTTACGATCAAACATACGAAGAAGTTGTTTGACAGAATCCACAATAGGATACAATTAGGTTTCTTCTGCAGCTTTGACACAGCGATGTTGCACTTTGTTGTTTTTTTCCCCCTCCTCGACAAACAAACTGATTTTCCCCCCAAACAACGAGAGGAGTTGCCAATAAAAAAATGGCAGTGTCAAAACAAGCTGCATTCACTGAGTCATGATGCCATCTCTCAGCCAGGTCAATGTGCTGCGCCAGGGGCCTTTCTAGCAGAACCAACATTATTCACCGCTTTAAATGGTGTGTACTCAGGAGCTGCTGCGGAGCGTTTGGCGAGCACTCACCAAACAATATGTCCTCCCACTGCTCAACTCACACAATTCCAGTATCTATTTCCTTCTTTCTATATCAAAGGGACTGGCTGTGCACACTGAGTGGAACTACTGTGATGTTTTAGTGTGTTTTTTTTTTCTATGGGAAGATAGTTTTGCATCCGAAGACACACAAAACAGCGGATTGTGGTGGGTAAGACTCAAGGCTCAAGGTAAGGGTTTCCTGTTTTCAAGTTTCGGCAATGAATGAAAGCCAAGAAGGTTTTCTCTGGTACATGAAGTCATATATGGCTCAAAGATTTTTTTTAAAAAACATGGTTGAACATGATAGAAATTATAGATGTTTTTCAAGCCTTCGTTTTAGCAACCTTTAACCCTCCTGTTGTCCTCGAGTCAAGGGAGGAAGGAAGGAAGGAAGGAAGGAAGAAGGAAGGACGGAAGGAAGGGGGAAGGAAGAATGCAAGGGAGGAAGAAAGAAGGAAAGGAGGAAAGAAGGAAGGGAGGAAGAAGGAAGGAAAGGGGGAAGGAAGAATGGAAGGGAGGAAGAAAGAAGGAAATGAGAAAGGAAGGATGGAAGAAGGAAGGAAGTATGGATGGAAGGATGGAAGGGAGGAAGATGGAAGGTAAGGAGGAAGGAAGGAAAGGAGGAAAGAAAAGAAGGAAGAGAGGAAGGTAGGACGGAGGAAGGAAGGAAGGAAGGAAGGAAGGAAGAAAGGAAGGAAGGAAGGAAGGAAGAAAGGAAGGAAGGAACAGACAGGGTCAATTTGACCCAAGAGGACGACACAAGGGTTAATGCTTTTTCAATGGTCTCCTTGTGCTTAAGACTAACAGTGAAGACAGCAACTATGCAACACACCAAATAACCATACATGTTTTATGAACTCAAGTGCTGAATGACAAATTCAACTTTTCTAACCCCAACACCAAATTGTCCTATAAGTCCTATAAGTCCTGAAATCACAAGTTAGAGGTCACGATTCAACTATTATTTGTTTAAGTTTAATGTATGCAGTGTTGACAGCTCATGACATCCCATCCTGACATCCATTCGGACTTGTTCAGTTTGAGGGTGCTTTTCAGAGCGATCCCTCAAGCATGAGTGTGTGGGAGTCTGTTTGTCTCCTGGTACGGCACTCAGGAAACAGAAGTCAAAGTTGAGAATATAGCTTTTGGCCACTGAGTGACATCTGCTATGATGTGTGAGAGATGGTGTGTTCAGACCACCACTCACCTGCTTGTTATCGGGCCCTCAGGAAGATATGAACCAACAACAACAGTGACTGAAACCAGGGCTGATGCTTACTGGCCCTTTCGATATGTGCAGTTTTAAAATAAGAAAGTTGTCTGTCCTCATAAGATAAACTACCGAATCAGGCATGTTGGAAAATGCCCCAAAACAAAATATGTGTATATTCCATAAACTGTTAATATAGACGGACTTAGCGGTTGGTTTGCATTGGAGCTGATTTGTAGGCCAGACCTGCAACTTATGGTCAGAGGGAGCCATCTTTTCCAACTGGAACCAGGACCCAAATAAGGAGTGTTGGGTGTTGCCTTCCCCCAACTCCTCAGACTAAAGTGAACACTAGCTTACCAGGAACACAAGGCGGTGCACTCTTTGCTAACTATGTGAATTACTGTGAGTAGACTTGTGGAACCAAGGAGAGCAGCAGGCAAGCAAACTTTAAATCACAGCTGTCAATCAATTCCCACAGGCAGACATCAAAGCTATGATAAGAGTTCAAATCTTATTAATGGAGAAATAATTTCCAATTGACCACCAGCATACTTATAATAGGGCCTGAATTTAGCAGCTGAGACCATAATGACCAGCATCTATTGACTGTTGGTGGCATTGCACTTTAAATTACTTCTGCATTGAGGCTGTACCTTCCAGCTGTGGTAATTGCCACTTGGTATGTTGAAGTGACAAAGCCCTATAGAGGCTGTAGAAATTATGACTCTTGTCGATCAGAGCTAAAGGTACATTAATGAAATGCTGTTATAAAGCCACACTTTCTAAAGAGTTGGGTGGGTGGTATAGGAGTGGATAATAAAACATTGCACTTGGACAGAGGAGACAGCTGTTTTTTCTTTCCATTTCCTGGTGGCAATCAATGTTGGTTTCATGTTAGCAGGACCATGATCATTCCTTAACCTTAATAACGTATTTTTAGAGTATAAACCTTACAAAACATTGCAGCAACATTGCCAATAGAGCAGATTGCATCAGATCAGAAAATGCTCATACATGTGATTCTGGAGCTAAGAGATTTCAGGTCTCATTCATCACTTCCTATGTGGAGTCCCCAAGTCTCATAGGCAATACCAGAAAGCCAAACATAAGCAACCATTTACCTGAAATTGCTTAAACTCTGCAGGGCCTTAATGCTGCTGCTTGCTGGCCGTACTTCACTTCATGTAGGGGCTACAAAAAAACCCTGTTTTTAAAAAATGATTTCTGATTGGACCGTGCAGCGATCTCCGTGTAATGACATGCAAATGCATCTCTCAGACGGTGAAAATGTGTTTTTAGTCCACTGCCACCTTCACAGCAGGCCTGGGAAGCTCAGTCCGCTTTGATGTCGGAGCTTAGCTCATGATGCGTTCATGTCATGTCGGAAGTCTGCGTAGGCTCCATCGTCACCCACTTAGTGTTATGAATTGTGTAAGTGTTGTCACAAGCAGCGAACATGTCACTGGATTCACCACGTTTGCCATATATGATGCTAAAACCGTTCAGTTCATTATTCATGTTTGTTATTCATGTAAGGTCATTTATTTATGGTTGACTTTAAAGTTTAACTAAACTAAAGTTAAAGTTAGCATTCAGATGAACTCTCTCAAGTGTTGTCTGCTTTTTATTTCATGATGTGCATCAATCTTACAGACCTTTTTGAAAGTACAGAACACAAATTGATAATAAATACTAATACAAATTACTTTATACAACCTTAGGATGTAATGAACTACTTGCACATACACAAACCCGCAGGTAGACTTAATAGGAGCTGTTGGCAGCTTCCCTTAAATGGATGAGAAAGGGAGGGTTTACAGCCTCAGTGGGAATCAACATGTTGTCAGGGTCCATCGGCAGCAAGCCCTCTGTAAGAGGGTGATAACCCCAAGCCGTTTTCTCAGCCAACATGTCCAACTTAATCATCAGTAAGAGCCTGACCTAAAAGAGGAAATGCAAAGAAAGCAAATTCCATAACAAACAAACCATATAATTTTGTAAGTCTGCATGACGTGTCTCATGTGAAGCTTATGAATCTTGGATGCCTTTTAATTTAGAAATGTGATTAATTAAAGCTTTACATTGCCTCAATAGCATAGAAGAGCACACGTAATGCTTTAAAATCTTTTTATTTTACCTATTTTTTTGCATCCTCCAATTGTGTGTACAAAAACATAACATGTGGTTATGATCTAAAGCACAAATAAACACACCCACACCTTCTCACTATGATATGGGAAGGTGTGCATTGAGCTTCATCATGCTATGGCCTCTCTGCTCTGTGTGTTTGTGTGTGTGTGTGTGTGTGTGTGTGTGTGTGTGTGTGTGTGTGTGTGTGTGTGTGTGTGTGTGTGTGTGTGTGTGTGTGTGTGTGTATGTGTGTGTGTAGTTCAGCCCCACCCTCGGTCAAGCAGACACACAGACCTGCAGCTCTTTATACATCCATGAGACAGAGACAGAGAGCAGGGCGGAGCAGAGACAGAGATGGTGATGTAACCTGGTCGTTAAGTCCCTACTTCACACCCTGTGCGTTGTTATTGGGTGGTCAAAGGTTGACCCCCAGAGGCATCCTGAACACAGCAAATTAATAAGAAAATAAAAATTACAGGCAGGGGGTCATATAAATACACACACTTCTAGAGGATCCTAAGTGATGATCAAGACGAATTATCTATGTATGAGTCTATACATTGTTTATTAGGAAAATCCTGCATAGTATGTCTTTAAGTTCTGGAGTCGCCACATGAGTACACATTTGTTAAATGAGATTAACAATATTACAACCCCAAAGGATGGTTTAAAGAAACAAGATCCTGCTTGTAAGTCATAGCACACCACCATGTACTGCTGCACATCCCGAGTGAACCCATCATGTTACATGACGATTGAGGACATGCTTTATATAATTTATGTACATCATACATGATTCATCTCTAGCTATAGAAGAAAAGCCCAGTCTGATTTAAACTGAAGTGAAAACAGTATTGCAACACACGCTCTATTGAAGGACTAACTCTATAGTATCTGATGTTTTTTTCAGGTTTTTCAACATTCGAGAGGTCACTAGATTTCCCACTAAGTAGCTGTGATGTAACCAGCTGCAGTCTCATCTATACCTCCAGCATGTGTTAGTCCTTACCAATCCTTGCCGGTGGTTATTAAATTGCTCTGTATTCTGTGATGCAGCGACAAAGCAGGTTCATAAAAAGGGAATGCTTGTAACAAATAGCCAATTTCATGCAACATGGGGATATCTTGATGAGGTTATTTAGAGAGCTATAATTATTGTATTGATCTCTGAGGGGGAAGTGAAGTTGTTGTGAAAATAAATATGAGAAAATATAGTGGTGGAGTACACTTAAGTACTGTAGTTAAGTGTAATTTTGAGGTACATTTTCTGCTACTTTACACTCCTTCAATACACTTATCTGAAAGCTGTATTTATGGTTATTCTTTTTATTATGTTATAAAAAAACAGGTAAATACTTTAATCGAGCTCCACCTCACCCAGATACAACAGTAAAATGCTACTTACATATTGCTGCATCAATACTACCAATCTGATTATGCAATATAACATCAGTCACGGCACAGTAGCCTACTTTTACTTAAAGGATCTGAATGCTTTTTTTTCCACCAGCCAGCAAAAAGATACAGATATGAGATTTGGCTTATGTAATAATATTATCACTGTCAGATGAAAACTGTGTATCTCCTGTCAACTTTTCAGAAGTTATAAAAACAGCTTTGGTTTGAGCTTGTTCACAATGTATCTTGGAGATAATCCAGTTGACTTTTGAATAGGGTTTTTTGTGTATATGGGTTGCGCTTTGTATTATGTGTGTATCTTATTCCTCTGTGCAGTGGACCTGTAGTTAAAAGTCTATGAAATATTTTCATAAGTAGCTCAGCTCAGGTTAAGAGATGCTTGTAATGGGAATTCTTATTATTCATCTTCTCTGATCAAATGAGTAACTATGTCGTATGATTAGGTGTATGTGTGTGTCATGATCTGCTGACCATGACACCACTTATGTTACATGAAATGCTGATTGAGTGAACATCATGTATGTTATAATCTACTGACTAACCATTGTCCTGAATGTATACACATTATGACGTGACTATTGTGCTTACATTGTTCTGATCTCATAAGATAATGTATTGTATATAATCTGACTATTTCCTCTGCTCTGGTCTCACTTGTGCCATCTCACGGTTGAGACAGCAAGGAGTCCATCTGCAGACGACTGAATAAACTAGAGAAAGACAACGAACGACTTTGTGCTTCTTGATAATAAATATTGCCAGAACATGCTCTAAAAGCCTATTTGGAATTTTCAAGATTTTCAAGATAGCAAAGATGAAGAAACATGGCACCCAATGTAACGTTGTGGCTCATTATGAAGTTTGTAATACTTTTTTCAGAACAATAGAGGTCTACGGCACAGAGAAATAAGATATCAGGCTTTGGACACACACATACAATATTTCACCAGCCGTACCCTTTATGGGGAATCTTCTAAAGCCACGAAACAGCATGTAATCCTCCAATTTATATGAAAATGTGGAAATCATTAAACTTTGAAATACATGTTTTTAACAGCAGCTTACCATTTTACCACATATGGCTCAAGTGGCTTTAGGAAAGAAATATATTATTCATTTCTAACATAATGAGCAAACATTAACATAAGAAAATGAACATTGGTTCTCCTGCTGAGGTTATTTAATCACAGACATAAACTGTAAACTAATCACTAAGGGTGCCTTCTTCATATAAAGAAAACGCTGCGTCTTCAACACTGAGGCTGCAAAAGAGTCAGATTCATGCTGAGGTGATGAACTACAGATACAGTCAGCAACATCAATCACTCTTGGGAATCCAATGAATAATTTTCAGCACTCCTAATATGCAGTAGTAAATTTAATTCATTATTGATAACTATCATCAAACAATGCAAGCTACCTGCTAGTTTAGGAGGCCATCTTTAGCTGGCAAATGGCCTGGAAAGGCAACAAACATTCATTACATGTTTGATATAATCAATCATCACAGAAGGCAAAGTAGCTGTGCTGCTCTCTGAATGGCACTGCCTTGAGTTGATGAATTGGTGTGTGTCTATTCTTTAAACTACTTTGTGTTTTTTTCTTGTTTATCTTTGTTTTTGCTTGAGAAAGGCTGTGTCACTTGGTGCGGGTGAGTTTTCCTACAAGCTGATTAAAAAAAAAAATCATAATTTATTTTATTGTTATTTATCCCCATTAAGCCTGCTGGAAATGTAACACTTTAAGGACTTTTTTGAATATTCCCAACGTAATTGTGAAAAAAGCAACTCATATGAATCATCTATGTGTATAAACAGCAAATGATTAATTAACAACATAGTAGAACATAGTTGTAATGATGTTTAATGATATATCATCACACTCAAATCCTTACAGTGTGTTAAAAACTTGTATTAACTGTTTACACACATGTATAAATCATGTATAATTAGACATATATACGATAAATACATGCCTTGTTTTTAATATTTAATCATATATATGCTATTACCTTGTCAGTCATTCATTATCTGTTTAAACACCAGATGTAGATGCTTCACTGAAGACACAAAATGTTTTACTAAACTCTTAAAAAGTCTTTATCGGCTTACAATTAGATTAAATTGTGATATAAACCCTTCATTAATTCTATATATATTGCTCAGGAACACTAAAGGCTGTCTGAAGGGGTTTGGAATAAATTGTTGCTTGAAACTTTCTTGTAGTGGATGGATGGCAGGCTTTATGAGTCTATTATGTTGTAATTATGCAGCAGTAAGCAAAGGCTTTAATTATTTACAGGACTGTATGAGCCTCCTCTCTTTCTTTATACACTAACCATAGTCCTTTCTTTGTTTTTGCTGTTGCAGGAGCCTGTGTGAGGATGCCAAGTGAGGAGAATCTAATACACCTGATCAACAGCTAGGTTGTATTGCTTGTCGTCTATAAAGAATCAATATCAATCATTATTCTCTGTCATTAGTCAGAGTTCATCAAACAGATATGACTCAGCAAAACTGTATGCTATCTCCAGCAAGAACACACTCAGCTACACAGTACTTGGTGATCTTTGATGTCGGATGACCCTGGCTGCACAAGAGACTGTATAAACACTGTCTGTGAACACTAGTCCAAAATTGGTCTCATTACAGCCTGGGAAGTAGTCGAAGTTATTTAGTCACTGAGCAACCTGAATCTAAAGGCTATTTTTGAGCAGATGTACTGTACATTATGTTTGTATAATCATTCTGTGTACACTCTGAGTCACTCTACAGTCTACAATCATGCAGAGAATAAACTATCAACTTAGATTTATATAATGTGTGAGAGTATAAAACCATGAAAATCACTTTCCAAAATCTATCTCAGCCTATTTTAAACAGGAAAATATAAGAAGAACTTTGAAAAGACAATGTAATCTTACCTGAATAGTTCCACGTACTGCAGTGAAGTAAGTAACAAGGACCATCACAAGCTGTAACATAACTAAAACAGTTGTATGTGGGCCAAAAGATAGAAAATGAATGTAACTGCTAATCCTCTGTGGAAATATAACTTGGACACAGAAATAAGTTTGTTTTATAAGTAGTAGTAGCCTAGTATTTATGCATGGAGGAAATATCCGATCATGTTGTTGGACTCATTGCAATTTAAAGAGCTTCCACATGGGTTTCAGCTTCAAGTTGTGATCATAGTTGCTGCTTGCTTTGAACTTATGAACACCTGGATCAGCTGGCTACAGTGGTGCTGTGATGATTTCCAGGAGATTTGTAACGCTTAGAAGTATGTGAGGAGTCTTCACTGAGCACTTAAGGGTCCAGACAAGACCACTAAATGTACTATTATGTCTAGTTTTGAGTTATGAAGTAATGTTTCCAGAGGAATCTCCCATAGAGGGTTCTAAGTATGAGTTGTTATCAGGATAAGTCAAAGAAACTTGTACATTTTCCAGTGGGAGTTCATATTTCTAAGAGAAGAGTATGGTAAGTGTCTGGTGTTCTGGAGAGATTTGACACCATTCCCTCACAAAAGATTCCCTCATATGGAGACTTACTGGTGATGGTAGCTGACACAAATCTGGAAGCTCACATTTGTGTGAAATTGGGTTGAAATGTGATGAGTGGAATAGTTGTGGTGTACGTTTGTGGAAAACAGGCTTTGTATAAATGAGTCTGACTCTGGCAACAATTATTCCATTTGGGAAAAATATGAATTAATGGTTTTCTCTGTGGGGTTAATATACTGATGGATTACATGAGTATCCATCTTTTTTGAAGGTTTTTGTTTTTTGAAACGGAGATGTGAAGGTAGAGCAGCGGTGGTACTATTGCCTCTTCACATTTTGCAACATTATCGACCTGAAACCTTTAGAGATCAGTATTTTTCATTGTTTACAGAACCAATATGCAAACTCGTCTCCATCTTTCTAGATGATACAACAATTAATAACTTTGACCTTGTATCCATTGTTGTATCTTAACCCTCCTGTTGTCCTCAGGTCAAGGAAGGACAGGAGGAAGGAAGGAAAGAAGGAACAGTCAAAAGAAATGGGGTCAATTTGACCCGGGAGGACGACAGGAGGGTTAAAATAATTTTAGAAGACATTCTTTAGTAATTATTTGCCTCATGATCTCCAACATCCAGTATCACCTAGCGTGCCTCTATATTCATTTTCTTTTTTCTTTCATTTCATTTCATTTTTTCATTTTCTTCACTACCAGGAAGCCCACTACCTGTACTTATGCACCACATTTCCTACTAAACAAGGTAAAGAAGGTTGGGGTGTTTTTTTGGTGACAAAGATTGTTTATGACCAGCCGGCGATGCAATACTTTATGCGAAGTTCCAAAAGCACCACTCTTGATGAAACTGTCATGCACACTTTTTCCATTCACCTGTATCATTTTATGGAGATTGTGACTGAAGGATGTGCAAGCTCAGTCATCCTCAAAGATAAGACTAGGAGTGCCCTGGTAGCTGCACATACCACATAACCAGAATGTCTCTGGTTTGACTCTGGCTAAGGATCTTTGTTGCATGTTGTGCCCATGGATGTATAAAGAGAACTGGATACAGTGTCTATGGGCTCCATGTGCCCATAGAGCATGCTCTCTAGATACATCACAGGCTGAGACAGCTAACATCCAGTTTAGCCCTCTGGTTAACTTTAACCGGAATACAACAATTCAATCATGCAGCTCCTCTAGACTTTCAAAATGTGATCAGACCAAATCGACCAAATTCTGATTGTGAGAGAAGTCATTTTGTGGGTTTTATAACACACAGCCACTCATTTTCCCATGATTGTGTGTGGGAAAAATGCTTTTTTGGCCCCTGTCAGATCTGAACGTTGCAATTCTATGGTTTGGTTTGGCCAATATGTCAAATTGGCTTGAGAATCTGGTGCTTTTCTTCTTTTATCATGCCCCACTCTATTCCTGTCTTCTTGTCTACTATCAGCTATCATAAAGCAGCAATCCACATCTACCATGCAGCAATTCATCATCACAGAGTACAGCTCCATTTCTTATACATGCAGGTATAGTGAAATGATTAAAACCGTTTTAGCTCTTTATCCATTACCCTAATGCGATTTATTCAGGTAGGTTTATATTAGCATATTAATGGATGTGACATGATTCTTTATTGATCCCTGAGAAAATCGTATTTTCTCTTCCACAATATCAGATCAAGTAAATCCAACTTCTTTTATAGAGCAGAACTTGTATAAAAGTCCTTTAGGTTGGGAAAACAATGAGTTAATGTTAATATAAAACAATAAAATAAGTTATAAGTGATAAATATAGGGCTAACAAGGTCTTGCTAAAAGACACTTCAGCTGGAAATGACTGCTGACAGAAGAGCTTGGGTCAAAGGGACAGCCTCACCAATACAGTCTAAACTTACTGATAGAAATCACTCAGAATTTGGACCAGAGAGTACAAAACTCAAGTCAATGACCTTTTTTTGCGGATGAGGATCACTATGTAACCGGGTTTATTGTCCAGTTAGAGGTCTCTCTCTTTAGATAAGTGCTCTCTGCAACCAAAGTGCCATGATCACTTCCACACTTGACATAGCACTGATTTCTGCAGATGACAAGGTGAACCAAAAAACCCTTTTCACTAAAAACATAATGGGTATGTCAATAGTACACTGAAGGACCAAAATCTATTCCAGGGAGTCGATGAAACAAAGGAGAATGATCTTAACTTACTGAATGACTGGCCTAATTTGTCATAAGGAAAATAATATGTGTCTCCATCAATTAATCTTTGTGAGTCTGCCTAAGATGGTCTGAACAATTAATGGATAATGTTCCAATTGTAAGCTTGACAAGAAATCATTTATGATGATTCTCATGTTGAATCTTCAAGACTTGTTGGTGCTTTGTGTTATGCATGGTTATTTTTTTGTTTCTGCATATTATATGTTGCACTGAATAACCTATGTGTTATTTATTCATTCATTCATTCACTGCTTATCCTCTAAAGGGTCATAGGGAGCTAATCCCAGCTATCATTGGGTGAGAGGCATAGTGCACACTGTACAGGTCACCGGTCCATCACAGGACTAAAATATAGACAAACAACCATTCACACTCACATTCACACTTATGGGCAATTTAGAGTGAACAATAAACCTAAATATCTTTTAAAGAATTATTATAGTCAGTCTTATACCTCATAGGCACTACAAAAACATCATTTTAAAAAATCTGTTGTTTAAGTTCTTGTACATTTACCATTTTTTTATTATTAACAGAACAATATGTGCATAAGTTATACACAAACAAAACTGATTATACCTGGGATATAGCCATTAGCATTTACATTTGCTTGTGAAAAATAATAAAACAAAAGGATAAATTGAAGAAATACACTAATATACCACAGTTCACACAATATTATGTTTTTATTGCTTTCTTGTTTCTTATCTAATTGTGGTGCCATTTTTTCCCCCACCATCATATCACTTTCAAAACTAAAACAAATACTTTGCTCAGTCTTCCTCATTATAAGCAATGCCCCGAAAGAATGTTTAGATGTGTGTAAATTCAATGAAAAAAACAGATCACAAATTTTTTTTTTCTAATCCCCAGAAATCACAAGAAGATTCAATAGTCTATCCAGTCTAAACCTCTCCAACATCTGTGTATATACTTGAAGCTAAATTCTATAAGAAACATCTCTTGGTTTCATTAACACAGTATTTATCACTATATTTTATAACACTTCAATTCTCCATACAGAGATGCCCAAAAACATATAGCTGCGGACAGGAAAACATTTAAGTATTGACTCTAAGCATTGATGTATTGAAGGCAGTATGCTCTGCAAACCCTCCAAGTTCCCTTTACTACAGCAAGCAGAATGTGAAGTCTAATTTAACCCTTCGTTTGATACATATACTATGAAAAAGACAGTGTCAGAGAAACGTGAGACTTGTAACTGCAAAGAAACTATTGAACATGTGCTGAGAGGCTGTAGGAGGTTCAATGTAGAAAGAGAAAGACTGAAGGGAGGGGTGGTAGATATGGGATTAAAGGAGTGGAGCATCAAAGGTCCACAGGGGATAGTTAGAGGTTCAAAGAGCTATATTTAAAGATTTAAATGAAACAGGTTTCATATCCAGAATATTATCAAAGTCGATTTCCGCTGATGTGATGAAAAAAAAAAGATCCTTTAAGTCAATATAATGAGAAACTTTCTCAAAATATTGACTTGGTATCTCAAAATAATGACTTAGTATCTCAAAATAATGATTTAGTAACTTAAACTTATGAATCTCAAAATAATAACTTAGTATCTTAAAATAATGACTTATCTCAAAATAATGGACTTGATATCTCAACAATAATGACTGAATATCTCAGAAAAATTTGATATTATTTAAAATAATGATGATAAGTCATAAGATAAGTCATTATTTTGAGATAGTGTCTCATTATTTTGAGATATATTTTTTGAGATATCTCACAATAATTAGTTACTATATCGTATTTCATTATTTTGAGATAGTATCCCATAACTTTGAGGTAGTTTCTCATAATTTTGAGAAGGTTTCTCTTTATAATGACTTACATAACATTTTATAATTTTTCATCACATTGTCGGAAATGGACTTCCATAAAAAATAAAACTTCATGAAGGTTTTTTTTTTTCGTGTGTTCGTCATGCTGTTACACTCTGCTACGATAGGTGGCAGCATGCACCCCTAACGCTGGCTTAGTGCACTTCTAAAACCGAAGAAGAAGAAGAACTAGAGCAGGAAGCGAGAAAAAAAAGTAGAAGAAGAAAACAAACATTGCGCGGTGCAGTTGTGTCAGTGAAGCAAATCGGAAAAAGTTTGATAAGGAGTCAGTTGTTGTTGTTTTTTAGTAAATACTGTGAAGATTTAATCGTCGCCAACTTTAGAATAAGAGTTCAGAAAGTAGTTTACAATGCCAGACCATGGTCGTCCTAAGAGAGGGAATGTGTCCTGGACTGGACGAGGACTTAGTCCGAGACCTGCGAGCTGCTGATATTAAAACAGGTGTGTGTGTGTGTGTGTGTGTGTGTGTGTGTGTGTGTGTGTGTGTGTGTGTGTGTGTGTGTGTGTGTGTGTGTGTGTGTGTGTGTGTGTGTGTGTGTGTGTGTGTTGTAGGTGTATGTATATATGTGTTGTGTGTAGGTATGTATGTATGTATGTGTGTAGGTGTGTATGTATGTATGTATGTGTGTATGTATGTATGTATGTATGTATGCATGTGTCTAGGTGTGTATGTATGTATGTGTGTAGGTGTGTGTGTGTGTGTGTGTGTGTGTGTGTGTGTGTGTGTGTGATGATAATGAGGATGCTTCAACTTGATTAAAACTCAGATTAACGATAACAAGCTTGATTTCTTGTTTCCACAGTGGAAGACCTTGTTGCATCTGACACTGAGGCGCTTGCACAGAAATGTTCTGTGTCCTATAAGGTAACATTATTTATACCATACATGAATTAAACATGGAGGTGAAGGAGACACATTACAGGTTTTTAAGAGGAGGCAGTGGTGGAAAATAACAAAGTATATTTACTCAAGTACTGTACTTAAGTGCAATTTTGAGGTACCTGTGTGTTACTGGAGTATTTCCATTTGATGCTACTTTACATTTTAGAGGTGTACATATTCTGCTCCACTACATTTGTTTGACAGCTTTAGTCACATTTCAGATGAAGATTTGACACAATGGATAATATAACAAGCTTTTAAAATACAACACATTGTTAAAGATGACACCAGTGGTTTCCAACCTTTCAGGTTCTTGACATCTTAAAAAAAAACAGTGTTTAGCACTAGTAGTCAGGGTCATATTTTAATCAATCAATCAGTCTTTCTTTATATAGCACCAAAATCACAACATAAGGAATCTCAAGGCATTTTTCACATAGAGGAGGTTTAGACTGTACTCTTTTTAATTTAAAGAGACCCCACATTCCCCCATAAGCAGCACTTGGCTTCAGCAGCGAGGAAAAAGTCCTCTTTAACGAGAATAAAACCTCAGGCAGAACCGGGCTCTAGGTGGGCGGAAGAGACCTTGACTGGTTGGGGTTGAGAGAGAGAGAAATAAAGAGGAGAGGAAGAAAGGGAGAAGAGGGACAGAGGAGAGAGACAGAATTTAGCAGCTCCACCAAATAGTGATATTCTTCTTCTCACATGATTTCACTTCAATAAATGTTCCAATGTTCCATTTCCAATTTTTCACCAAAAGTCAGAGATTAAAGAAAAAGTCCAAATACAAACATCTTCCAAATGTTTTCACACAGCCAACAAAACAGCAACAATTATGAATGAAACTGTGACAACATTTGCATTGCCTTCACGCAAAAAAGCATTCAGTCATTACAACCTTCAATTTTCCTGAGTGTTTTTCCTCACTCAAACAAAACCATCTGTGGATCTGCAGCAGCACATTTTAACAAATGTTTACATCCTCACTTCAAAACTCAATTTCATCTATATTCAGTGAACCCTCCTCCAAAAAATAAACAAGAACAAATGTTAAAGCCAATTTCAACATTTCCTGCTGCATTTCTATGACTCTTTCCTTTAAAACACACAGTTAAACCTCCTGTTGTCCTTGGGTCAAGGAAGGAAGGAAGGGAGGAAGGAAGGAATGAAGGAAGAAGGAAGGAAGAGAGGGAGGAAAGAAGGAGGGAAAGGAGTAAGGAAGGAAAGGAAGGAAGGAAGGAGGGAGGGAGGGGGGAAAGGAAGAAGGAAGGAAAGGAGTAGGGAGGGAGGGAGGGAGGGAGGTAAGAAGAAGGGAGGAAGGAAGGAATGGAGTGAGGAGGGAGGGAGGGAGGGAGGGAGGTAAGAAGAAGGGAGGAAGGAAGGAATGGAGTGAGGAGGGAGGAAGGAAGGAATGGAGTGAGGAGGGAGGGAAGAAGGAAGGAAGAAAGGAATGGAGTGAGGAGGGAGGGAAGAAGGAAGGAAGCAAGCAAGCGAGAAAGGAAGGAAGGATGGAAGGAAGAAGGAAGGAAAGGAGTAAGTAAGGAAGGAAGGAAAGAAAGGAGGGAGGGAGGAAGGAAGGAAGGAAGTGAGGAAAGAAGTATGGAAGGAGGGGAAGAACAAAGGAAAAATTAAAGAAAGAGGGAGGAAGGGAGGAACAGTCAAAAGAGACGGGGTCAATTTGACCCGGGAGGATGACAGGAGGGTTAATGTGAATTAACTACAGAGACTTCCATGAAATGCGGTCAAAGGTCAATCAGTGTTGCAAGATTGTATTTGCTAGTTTCAGTCCAATCATAGTCATCACTTATAGTTACATTCCTCTTATTCACCTTATGTAGTGTCCCAAATCTATAGCACTGAACCAAATGTATTACCTCCATTGTAGCATAACACAGGTTATAATAAACTGCCAGATTTGTTTTCTTACATAATTTTTAAATTCATAACTTCATCAGACAACAAGATAACACCCACATCCTGTTTGGAGTGGGAGGTTTAGGTCGTGATCTAATTGTTGACCTTTGACACACTTGCACTTATGGGCAGCATGAGTTTCTCATTGTGTGAGCGGCTTACAGTGGTGGGCTACAATAAGAAAATAAGAAAAAGTCTGTCTTAATGTAAGCAGACCTCCCAACTGCATGTCGGGTCATCTGCTTAACAAGCCGGGCGAAATTATTCCACAGTTGAAAATCACATTTGCTTCCTATTCTTTTATGTATATATATATATATATATATATATATATATTTTTTTTTACATTGTGTTTTTCCCACTCAGCAATTACAACACAGCTATATTATTCCCTGTAGATATAATGGAGAGAATTGTAAAATCAATGTGTGCAGTAAACAGTAGAAAGGTTTCCACCCATCAGTGTAGCAAAACTATAAATTCTAGTCATATAATATTACAAAAAGTTCTAAAAAAATCCCTGTAGGGTCCGCCACAAAATCCTCGATTATCAGTTTGACCCATAAAGAGAAGCCGGCTCTCTCAGTTTTAAATCATTTTTAGCTGTGAGAGCAACAAAGGGAGAGCAGAGATCATGAAAGAAATTCTGCCTAACTCAGTTTTGACCTTATGGGCACATAACTTGAAGGTGTTTTGTACATCATAAATAGTGCCTTTCACTTTTTTTTGGAGATATATTAGAGCGCAAATAATCAAGAAGATCCAAACAGGCATTTCAGATAAAAGTCGGTGAATAATTGTGTGGGTGTATGGGTCATGGCAGTCAACCTCAAGCGTTCTGGGTTTAAAAAAAAAAAAGAAAGAAAGATGAGTTAGGTCTTTTCGGTCAATAATACATCCTCCATGGCCAGAGAGTCTGTGCATGCTGTCTGGATATGTATAGGGAAATAGATTTGTTTTGCCCCCGGGGTTAAAGAGCTCAGAAATGCCAAGAGAAAGTTTTTTAAAAGAGTGAAATATATTGTACAGTCTCTGCTCTCTTATCACTGTACTTTTTCTTTTCATGTGGCCTTCATGTAATTGGACTTTTCTCTGAGTGTAGAACCCCACCGACTCATGTATTGTGGTTTATGGGAGTTGAGTACAACCCTGATCTCAGTTGAAAGTGTTACATATCATCGCAGAGGGAATGTAAGGATTATCCCCACCCGCCCCATGAGATCAATACCCCCCCCCCCCCCCCCCCTCCTGAATATACTTTTATCCTGCCTGCAGCATGTTCAGGTTCATCCCAGTGACCAAGCAAGATTTCCTGACCAGCTTTTTTCAGCCTACAGGCATCCTCTGAGCTGATAACCAGCATCCCTCTGATCCATCAGACGACTGCTATTGATTTGAACCACGCACACGTTTTATAACCGCCAGTAGGTCAATGCTGGGACATCTGCGCCGACACGTTCTTCCAACTCCGGCAGGCTCCCTCAGTTCAATTAAAACTGCACCAGGCGAGGCTTTTATGTAAAAACACACCCATCTTATGAGTCCACAATCCAAATTGGGGCGCCAGTACTCCCACTAATTAGGCCCAACAGATTTGCCTCATTTCTCTGAATAAATTTCTCTTGTTGGACACAATGTCTGGCAGGAATTCCTCTCTGCCCAGAAGAAGAGACTAATCAGAGTATGAGTCTGCTAAACAGCAGTAAGTGCTCTTTTTTTAAACAGAAAAACACTGATCCTTTTTTTTTTACACAAGAAATCACAGCCCAGTCTGGTTAGTGAACAATGTGTTTTCATAGTGGACTGATGTCTTGTTACAGGATCTTAGAATAACTCCAGTGGGACGCACTTTGATGTTGCTACCTAGCACACTACAGTAGGACAACACAGGTATTAAAAATGCACCCATCCAAATAAATCCAAATACCAAGATGCCATTGGCTGGTGGTGCAGAGGAGAAGTGGTCATGGCATCATTATCAGTTATACTATATTTACTGTACTTTACTGTACTTTTTTAATATTTAAATTTTTAAAATATATCATTTTTCTCTTTTTGGTCATGCTCATCTTGTAAGGGTTTCTCATAATGTTCTCTACTTCCTTTTTTTTTTTTTTAATATTGCCACTATTGTCACTATGTCACTATAGAAATGTCATATATTTTAAAAACATGATTTCTACATCCAGCGAGTTTAAAGTCCCAGTGAAACAGGAAGTAGGTGCTTCTTTAGTTTTTGAAATATGTCTTATTTATTTATACGCTTATTTAAAGTGAAATATGGGCAGCGACCAGGCGGGGAGCTCTGGTCCTCTGAAATGAGGCCAACGTGGAAGTAACTTAGAACTGCATTCTATTAAAAGGCCACCAGGGGGCGACTGTTTTGGTGTCAAAAGGACTTTGGTCTCAATACAAGTCAATGGAGAATTCACCAACTTCTCATTTGATTTCTAACCTCAGTAAACATTTTCAAAATGTGTTTATGGTCTCAATCGCTAGTTTAAAGCCTTCTTCAATACAGTATGATGTTCATTTGTGAAATTTTGGCCTCCCTGATTTTATATTTGACGATAAAGCAGGGTATGCATTAGGGCGTGGCTACGTCCTGATTGACAGATTGATTGCGCAATGTCCTCGAGATCCAGCCCTCGCAACCTCCCCGCTCCGCCGTTGGCCCCGCCTCACACCCATATAAGTAGAATCTGTGTTTTAATTTTTCCCAGCATGCACCTGAAATTTTCAAGATGGCACTGCTTATATTCGAAACTATTGGCTTTCGAGCAGCAGTCCACAAACCAATGGGTTCACGGATGTTACGTCCATTTCTTTTATACAGTCTATGGTCAGATCACATTTGATTTAATACATTTATCAACATATGAAGCATTAGATTAGACAGTAGTTTTTACATTTTTCTGGAGAAGATAGGAGGGATTTAGATATAAATACTCATCTTCTTATCATCTTTTCTGACATTTACTCATCTAATTGACAGATACTAAGAGATAATTGACACATAATTAACACTTCACTGAGTCTTTAAGTTACATGTTTGTGTGGGAAAACAAGCATCTATTTAAGCCCTGATCTCAGAGTCACTGTGGTAGTTTGCCAGGGAAAAGGGAAAGACAGCGAAAAGTATGTGTATTCCTTTGGTGCAGTTCTGTACTCTCTGGCAGTGGATATACTAGTTTGGCAATAAAAATGTTAAGATAAGTAATATGCATGGTTGAGGGAAATTAAATCAAAGTTTTCCCATAGTAAAGTAAACTTGTTTGCCAGAAAAGATTTGAAACAGTTGGTTTTTCCAACTTTTTAAATATGAGAATTTGCTTGCTTTTCTGTGTTGAATATTTGATCAGTTGGCTGAACAAAACAAATACATGATGCCACCTTGGGCTATGTGAACTTTTTTCTTTCTTTTTTGTGGTAAATAATATGATCAGTGCAACATAGGTATATAAGCACAACATAACATTGACCTAATAGAAAAAGCTACTGAATAACAAGGATAAATGAGGCTACTTTCAATGTCCATAGATGTGAATAAACAAACTTAAGTGCAATAGTTAAGTGCTTGAGGTTCTATTTAGACTGCGTGTGCGTAGGCGTGAGCGTGTGTGAAAGGCTTTCTATGGCTGTTATTATTGTGTGGAGATGTGTTTGCAAGAGTTTAAAGAAATAGAAAAAGAAGAAATAAGAGAAAAGAGAAATGAATGCTGAACAAATGGACTAAAGGAAGCACTTTAATTTGAAGGGCATTTTATTACTTTCTGACATGTAAATAAAAAAGAACCAAAAGAATTATTGTTAGTTCCAAGACTATACCAAACTAGTAGGGCTGTACACTCAAATGAAGCCTTGGAAATAATCCATAATGTCTTTACAAAGCAATAAAAGCTTCACTTTGAAGCCTCAAAAGAAACTTCCCTGCGTTCTTGAGGTACCAAGGACAAATTTCATGACTTTTAACTTTTTAAGACCTTTTTAACCCTCCTGTTCTCCTCGAGTCAAGGGAGGAAGGGAGGAAAAAGGAAGAGAGGAAGAAGGAAGTAAGGAAATGGAGGGAGGGAGGGAGGGAGAAGGAAGGAAGGAAAGGAGGGAGGAAAGGAAAGGAACGGAGGGAGGGAGGGAGGGAGGAAGGAAGGGAGGAAAGGAAAGAAGGATGAAGCGAGAGAAAGGAAGGAAGGAAGGTAGGAAGGTAATGGGGAGGAAAGAAAGAGACGAGGAAGGAAGGAAAGAAAGAAGGAGGAAGGAAGGAACAGTCACTCTGCCCTAGCTCAAATCAGATTTAAAACCTTAACCTACAATTCCAGACATTTTAAGACATTTCACACCTTGAATATCAAAAACTAAATTTAAGACTTTTTAAGGATACTCACAGGGACCCTGAGTACACTTGGAACATCACTAGTTTCAGTAATCTGTTATTAACCAAAAGATGATATGAGAACGCATAGAAAGAACAGACTGTGGGCATGATGTGATCGTTAAAAAAAAAAGAAAGTCTTCTAATCACATCAGAACAAGCCAAGATTTTACCTTGTGCCTCCGGATTATGATCATAATGGACCAATTGGGCAGAAAACGATCCAATCTGGCAACCTTGGCAGAGTGAGTGCACGGCGGATCCGTGCAGCAGTCGTCTAAGCCTCATATGCTGTAATTTTTGTATTTCAGGCTCTGTTTGCCATCCGCAGAGTGCTGCTGGCCCAACACACAGCATTCCCCGTGTCAGGCGCTGATCTGTATGAAGAACTATTGAGCTCAACAGCCATCATCTCCACTGGAAATCCCAGGTAAAGACAATTGTGCACACACAGCAAAGCACACTGCTTTGTCTTTTCGGAGGACTGGGGGGATTTAAAGGTGGGCTCAGTGCCACGAGAGTTTAAGAAGCTTCACCCTATTAAATCAAATATGTATCCCAAAGGACAGTTCTCCACATATTGAATTAAAATACACTCCCCCGCTGTTCAGTTTAGACACAAAACTGATTTAGTGCTGCTGATGCTTGTTTAAGCTTGGCTTCTTCATCACTGCCCACTCATATCATTTCCAAATATTGGATGATTGGCGGTAGTAGCAGTATTTTATGTGTTTTTAAAAGTTGAAGGACATGAGGGCTAATGCTAAGCAACATTTTAACATGCGACATTTAGCACACATGCCTCTTGTTGGAGCAAGGGGATACATTTAAAAGTGATTTTTTGTTAGATTCACTATGTTTTTAGTTGTTGCTCTATAGCTTTACAGACCAGCACAGAATGTCCACTATCACAGCATAACATTAAATCAATAGTATCATACATTACCAAAGATGTTTGTAACCAGATTCCTCTGCATCGACCCATTTTTATCAAGCTAAAATAATTTCAGTGTCGTTAAAATCGAGTTTGCATTGAACTATGCCGGTAGAATATGCATCTGGAGTACGGTGCATAGCTGTAGTTAAAAATACAGCAGACAGCAATAGAGTGTTTCAGAAATGGCCCATGTGCTGCTGCATTCTTGCACTGAGGGAAACATTTTAGCAGCGAAAGAGAGGACTTCTTCTAAAGTCTAAAGTCTAAAGTGGCCTCTGATATCAACTGCATTAACTTGGCCTTCAGCTACTTTCCACGTGAAAAACACACACCATTGACCAAGCCTTTTAAAAATATTTTTTGTGGTACATCAGAGAATCAAATTTTAATGACTGAAAGAAACCGAACATTCCTACTGCTGCTAGTATGACACAGTTAGCCTGGAAAACTGAGACACAGCATCACTGGACAGGTACAGGTGTAGATTTGGACGTTTGTAAGGCAGATGGAGCACAAAGTTACAGAGCAGAAGATACATTTCCCATTTCTAGAAGGGAAATATTCTTTAGTAAGGATACAGACTGCTCTGGACCTTTTACTCATTGTTTGAACATAACTAATAACTGCAGGTGTGATCCCCCCCCCCCCTCTTTTTAATCACTCCTTTTTAAGTGTTTTTCATAAATTAGTCATTGCTTTGTATTAGTGATATGAAACTGAATCAACCATGTGAGTAAAAACCAGTCTGACTTGTGTGTGTGTCATGGCTGCCCTCTACTGGTGAAAAGGTGAACTGATGAATGGTGCTCCACAAGTTATTCAGTTCATCATAAGAATAGATAGTTGTCAGATGCCGTTAAGACGTTTATGCAGAGACAGAGTCATGAAACAGTCAATATGTAAAGGATTGTGCAGAGTAGATCATAATCTGTTGACATCAAGAAGGATATTTCCTGCTTTGCCTACTTGCAAAAAAAAAAAAATCAGTAAATGTATAAAACAATAACAGCACACGAACATGTCATGCTTTTCTTGAGTCATTTTACAGCTCTGTCTGAGAGAAGACTGCAGTCTGAATGAAATGATGCAAATATTTAGAGTATTTACATATTTTTCATCATGCTCAGTTGAGGACAGCAAGCATATCCTACCTAAACCTTGAAGCCCTGAAGCCTGTAAACTCTGTCAGGACTTCTCTTTAGCTTTCATCTGGTGCTGGGCACATTTTTGGCAAATAATTTTGACAGCTTTTGCTCTTTTTAATACTTCCTTTAATACTTTCTTCTTCTAGCTGTTTGATATGTACACATTAACCAACAGCCTTGAGTCCAGAGAGGCATGAAAAAGAACTAGATGATATAGTTTAAGTTATTTTAACAGGAGAGTAAAAATGTCAGAAATCAAAAGAGGTGCTACTATCTGCACTAGTCTCATAAAGTAAAATGTGCCATAGCTTGGGTAAGGAAAGCTGGACTTGAGTTATCTTCTTAGCTGAATATATGTTAACCCTATTCACAGTATTATGCTCATAATTGTAGCTGTCTCTTTAAATATCACAAAGAAACATCTTTTTTTGTTTTTGGCAGTGACAAAAACACACATTATGCAACTTTCATAATCCTCCATCCAAGCTCATAAGTAATATTACAACAAATAATAAATGGGGCTCATTTGAGATTTGGCTGCTGAGAGTATCATCAGGCAATATTTCCAATGACAATCAAAAAGAAAACAACAAAAAACTGAATAAACCTTATCAGACTTATTGCTGCCACGATGGTGATTTTTCATACAAACAGGGTAGAAGATGAGGGCTGATAATGGTTTCTAGCTTTCATCAACTTGTGAGTCATGTAGCTTACAAAATATATTCTGTCAACATTTCGACAGTGTGATGACAGTATATTATGATTCTCTGGATAGGCTACTGTGGAAATATCCGGGTGTGATAAATGATAAAAATTCATCCTCAAATCAAGACTCTGCTCATAATTCAAGTATTCAACCCCACTCAAATGCTGCTTATTTGCATTATTCCTCTAAATTATTCTCCAAGTGCTGAGCATGAATGCTGACAGGAAATATCTGTGCACAGAAAGAAGGTTTTCTTTTTTTTCCTTGTAAAGAGCTCTCCATCTAAAGAAAACTAGACTCAAACACAGAAGCCTCTTCATGCTCCCACTTCAATCATCAGTATCCAGATGTCACCAATGAGTACAATTCATGAGGAATTCTGAATCTTTGATTTTTCAAGGACAATCACTTTCATCCTCCCCGAAGCCCTTACAGGAACCACCACCTGATGTTTCATCAACAGTGCAAAACCCTCTTCTGCACCAATCTCAGAGACGAAAGGCGTAATGCAAGAATGTCCGTCCCCGCCAATTCTCCTCTTCACAATCATGCTCCGGGTGATGAGAACTGCCAACAGCGAGCTTCCAGTGATGCTTAACCTTCAAGCTTTTAGAGGACCTTGACTATGTAGATTTAACTGCCAACTCTGTCATATCTATCATCACACATATGCAGGCGAAGATGATGAGATTTCACAAACCGCACAGATCACTAGCCCGAACGTCAACAAAGACAAATCAAGACGCTCTAATGCCGCGGAAAGAACAGATGGTTGAAGCACTACAACAACAAACACTTCCTCTGATGATGATCAAGCTATAAGTGCAAGAACATCGCTCATTCATCTCGAGGCGGCAATAAGGGTGCCATTGGAAAAACCTATATTCTATTGTAATGCATCCATGTTTTTATGTCGTTGTAATATAAAGGAACTATTACAAATATAAAAAACAGTTTTATTCTAAGTAAAGTGTGATTTTAAGTCAAGAATATAAGTAAATGATCAGCAGTTTTTGGTGATACAATAAATAAAAAAACATGTATTTCTGTGACTTGCTGGTATTTCTTTCCAACTGTAGTTTTCCCTTTGGTATGCCATATGGCTCTTAATGCCACCCATGAGCCTCAGTCACCGTCGCCATGGATAAAAACACTTTCAGAGGCAAAAAGTAGAGCAGTAGCAAATTTCCAAATGCTTTATTATTGCAAATGGGGACAAAACGGCGCCCTAAAGTTGCTGAATTCTTCCGACATTGTCCCAGAATACAAAAGATTGATTTGATTTGCTGAATATTTTGATAGGTTTCTTTGGAAGCGTAATCTTAAGCATCTGCTCACCATTAGCATCACAAGCAACAGGCTTTTAGAGCTCTGTGGTTGGATGCTTTTTATTGAAATGACTCCTTCAAAGTGGTAGTTGCTTTCTCCTCTTACATTTTTATGTACACAGATTTGTACCATTTTTTTTTTTTTTTATCCAAGAACCAAATAAAAATACAGTTGCTCATCTTTTGTACTGATGATTCAATTGGGAAAGTTTAATGCCCATCCAAAGCTTAGAAGTGAAGTCGGTCATGCAGCATCTTCTATACTGAAAATTACGAAGACTGAAACACAATACCTACCTTTTTATAAAATGTTTGGGCATTAGATGACATGAGCAGACCTCTATTGTGGAACTGTGAAATCTAACTAAACCCAACCAAAAATGAACCCCAAAACAGCTTTAAACAGAAGATAATAGGTACATTTAGATGATTAAATATGGCGCAGGAAGTCTCACCATGCATTAGACAGCACTCTGATATTTATAGCAATCCACAGCTGCATCGGCTCAAACAGGCACATTATGTAGGTCTTGTGTCTTTACATAACATTATGAAGCAATGATGAGGTAACTAGCTATTGTACAGAGCACTGATTAGACATCATTAATTGAAAAGCAAGATTCAAAATCAGATGACAAGCTTCAGAGCTTATACTGGGTGCAGCACCTCTTGGAGCATACATGTTGAAACATTTATAGTGATATTATAAAGCTTTGGTACCTGGTACGACTAGACAGGCTGTAAACAAACTTGACACCTATTTTACACTCGCTTGGCTGAACTATTGTTGACTAAATGAAAGCAGATTGACATGGTAAGGTTAAGGCACCACAGATGTGCGATAGGCTGACAGTTCAACCTTCAACTACGGTCTGCGTTTAAACCACATCCTCGCATCGAGCCCAGGCCGTGTTGACTCAGGTCAGTGGGAAATTAATGGACCGCTGGTGATTTATTACCTAAGTTTCATGCGCTGTGAACACATAAAAAGAGGCAATACATTGAGGTGGAAGAGGTCATGTATAATCGACACGCACAGTATGAAGGTGCTCAGGGAAGATTTACCTGTAGCAAGAAATCTTAAGTACAGAGTCTGTTTCACTCACTTCACACACACAGTGTATTCCTGTGAATAAAGATGGTTTAAGTGTCAATCTCTGTGAAAGCCACAACTGAGTGGACCTCTGAACCATATTTATCCACCGACTTGTACGTGATGTGCGTTTGTGTGTAGCTTTGTATTTTGTATGCGTCCCGTGTGTTTCTTGCTCTGCTGAACTGTTTGTTATTCTGCCGTTAAACGTTTTAATAGTGACCGACTGAAGTTAGCATGTTTGGTTTTGAAGTTAGCATGGTTGGTATCACATGGCCTAAGCAGGCGGGGAGTTCTGGTCCTCTGAAATGAGGCCAACATAGAAGTAACTTAGAACTGCATTCTATCAAAAGGCCACCAAGGGGCGACCGTTCTGGTGTCAAAAGGACTTCCGTCTCTATACAAGTCAATGGAGAATTCACCAACTTCTCACTTGATTTCTAACCTCAGTAAACGTTTTCAAAATGTGTTTATGGTCTCAATCGCTAGTTTAAAGCCTTCTTCAATGCAGTATGATGTTCATTTGTGAAATTTTGGCCTCCCTGATTTTATATTTGACGATAAAGCAGGGTATGCATTAGGGCGTGGCTACGTCGTGATTGACAGGTTGATTGCACAATGTCCTCGAGATCCAGCCCTCACAACCAATCGCAACCTCCCTGCTCCACCGTTGGCCCCGCCCATACTCCGGCCCATGACTCCGCCTCATGCCCATATAAGTAGAATCTGTGTTCTTCTTTTTTTCCCGGCATGCACCTGAAATTTTCAAGATGGCGCTGCCTAGATCCGAAACTATTGGCTTCAGAGCAGCAGTCCACAAACCAATGGGTGACATCACGGATGTTATGTCCATTTCTTTTATACAGTCTATGGGCCAAGCTTGAAATTTCGGTCACTTAGTAACAGATGATGATATTGGAGATGATCATAATCGGTCTCCTTCATGTCACCAGATTTAAATGGCCTCCTTCTCGATGAATGACTTGATGAATTATCATTAATGACATAGAAAATCGATAATGGTAATATTGGGAATTTTTACTTTAACAATGATTTAGATGATTATTTGATAAGCAAAATACTTGCAGATACATTTTTAGTTGATTTTACTAATCAAACATTTGATAATTCGTTGCAGCTCTACACAGTAGACATAGGTAGTAAGTATAGTAACTATGATGTCACCCTTTGCTGTTTTTAAAGCCTCACGTTGAATGGTTTCATTGTCGCCATCTCTGTTTTTTGGAGCCAGAAGTGACCATTTATGAACAAGAGGATGGCGCTAACTCTGGGAATCTCGATCATCAAACGATGTCACCGTGATAGCAACTTGTTAATCATAAAGTAGCCATACCCTAAAGCATATACCACTTTATCTATTTTACTTTAAATCGTACCATAATTTACAAAATGAACATCATGCTGTATTGAAGAAAACTTGAAACTTGCATTTGACACCTTTAACCCCTTATGAAAGTGTTTGCTGTGGTAATAAATCAAGCCATTAAGAAACAATTCAGGTTTAAGCTGCACCCGATGTCACTTTCCAGACCTGGAGCTACCCACTTGTCTTGAACTTAATGAAAACTCTGTATATGTATTATCCTTACCCAGCTTCACTTTTGTGTTTTGGAGTTTTTTGTTTTGTTTTTTGGCTTTACAAATTTACTTGGACTTAATAGTTTATTACATCGCATGGCAGTTGTGAGTAATGCATTGAACCTTGTTTCTTGCAGCTTAGATAAACTGCTGGATTCAGGCTTGTATACTGGAGAGATAACAGAGCTGTCAGGCGGCCCAGGAAGTGGCAAATCTCAGGTGAACATTTCCTGCCTTCCCCCTCCATTACTGATTATTTCTGGCTCATAAATTCCCTTTTCTCTTGTGGAATAAGAAATTGAACTCTGGCTGCTATGTACTTTCCATTCAGCCAACACAAGTTATGCATACAGTTAGTTTTTTAACTATTTCTCTGCCTTCTTGTCATGACTTCTAGGTGTGTTTTGGTGTCGCAGTGCACATTTCTTACCAACTGAAACAGGGCGTAATATACATCGATACGACGGGAGGTATGACTGCCAGCCGCTTGCTTCAAATGCTACAAACTGAAACAAGTAACAAAGAAGAGCAGGTGAGTTGACAGGAATGGAGTCATAAACGAATGTTAGATCAGCTGTAATGAAACAATGTAAAACCAGAAGCTGTCATTTCACAGATGGAAGCTCTTCAGAGGATTCGTATCTTCCGTTTGTTTGACGTCTTCTCTCTACTGGAATGTCTGTACAGTCTTCAGGGTAGCGGGCTTCAGCAGGTTCGTCTGCAGTTCTTTTTCTGCTTAAAATATACCAACAATCCCGCCGCACCTTGGGGGGAACCTTCGAGAAAGACATAAAATTTTCAGCAACCTAATTTTGTCACTTTTTTTTTCTTTTTTTTGCATCAGGCGTCTGTTGGCGGTGGCTCTGTCAAGGCAGTGATCGTGGACTCGGTGTCAGCTGTTATCTCTCCTCTATTGGGAGGCAAATACAATGAAGGTGGTATTTCTTTCTGAAAGTTCATCATAGTCAATCATACCTGAGGTTTTGTTTACACCTGAGCTTGTAAATTCCAAACGTCTGTCCTGAACCTGTAAAATAAATATCACGACAGGGTTCCCGCCTATTTAAGAAGCTTCGAAGTTGGTTTATAAGAAAGTGGGAAAATAAATAAAACGTTGAACCTCAAAACCATCACAATTAAAGGGAAGAGCTCATATTTCTGACATCAGTTATATTTAGAAATGTTTCATTAATCATTGAGCTGCTTAAACTGGTGTCAGATCTCTTGAGAGTCGGGAATAATTTCTTAATCTAAGTGAACTTTTTATTGCTAGAAAAGCTCCAAAAGTGATCAAATTAATTAAACAGTCACTCAGTACAACAGGATTCACAGAAGGATCTAAAATAAACCTGTCATCATGAGTACCTGTGAAAAGATATTAAAAAAGACACAAAAAAAACCAACTTACTTTTACTTATGTGTTAATGTTAATCAGTGAAGCATTTAGTTTAAAGCTGTTGACAGTTCAATCAATTACTACTGGTCTTGTTTATTCATGAATAAATGAATACCTGACCAACCCTTTAAGAAAACTGTAGGTCATTTTGTTGAAACAGTTTCTTTTTCTCCACGCCTTGGCAGATCAGTCAGAGTAAAAATCTAAATCAAGAGAAATGGCTAAAAACATGAGCCAGATAATGTAATAAAAGCACGGTTAGCATCAAGACAATTAGCATCAAGACAATTAGCTCACCTACAGTAGCAACATATTGTAATAAATGAATTCAGAAGTCATAACATTTTTAGAAAACTGTGTTCTGAGTCAGACCTGTTCGTGACCTCTGCACCATTGCACCATCATTGTTAGACTGTGACTGAACACATACTGTGACATCCCCTCCATGAAGCTTAGGAGAGGAGGTTAAACTCATGTTATCCAGCAGCAGGGTGCATCTTCAAAGACCATTTTGTGATCTCACTGATGTCTGCTGGGAATGATAAAACTTTTTTTCACCTGAGGTAAAAACCAATATTTAATTCCAACATTTCCACAGACTGTGTTGCTCAACTCCTGCTCCTGTTTTCTGCTGAACGGGGGCAGCGGGCCGGCACAGTCTGCGGAAACATTGGATTTAAACATTTCATCATCACAGGAAGATGGTCCACACCTGTGACGTCTCTGATGATGTAACCCACTGCTGGACAACGGGTACAATTTACACAAAAGTTTGATGCTGATGGGGTCAAATAATGGGCAATAATCATGGTGCTGAGGTCACAGAGGAGGCTAGCTACTAGGTAGAGACTGTTAACATCAGCTGCACAGTGGTACTTTGAGCTAAATGCTAACAAATATAATGTTCAACAGGTAATGCTTATCATGTTTACCAACTTAGTTTAGTAATTAAGAGCTGCAACTAACAATTATTTTTATTATCGATTAATCTGCTGATCGCATTTAGTTTAATCACTTAGCAAAAAATGCTAAAAAATGTCTATAACCGTCTCCCAAAGCCTAAGATGCAACCTGAAATGTTGTGTCTAGTCCTGACCAACTGTCCAAAACCAAAAAATATTAAGTTTACAATCATAGAAGAGCAGTGAAACCAGAAAATGTTTAGATTTAAAGAACTATAAGAAAAGAAACAAGAAAAGTTGATTATTTTTCCTTCATTTTCTCTTGATCCATTCATCAATTCATGCACTAATTGTTGCAGCTTTAAGTGTGTTAACATGCCAGTTGGCACTAAACACAAAGAAAATACATGTTTTAATTTTCTGGTCATACACCAAACTATCGGACAAGTTGTAATTTCAAGCTGATGAAGGCGCCAGATGTTACGTCAGATCACCAAAATGATTACAAGTTATCGCGTGTGGATTAATTGTCAGCGTTGATACTTCAGTCTGACGTCCCCAGAGCTCGTCTGCCAGCGTGACTAAAACAAACACAGTCAAGTTATTAGAGATTCATTACAAAGAAAGTCCCACTGAAACACATTATTCTGTACACGGACCAAGCACTGAAACCGTTTCTTCCGCCTGCAGGCATGTCCTTGATGATACAAGTGGCGAGAGTTCTTAAGACGATGGCAAAAGACTTCAATGTAGCTACTTTGGTAAGGATGACACAGTCCTTTTATAAAGAGTGCTTATCTGAATGCAAGACGCAGTCCCAGTGTCAATCTCAACTCTCTCCACAAACTGTTCCACACTTCCTCTTGTTATTGCTTTGAGACCTGAGATGAAAGACATTGTTCACCTTCCTTTTGAATAAAAAAACTAAATCAAGGTAAAAACTAAAGTTGCTAATTTATTCCCTAATTTTGTTCCCTTTTGTTAACTCAGGTGTATAACTGGAGGTTACATATTCGAATCCTTTAAAACAGGATGATGAAATAGTGTGATAATCTGCCCACGATGGAAAACTCAAACATTATGACATCTGGGCCTGCAGGTAACAAACCACGTAACGAGAGGCGGCAGCAGCGGAGAGGTGCAGCCGGGCCTCGGCGTGTCCTGGAGTCACATCCCCAGAACCAGGATCCTGCTGGAGCGAATGGAGAAGACCACCATCAGCCACTCCAGTCTGCGCACGGCAACACTCATCAAGTCCTCTAGACAGGTACTAACAGGAGCGGCATCTAGTTTTAATATTTATTCTGTCAGAGTGGTTTCATTTAGAGGACAATGTCTTAAAATATGGAGACTTTGAAGTGTTGTTTGCTCATTTAAAAACAGGTCTGGTTTATTTCAATTTTAAAGCAGCTAGCAGTCAGAAATGTTTGAGAATAATTAACAAGGTTGTTCTAATTCATGAAAACTGTCTTTAATGTAGTGTTTCAAGCCCAGAAGCAATCCTAGCTTCATGTTTGGACTCTTATCCATCTAGTTTAGTTTAGTTTAGTTTGCACAAATTAAAAATGACACAAAAAAATGACAAAGAACAAATAATATAAAGTAAAGAGAAAACCTGAATCCTCCACCTAAAAAATGTTCAAATTTCATAATATTACAGAAAATATTATGACTATCTAGAAGCAAGTAAGTTGAGCTGGACTCAACAACTTTAAAACTTAAGTTGACTTTAGTTGGATTTCTTACTTAATTAGCCTCTTGCTGTAACATGGCCTAATTATTGCTCATTAAAAGTCGATTTTAGACGATCACCAACACAAAGAGTTCCTCTTGCTTTGAACCAAGTTGTTATAAAAGCCTTTTGTACTACACTAGTTATTTGTGCTAATAATCACCTATAGTTAACATCACAACCAATCATAACCACATTAGTGTTTTTTAATGTCATTTATTCTATCCATTAATTTACCATACATTTTTCATAATGTATGAATTTCTGTTTGAACCTTTCTTAAAGTTGTGTAATCCATCACACTGAGCATTTGTAAAAGTAAAAAAGCGTTGAGCGGGACTCAACTACATAGAAACTTTACTTTGAAACAAAATGTACTTTGGTTGGATGTCTTTAGTCAGTTCGTCTCTTGCTGTGACATGGCCTAATTATTTCTCATGAAAAGTATATTTTAGTCTTTTATTCACTGCTTTAATGTCAAACTTTTTTTCCCTCTTTCCTTAAACCAAGTGGTACCATACTAGTTATTTGTGTTTTGTTTTAATGCATTTTTCAGTGTGAAAGTAGTCTGCATTCATTGATGTATTGTCAGGGATTTTGTGTCATGTTGAGGTAATGCAGAGCCAATTTGAACTCCATCACCACATAACAATCATTTAGCATTAACAAATATTAATGGATTACACAACTCAATTTGATTGTCATAGCATGGGAACATGAATGCCTGAAAAATCAGTACATCCAGTAAAAAGTAGTTTGTAGTTATTTTTATGCTAAAACCTGCCAACACGGCTAATATGTGTTTTTATGTTGCAAAGTTACACTAGACGAAACCTAAAGCCCCCAAATCTATCAAAACTATCAAAATAAATCTATTTATACAGCTGTATGTTTGGAAATCTACAGTTTAAACAGTACAAATCATTCAAAATGTGAGTCAAGGTAACAGCAAGTCTCTGAGTTGTTGAAACTATTCTAAAAACTCTCCCTCAACAGTCTTTGTAAATATGTGTTCTCTCCTCATAAAGAACTGTCCACAAAGACATTAATTATACATTTTGTGCTTTGGAGTTTATAAAGAGATCCTTCACACGAAACAAAGAGTCGCTTTGACAATGCACATTTTGACTGAACACAGACACAATTAATGTTTTATATTGAGGCAGAGTTTTATTTTTTATTTTATTGAAACTGGGTCTAAATCAATACTGTCTGTCTGCTCTACTTCTTAGCCTTGTCACATCAAAGAGGAGTTTGACTTGCAGTGGTGGAGCCGCTCTAAAGACGGATCCTCAGGAAAGAGAAAACTGGACGACACTGATTCCTGATGAGAGAGAAAGAAAAAAAAAAAACCCTATAATCCTCTGCCGAAATGTCTAAGCAAAGGTATGTTGAATGTTTTCGGAACAAATTAGAAAGAAAATTGTGTCTTTGAACTTCAAAATTGACCTATTTAGATGATGACACTGGAAATATATTCTTATGAAGCGCTCTGTCAATCATCCGCCACGGTGTTAGCATTTCAGTGGGCGTCCTTTTGTGAGTGAGAGCAGAGATTATCGACCACTTTGACTGTTCAGCTAAGATTTTGATCTGAGATTTCTTTTTACCTGTTGAGAAGTGGGTGGAATATACTATAGACACAGTATCTCTAAAGGCCTCGGGGCAGCAAGGCGAGTTCCTGTGGATTTTTTCTCCCTCAGAGCTTCAGTTCATTCAAACATTTAATTATTCCACTTCATAGCTTAAAGTAACTCAGGGATAAAAAAAAAAAAAGAAGGTAAATCTGAATTATCCTTTAAAAAGCCACTGAGATGCAGGAAGCTGCAGTAAAAACCTTAAAGCGTGTCCTGATTTGGAGTCAATCTGAAATGCAGGAATTAGGAAGAGGGGAAAACTTTCTTAAAACAACAAATATTTCTCGTGATATTTAAAGGAGCTATATTTTTAGGACCAGAAAATGAACTTCCTTGCCTCGGAGAAGTCATTAGTTCAGAGCCATATCCGTATTACCTCGGCTTCTTCTGCCACACGCAAATTGGTGCAATGCTCCGAGCGCAATTTGTAGAAAATAAATAGCATTAGAACAGCAACAGCGTTACAGAGACATTTTTATTGTCTTTATCAGCATTTTGTGTATTTCCTAATGACAGACAAACGTGTTGAGTTCAGGAGCACAAGTTAAACACCTCACACAATGTTTCAGTCAGGCAGTAAAAATAATGCATCATGCTGACAAACGCTGCACATTCAAGCCTGTACTCTGCATGTTTCATGATCACTTTGTAAAATATCTCTCGTTTACAAAATCTCTACATCTACAGTATACATTTTTCTCAGACCTCGTTTCACCAAAAAAAAGTCGTCAGTAATTTGTCTTCATTTATCACCAGTATACACGGTCGTCAAATGACTCAAAATTGGCACTAAAGGAAAACAATCAAATAAACTAACACCTCAAAACTAAATGTATGTGTTCCCGGTACAGAATGCCAAAAGGGCTCGAAAACAATAAATAGAAAAACACCTCTGAGAGCAGTGTGTGATTGGACACATGGACGCAGTGTTTTCTGATCCCAGCATGTGGGAAGCAATATCCAAAAACCTCGTTGTTAAAAAAATGATGAATGATTCCGCATTTGTGTCCAAACCATAAAGATAAACCATGTGTTTTATAACATGGAGTCAGAATGAAACACTCTTAGTAGCGTAAATGTGTAAAAGTAAACGCAGTGTATAAAATGTGTGTCTTCTTCTTTTTTTTTATGTTAGCAGGGAGGTACAACGCGTCTCTTGCGGATACATTCCCAGATCCAGCTGGGTGACACTTTCTGGGCCTGGCTGTCCTCGTCGGGTTCGGCCAGCGTGTGTGTGGCAGAGGAGGCGTCATAGTCCGGTACAATGTCTCCGTCGTACGCCACGAAGTATCGCCTCAGTTTGTCAAAGTCCTGCACTGAGACGGGCAGGAAAAGCTTCACCCCGCTGAAGATGTCCAGCAGTGTCTGCAGGAAGAACACACAGGAAATACTTTCTATGAACTAATGTGAGCAGAGATTTTAAGCAGGTGTGTTTATATTCACCTTTTTATAAAAATACAAGAGGAAATCACCCGTGTGTTCATTTAATGTGGCTTTGCAATGCAGTGACTAGTAGTATTCAATGATTGACAACTGATTTCCAATTCTGATTAAAAAGCCTGTCAAAAACTCTCAGGTATTCAATTGTAATAATAAAAAACACTAAAAAAGCATTTCATCATATTAATAAAGCTTTAACCAGAAAATGTTTGATGCTGAGTTGTTGGAATTAAAGCTTATGAACTTATTTGTATTGATAAAGTGTCTAAAAAAAAGTGTTTTGTTGTTTTTTTTCCCTGGTTAAACTTCAGAGTAGCTTACACAGGACAGGTTATCTGAAAAATATGGTTTATTAGAAGAAGGGTTTTATTTTCCTAGTTTGTTTTTGGTCACATTGTGCTTGTCAAAGTAATTTATGATATCTTGAAATGGGGAGTCATCATTAAAAATTGGTCAAATGGGTTCAAAGGACAAACATTGAAAAGAGAATTTGGGTTTTAAAACAACCAGGTTTATCACAAAACAACCTAACAGTAAAATGATTACCCATTTGAGTTAACATCAGTTTTACCCCCCTAATCTGGCTGAACTGTTAGCTTGTTTCCATCACGTCTGACCCCTCATGTTTAGCTATGCCATCGTGTTCTCAGCTATTAATTAGAGAGCAATAATATAGCCAATAAGGGCTATAAATTAAAACCCTATGTAATAAGCTTAAGCTTTAAATAGTAGATGATTAGCTTATTTTAATAACATAATAAAGAGCCATTAAACCCCCCTTCAACTTTTTTATTTTAATCCTAAAAGCATTATGGCTTAATGTGTGTGCTGAATCAGCTTTAGTCTTTGTACTGTGAGTAGTTTCAGTGCAGTTGTTTGTTTATAGTCAAATGATGAACCGACCTTGTCATTTCTTGGCTCCACCAGCTGAGCGGTTGCCTTTGCTTTTCCGTTGCTGTGAACACTTTCACTCTTCTTCGCCTTGGGAGGGAAAACATAACCGTGAGTTCATCACTACTCTACGAAGTTCAGCCTGTGCAGCTCAAGTCGCATTACAGCTGGGATATAAATGTATATCTGTCAATGTAAACAAGTGTGTGTGTGTGCTGAGCGGTAAATACTGTACCTTCTTGGCGCTAGGTGCTTCTGAGGCGGGAGTGCGAGGCTGAGATTTCACCGCCTTGGGTTTGGGTGGAGTGCTGTTAACTATAAAGTGAGCACATGTTAGTAGAAAGTAGCACTGAGTCACATCGAAGCGTCTTTTTCTGCTTTACAGGTTCAGATTATAGTAGCATTATGAACCATATTCCTTTTGTTAATTAAATATAAATGCTTTTAACTTTTCTGTTACCCTGCGTCCATGCTGGAATCTGATCATTGCCTTTAAAAAACATTAAATGATGGAGGCATTTTAACAGATTTTTGCTGTGGGAAGATTCATTACACAAGTCTGAGCGTATTGCCAGACTTGATGACTTCATAAATGTACAAACAGGGGAAAGTGACAGAAGATTGAAATTCTGCTGAGTTTGAAGCTGTGAACACACACAGCAGATAATGTCTGTACTGTTGGTACAGTGTTTGTACTCTAATTGACTGAATATTGATTGGCAATTTTGCTTTAAAATTAAATGAACTGACTAACTTTTGCTAGTTCTGTCTTCCATTTGTGAAGATTTCTCATTTCTCCTTTTTTATATGATAGCATTATAAGGGTTAGGGTTATATTTGGGTTTTTAATTGTTGGTTGGACAAATCAAATAGTCTGAAAATGTCACTTCATAAATGTACAAATGGAGAAGAAAAAAAAAAGAGTGTTATGGAGGAAAGTGACAGGAGTTTGAAGCTGTGAACACAGGTTGTACTCTAATTGACTGAATATTTATTGGCAATTTTGCTAGTTCTGCCTTCCATTTGTGAAGATTTCTCATTCCTCCTTTCTTATATGATAGTATTATAAGTATATTTGGGTTTTTAAATGTTGGTTGGACAAATCAAATAGTCTGAAAATGTCACTTTTCTGACCTACAGGTAAAATGCAGCCCTTGTCTAAACGCACCTTAACAATAACCTTCCTGCTTCATCACAAACATGTTCTGTCTATGTATTTAAATATTTCAAAACCAATAAAAAAAGTGCTTGAAAGCAGTCAAACAGTTCTTGTCTTCTCCTTTTTTCTATGAGTGGGTTTGTGTGTGTACTCACCGGTCTTCTTGGGTGGAGCGCTTCTTTGGGACGTGGACGCCGGGGAGTTTCCTCCGCTGTTTCCTCCGCTGTCCCCTCCTGACGAGCCCTTGTCGTCGTTGGACGCAGACGGTCCGGCTGTCACTTTGAAGTCGCAGTTCTCCTTTGATATGCGGAACAGCTCCTGAAGCAGAGTAATGAAATGACAACGCGGGTTTCAGCCAAGAGACGTAATGTTTCTTGTCGTAAAAGATTGAAGAGCCTGCGTTGGATTGATATAATTTAGCGCGGGCATGTTTGACAGCCTCGTGTTTTGTGAGGATGACTCTGCCTGCAAACTTGTTCCTCGTCCTCAGTGTTTAAGTCACATTTAACTTCAGAGAGTCCCATGGGTGCTTCGTTCAACACAGGGCTTAATTGTGTCACTGCTCCAATCACCTTTATCACCTACGCTGCATCATATATTACAATGGAAATGAGAAGTGGATAAATCCCAGGGCATATTTGGGCACTCAGTATCAAACCATCTCTTGAATTATATCTCATTACTGTTAGGAGACAATAGTTCATTATTTTTCGTGGGACATAAAAGGATCATTCAGGCATGTAAAGAACTTCAACTGGATGCAATCAAGCCTCAGTTTACTCTGTTTATATTTTAGATAACAGAAGATCATGATGATTGTGAATGTGTGTCTTCCTGTTTCCTAGCGCCTGACCCAAAATGACCCATTCTGATTTTATAACCTTACATTACCATATATCACATCTAAAGAAAGAACACACAATACATTCATGGTTCAAAATTTGGTATAGGCACCAAGGTTATTATAGTTAATGAAAATTAAGACTAAAATTAAAACCAACAATGAAAAAATAATTTAGTTAACTGAAATTAAAATTAAAAACTACAATTGAAAAAAACCCGAAAACTAAATAAAAACTACAATGAATTGCAGATAAATTCAGCTCTCGATTACTTCCTGTCGTGCAGCAGTCATGGTTAAAGAATGAAATTAAAAAGGACTTGATGATAAACCATATTTGGTGTCAAACATCCTTTCATCCTTTTCAGCTTCTACAAGTCAAGGCTTTCTCTTAATACCAGAAAAACTAAAACTAAGACTAAAACTAAATAAAAACTAAACTGAAACTAGTCAATTCCTTCAAAATAAAACTAAACTAAAACTACTAAATCACTTGATGAACAAACTAAAACTAAACTGAAATAAAAAAGCAAACTGAAAAAAATAAATAAAAATAAAAACTAAAGAAAATTTCAAAACTATAATAACCTTGATAGGCACTAATTATAAAGAGATACTTCAGCCAGGTGAGTATATGAACAGTATGTAAGGGTTAAAGCATGTTCTACTTGTCATAAGCAGAAATAATATAAAATGAGTGCAAAATTGTCATGTAACTCATTTTTCTTGAACCTGGGGACAAGCTGTACAGTGTTAAAACATTGATGTGTAATGATGAAGCTGTGGCGTTCGAATCAATCAGGTGATATCCTACTTTAAGCTGGTGCAAGTTGGTGGCACTCTTCCAGTCTTTGTCATCGCGGATGCGTGTCATGCGGGGAAAGCGGATAGAGATGCCGTCGGCGGTGTGCATTTCTGATTTGGAAAACTCTGCACCTGTGATCTCCCAGACCGGCGCTCGCTGCAGGAAAAGGGGAAACAACAGCGGCAGCAGGTGAGATGACGATGACGAGTTGAACATATGACTGCTTCCATTAAAATGAAAAATTCTGCTATATGCTCAAAAGGAGAGGAAAAAAATATGACTGTTACTGTTAATGGAAAGTTTGTGGATTTGACGCCAGGGCTGAATTTTATAGTTAAAGGTTTAAAAAATGCCTCTCAGCTCTGCAGCATAGGTGGTAGTTATCATTGTAATAAGACAATATAACTTATATGAGAAGAAATTCCTGCAGAAGACACGTGTAAAGAAATACGTGTAACTTATCACTTCATTTAAAAAAGGTCTGCAGAATCCAGATATACTACTGGGCGGTGCGTGAACGACGCCCACTGGGAAATACAAATGTGCTGAGTAGTGAAATCTCACCTCAGGATTGCGGATAATGAAATCTGGATAGTAGTTCTTGATGATTTTTAACCAGCTGGGGATTTTACTTGGTTCCTGCAGGGGGAAAAAAAAACACACACACACACACACACACACACACACAGATACACACACACACACACACACATGCACACACAAAAGATTAATTTCTAATTTTATTACATCAGCTCAATATTCCAGGCAGGCCTCTAAGTGGATCCTCTCTGACCTTGCTGATTTTGATCACATCCAGCTCTTTCTGGAGCCGGGCCAACATGGCGTCATCGTAGCCTCCGGAGCACTTGGTGACTGTGCACCATTTCTTGGAGTCTGGGTCATAACAGCCCATTAGAAAACTGGACATGATGCCCCCTGGTGGGTACAAGAACACACACACAGCATTAGAAAAGGTTAATGAAAAATATACAGTAGCTGTTAGCTGGGTTTTCTTTTCCCTTTTTTCCCTCTACCATAAAAACTACAGAGAGCGTGAAGGACAAAATTTGGGCTACAGCTCCAAAAATCACAAAACATCTCTCCTGTTTAGTAGTTGAGTTTATCATCTTTCACTTTGCTCCACAATTGAGTCTTTTTACTGTATGTTGTGGCAAGTTTCAAGTGTGTTAAGGCATCCCATTTATTGTCTCTGTTCTCATTGCTCTTCATTAGCCATACTTTAGAAATATGTACATTTGTTTTTGCATTTTTAATGATTTCATTCTGTTTTATGTTTGAAAGTGATGATTGCTTGACATCCCTTCCTTATGCACTAAGTTCTATCTCCACATGTTTTATAATGAAACACTAATATTGTGTATAGATGTATTATTCATTTCCCTATCTTGTCTGAGTACAATACATAAATAATCTCTCTCTATATATACAGTACTGTGCAAAAGTCTTACATTTGTTGTTTTAGCAATGCTCTAATGACCATATATAATTATGTCTCAGTGTCTTCATCAGAATACAAACAGGAAATACAGGAAATGTGTATGCAGTATTGAAAAAAAGTAGAAAATCAATAGAAAAGAAAAAAGCTTATATAGGCTAAAGTGGCAAGTAATTAGTATTCTTACACTTGAGCAATAGCAAGATAGAACCTTAATTAATAATAATATTTAATAATGAATATACATATTTCCTGTATTTTGTCTGTATGGGCCTAAAGATTTGGCACAGTACTATATATATATAAATTATTTTGATGTTGAAGATGTGAATCATGGATAACTGATTATATTTTAATCCAATGATCTTCACATTTAATTTTAATACCATGTTCTTTTGTATTATCTAGTAAGTAAGTAAGTAAATGCCAGTTAATATATAGATTTGGAAAACAGTCCCTCTAGTTTTCATGCTATTATCAAAAGAATGATTGGTTAATGGTTAGTTAATTTAGGTGTTGAGCGTGTCCTCAAAAGTTACACTCCTACACTTACTGGGAAGTGTTTAAGTATAGAAAAGGGGGTATTTAACCTGTCTGAACAAATTAGCTGAAGCATTAAGAAGTGGGGAAAGACACCATTTACAGTAATTAATTCAGATATCTATGTTCTGTAATGAATGTTAAGGGCTTCACAGACCGTTTGAGCCTTTTCCGTAAAAGGCTCCCAGCACCACCAAGTCAGCTGTGTCAGCCATCGCGCCTTCGTTTAAATAGTCCTTCTTCACCTTAAGCCAGTGACGCTTCCCTGGCTCGTACGTGCCCTGAAACACACACACACACACACACACACAGATATACAGTTTGATCATCATCATAATTACACATGAGTCACATCTGTTATTTACATTAAACACATATTCTTTAGCAGTTTGTTTCCACTGAAAATAGAAACTCACCTTTATGTCTTTTAGCACAAGTCCTTCCAGTCCCTCTCTGATGACTCGAGTTATCATATCAGCCAGATCTCTTCCTCTCTGAAACACACACACACACACACACACACACACAGACACACACACACACACACACACACACACACACACACACACACACACACACATATATATGTAAGTGCAACAGAACAACCCTGCTTCCACTGAGCTGTTGCAGATGTACACATTGATCAAAAAGCCAAAATCTTGAGTCTTTACTTACAGTGACGTGCTTCATCTCTGAGAACAGGATCCGGTTTGGGACTTCCACCATGTTGTCATGCAGGAACTTCCTACGTTCACACAGAGGTCTGGAGAATATAGAGGCACAAGATAAAAGTAAGATATCTGTAAACAAGCATATATATTAAAAGTAAATACTAAGAAATGTGAAGGAAAGCTACTAAATCCATAAGGAAAATTAACTTTATGTAAACTTGAACACTATAAATAACATTGTCAAAGACACAGCAGCAAACCTCAAGGTTGGAAATGAAAAGTATTTGTGTTTGTTGAGATTTTGAGATAGAGAGAGCATCTTATGAATGGTGTTACAAAGTACATGCTTGCATCATTCCCATCGGGGTTATTCTTTGTACAAGGGAATGCAATGATGTGTGAAGAAGTGAAAACACATTACCTCTCCATGAGACTCACACCATTGAAGTAGATACAGTCAAAAACAAAGAGGCACACCTTGGCATCTTGAAAGGCAGCTTTCTGAAAAGAGAGAGACAGAGAGAGAGAGTGGGGGAAAGGAGAGAGGGGAAGTGTGTGAAGTGTGACAACAACAAAAAACACAAAAGCTGAGTGACAAATTCATGTTGCTAACAAAAAAAAAAAAGAAAAAGTTAAAATTGGCTGGGGGTGTTCTCACCTTGTGTACACCTAAGGTCCCAAAAGGCAGGGGTTTACTGGTGTTTGTGTCAATTAGGAGGACTTCGGCATCCAGTATCATGCTGTGGCCACCGGGAAAAGCCTGAGGGATGAACTCTTTGAAATGGACCACCTGAAACAGCAATGTGGACACAAACACAGGGTTCAGGACTGAGCTGTACCAAAAGCATCTGAAACTACAATTATAACCAGATTTAAGAGAAGTGGGACCACCACAGATTTTTTTAATAGGCTCCACACTGCAAAAAAACAAATTGTCCAGGTAATTAGGTTTGTCATTGACAGTGTATTATAGATTTTAAATACATGGATGACTTAACACTTAATGCATGTCAATAAAAAATCTGTTTTTTTAAGGTTTAGGTTTGAGGTGAATGATCTGAACACTTCCACATTATGATCATCTATCAGGAAATCTAAAACATCAAGAAACAGAAAATTAATCTGCAATGATTTTGATAATTAATTAGTCATTTAAGGAAGTTTTTAAGCAAAAACTGCCAAACATTTCATAAATTTATCTTTTTTTTATATTATCTTATATTATCTGCAGCATTTGGTTTTTCAAAATAAGACATCTATTATAATAAAACTGGGCAGCAGGAAATTGTAAAGGCCATGCAGTTTTCTGATGTTTTATAGACAAACTGATGAATCAATGAATTAAGGAAATAAAGAGCAGATTAATCGATAATGAAAATAATTGTTACTTGCAACCTTAACTGCTTTAATTTGATTCTGTGTGCAAAACCCTCACAAAATGTTAACCTAACATGAACATGAATTGCATAATTAAACGAGCCGAGGTTGCATAATCAGTAATTTGGTTGATGGATGGCACGGGCTGGAAAGTCAACATTTCATTTCATCCAGGTTAAAATGCTGAAAGTCGAAAAACTGGGCCGTACTTAACAGAAACCAGAGAACGAGTCCCGGGAGGAAAAAAGCCAAAAAGCCAGTCGGTTCCTAAATAGCAGCTCAGAAACTGTTTAACTAAAGGGTTCCCATCCAGATAGTGGTACAGCAGTAGCAACTTAAAATAGAGACTTAAATCAATGCAGAATTTTGAGAAAAGAGAGAAGCATTTTGTTTACCTTGTACCTTACTGCCTGGTGTTCATTACTGAGATTTACTATGGTTCACGGTTGCTGAGAGGCTTGTATTACGAGTACAGCAGCAACCTCTAGTGGCTTCAAAGGGCTAATGAACATGATATGGAGCTATTTATCTGCATGTTATGGCTCTCAACCTCATGCTGAGAAAGCAAATGCTGGAAAATCACAGTGGGAAATGTCTGATTTTCACGCTGGGAAAATACTTTAAGCTGCTATTCCTGCAGGGGCGAACCTAAGGACATCCCATTCTAACATGCATTGTCACACTGATCAGCATATAGCTTCAAGGGCTGGGCGGCTGTGTCTGTGTGTGTGTGTGTGTGTGTGTATGTATTAGACTGACTTTGTGTGGTAACACTGGTTTGAGGCTGCGGCTGAAGTAGCTGAAGTTGTCTCCGTTCTTGTGGACCTGAACTCGCTCTCCGTCGTACTTGATCTCGGAATACATCCCGTTGGGGCATTTCTTCATGGCGAACTCGATGGATTTACACGCCTCTGCCTGAAATCACAAAAAAAAAAAAAAGGGAACACAAACATTTAACAAGTTTTCAGGAATGGACCAAATTCTTTTGTATAGTTATTTTTCATTAAAAGTTTCCTAAGTCGATCTTTTTGACTTTAACTTTAATGGAAATTCAACTTTCAGATACAATTGAAGGTTGATTGAGATTCATTATCATTTTATTCTTATTCTCGGTTTATTTTACTGCACATTAAAGGATTACTAATCACATTTCAGGTGAGCTCATATTCGATTATACCTCTAAGTACAGCAGTTTAGAGCTTTATGATAGTCTGCTTATGATTCTTGCTCTGTCTGACTTAGTAGTAGCGTTGTCGCTGAGCTCCAAGATCTCAGCAAGGACTTTGTTGAATACAGGAAGCATTAAAACTGCCAAAAAAAAAAAAAAGATATACTTGTTGAAAACTAGGTGTTGGCATTACATAAAAGGAGAGAGTAATGCTGCATGGTGAATTTAATTTCCTGGTGCACATGTTTGTCTCAGTGTTCATAAAAATCTAATGTATCCCTTTTGAATCTTTTATCAGTGTATTCTGGTTATATTTCACAGCTATGTGACTCTACTGGTAATGTGACCTGCTCTGCCTGCAACTAATCCATCCAAATATATTGTGTTTCATTTCTATTAACATGTCTATACTGTTCTTGGCTCAATTTGAATGTTTCTCCTTCATTTATGTGTTTACTGGATATAATGTTTATTTTCTGATGGTGGAAGGAAGTTAAGACTGAAAAATACTGACGTTGTAGAAGCCTATGGGAAGTTGGGAAATGGACCGTGTCATTAATTTGTAAACTAGAGTGTTACAACTGCACTGATTTTAAATGTAGTTTTACGCTAGTCTGCTTTGTAATGTGCAATTTAATGGTCTGCAGCTTTTTTTGGAAAACACGTATTTTTTGGAATTGGCCTGGATAAATAGTTTGTAAAAGAAGGGAGTCGGGATAGTCATGTGTTTATGGTTACAGAGTTGTCTTGTTTAGTGACAACAAGCCATCAGCTGGAAGCACTTTTGAACATTATACTCCAGGATATTAGGGATCATATTGATTCTTTTGCCAGGAGCTTAACAGTGAGACAGACACACTCTCTCTCCTATTGAATGTGTGTTTGTGTGTAGACTGAATCTATGAACATCTTGACCTTCACTCAACTAATGATGTGTTTTTATTGAAGGACAATATTAAAAACAGAAACAGCTGGCCCCTTTGAACTGGGAGAAAGAAATATGTTTTATCTAAGTATTCTTTCTTGCAGGCAAAAGTCTTTTGGTATAAAGGACAAAGACATCCCATTCATTCTTTTTTTTTTTTTTAACAATTCAGGGGGTCATCTCATTTCTAAACCCATTTTCCTTTTGAAATACCCAAGGTATTAATACAACAATTACTGTCCTTTATTGGAAATCTATTTCTAATTTAGTCATTTTATTTTCACAGATAACTCATATACCTTTTCCCTGCAGCAAAAATTGATTATTATAGTACGGGCCTACAGCTGGCTACACAATGTATAATACATTTTCAATTAAATGAGGCTATTTCTTGGAGGATGCATCATCATTTTTTGTCCATTTGTGTCAAGTAGTTCAGATATCTCATAGCTCAGATGATATCAATTTAGCCGTGTTCATAAAGTAGAGCGTGATTTAAAATTGGTAGAATTATATTTACTGATAGATAATAAAGTAGTCACCAAAATACAATGTTTTAGCAGTGTCTTTTTCTGTAGGACTCCTCTTAAAAAGTGTATATAAATCTTTACCCACCTAATTCCCACACACTGTTTAGAAATATGCCTTCCTAAAATCACTGTAGTTCAGACAAATGAGCCTTGAATTCAAAACCATAAAGACTGAAATGATAAATTAGGGTTAGGGAGAATCGTTGGGAGTGTTAGTGTAATAGTAGTTTGTTAGATTTTAATGGAAACACTTACCAACATGGGCTGAACAGGGGTCATGAGTGAGGCCTCTATAGTGAGGAGTTTCCTGGGTCCTGAACCGTTGGATGCCTCCTGCTGATTCTTCAACACCCGCTCAATCACGTCACCCAGACTACGTGAAGCCTTGAAGGCATCGTAAGCGTTGGGATCCACTGCATCCAAGCTGCATAACAGGTGATAATGAAAGATGAGTTCAATGAAGATATAAACACATGATGTCATATATTAACTTCTGGGCAGATAGGAAAGACACTTACACATGTTTTGCTCCAGAGTTCATCTTCAAGTCGTGCTTAATAAGCCGAATGATGCATTTCAGGTCATTACTGGTGCATCTATGATGAAGAGAGAATTCATTTACAGGTAGTCACTTGAGTGTTGTAGCATCTTAGGGAGCAGAAATGTTACAGTTATGACAGAAAGGCTCTGAAACAATACTACTGAAGTAATTATAAAATAGTAACATTATCTAAAAGTAATTCACAGAAACTTAAAGTCCTTCAGAAATAACCTCCTTAATTTCAGCTAGTTTAAAGGCTAATGTGTAAGATAGGCATGAATCCTTCAAATCATGTGCTCTGATTTGCCCTATTGTCATATTTAGTGCTCCTGTCTGTTCACAACTTGCAAGATGCAATTTATGCTAATAAATAAACACAGCCCCACTCTGGCGTCTGCTGCTGCGGAGGGTAGACTGATAAAAAAAACAGATGTGTGTGTATGTGTGTGTGTGTGTTCAATGCGCCTGAGGCAGACAACCTAAAATCAAAGGAAAAAACTGCAAAAACAACAAATGCAATAAAAAAGAATTAAAAAAAAGCAATGCAAGCAAAACAAATTGAAGCAAATAAATGCACCAAATACTCTGTGGATTTTCACACAGTGTGTAGATACATGTTTGAACAAGGGTTAACATCACTGGTGTTATTAATATTGTAGCAGTGTTTCCTTAAACATCATGTATGTATATCACAGACTGAGTTATTTAAATTGCCACACTGATCTCTGTCATTATAGATCTAAGATGGAGGTGTCAAACTCTTTTTTATTCAAGGGCCACATACACACCAATTTGATCTCATGTGGGCTGGATCACTAAAAAGATGGAGAGAAGGAAGGAAGGAAATGAGAAGGAAAGGAAGCAAAGACAGACAAAAAGAAAGAGGGAAGAAAGGTAGGAAGGACAGACAGAAGGAAGGAAGGAAGGAAGGACGGAAAAGAACACAGAAAGGAAAGTGGGCCGGATTGCACCCCTTGGTGGGCCGGTTCTGGCCCACGGGCCGCATGTTTGACACCCCTGATCTAAGAAGTCACATGACTGATCATACTGCTTTCGGATAAGCCGTAAAAAAGCCTTAAACCTGTTTTTAAAACAGCACTTTTGCACTACTTATCATTTTGATGTATACCTTATCTGCTCTATTTTACTACCTGGCATCATTTATATTTAAAATGATGATATACTGGCATTACTTTTTGGCAATTTGCTCCAGCTCGGTCTGCTGCTCATCCTCTTTGGTCAGCTGGGCGAGGCGGGTCAGGGACGCGTCCACTTCCTGGATGGTGAGGAGACTCTTGGCAGACGGAGGAAATGATTTACTGTCGTCAAAGAACATCCTCACTGTCTCAGACACGTCGCCCTTAAGACAAAAACAAAAACAAAAAGAGACACACTGTACTGAACATCTGGCATTTCTTCATCATTTTCAAGTCACAATGTTAAATGATTATAATTGGCCTAGAATGAAAATCCCCTGATAAAGCTGTTTTCACTATATCAATGAAATTGCTGATGAGAGAGCTTTTAGTTATAAACTGAAAAAAATAAAAATATGTGGAATACTTTTGAATATTCACAAAGCATATGAGTTCATGTATAAGGTGCTTTTTATTTAGCTAACATGTCTCCTCACTGCAAGAGAGACGTGAGGATGGAGGAATTTAATTCACTCACTCTGATGTCATGATGAGGAGTCGGCAACTATACTCAAATATGTTTTTTAGCTGTCAATGTGTCAAAAAGTTCAAATTCATGCAAAATGAATTAACACTTTACTCTGTTACTAAATCATTTCTACATAGTGATAGCTGGAAGGAAAACATCTGATAACTGCTGTGTTTCTTTATTATTTGATTACAGATCTATAGCAGCATCTGTCTGTCACAGAATGAGACACGAATAAACAATTTAAACCTGTTAATTACTGAAAGAGGAAAGCAGATGAGAAGGAGCAATAAAAAACAGCTGTAGCCTGCAGAATATGTTTAAATAAAACATTGCTTATTTAGTTTGTGAAAGTCTGACGTCCCCCTTTCAAGCTCAGGAAGTTATTAAAGGAGACACACATCTGTTTAACATTACATTTTTTACTGAAGGAACTCAGACGTACTTGAAATGGAAAAAGAAGAAAGGAGACGCCTTTTTGGTTTATGAAGAAAAACAATGAAGTTACAATGAAGTGTTTCTGTGATTGATTCATGATTCAGTCATTTTTATCTTATGAATAAATATGAAAAACTGCTGTCGGGGGGTTTTCATTCCTTTTCCACAAGTAGTTTCCTGATCTGCCGTATTACAAACCAAAGCAGGTGAGCAATCAGTAAACACACTGAATGATAGGGGTATTGCTAGTGCTGGGCGGTATGACCAAAAATGTATAGCACTGTATTTTTCAAAATAAAAGCGGTTTCACTGTGTATGACTGTATTTTATTTCATGCATAATCAGGTGTTCACAACATCTTCTACTAGTTGAGAGAGGAACTACTACTCTACTGCAGTAGATTGACTTAGGATGGACTATTTTACTGTCATGATGAGTGAATATTAGTAATATCAGAGCTGCCAATACTCCTGTTTTTCCCGTATTTTAGATTCATCTCCCGCGGCTCTCCCGTTTTGTCTTTTCTCCCGGGAACCTCCCGTAATTTACAGCCCCAACTTTGTTTGTTAATGATAATAAGAAGAGCACAATAACAAAGGTTTTATTTTGAAAGTTTAGACAGGAAGCCACCACAGCTCTGATAGTTTGACAGAAGCTGAAACACACTGTGAAATGTTTTTAACTGTAAATAAAAGTGCGATTGGAAGAGCCTCAATGATGGCAGAGGGAGAATGGAGAGAGGACGCAAGGAAGCATAAATTAAAGCTAAATTAAAAGTGTGAAAATCATGGATCACTGACCTGCTCCAAATCGCGCACCATGTCATCCTGGTTGCATCTGAATATGCGGCTGAAGAGTTTCACGATTTGCTTGTCATTGAGGTTGTAGACACTTTTAATAACGCCTGGCAGGAGCAGTTTCACTGTCAGGTAAAGATCTCCATGGAACTTATCTAGGTTAGAAGAAAAACTCATTTAAGACAAACACAATGGTAGAAATGCTGGCCTCAGATTTTGTCATATGTTATCGTGCTGAAACCAACCTCCAGCTGAGCCCTTCCTGAGGAACTTCTCAATAATTTGTGTCTTGACATTGTAGCTGTTGTTTTCTGCAACCGTGGCGCAGAGCTTACGAAACTCTCTGAAGAGGCAGTCCTTGTGCTGAGGGTCACACAGCTGGGCGGACAGCGGGCTGCCTCGGTCGCCTTTGGCAGGTGAGGAGGATGGTGCTGGGCTGCTGGAAGTGCCGGCCTTCGTAGCTGAAAGGAAACAATGACACACAAAAAAACAAGTCATATAATCCTCATCATCTGCTACTGTCGGCACTACCATAAGCTACCCCACTTTGCACATGTAAATGCATCAGCAATTCACCTTAAAGCTTTTTTTTTTTTCTTATGTATTTGTATTCATTTTAACACCCTGATCTGAGTGTGTATTATGGAAGTGACAATAAAACTGATTTTGATGTGGATGATTCAGTTTCTGAGAAATTGCAGCCCTTGTACTTTTACCTAATGTAGACACTTCCTCTTAAACATTTATCTAACCCTAACCCGAAATACTAACATTACAATTTGGAGCTTCGGTATCCAAAATACACATAAAAGGCACTTTCAGACCAAACAGTTATAGAGACTCCCTAAGAGGAACTATTCTCTTTATAGCTCCCCCAAGCACCATACATTTAAGGGCCATTCATATCACCAATAGAAATGCTGGTGCTGGAGTGACATAAGCCAGCCAGCAGTTGGTCTGGAGGACACTAAGACCGAAGCGGTGTGTGTGTGTTTGTTGTGTTTCGTGGGTTTCATTTTTAAAAATGGCAGTTGCTGGTGCTGCATTGGCTCATGTGTTGAACAAATCACCATACAATGTTCGAGGAAACAAACTCTACCTATCCTGAAGAAGGAGTTAAAAAAGTCAAACTACCATTGTTCCAGTTTCTGCAGTGCAGACACAATACAAAGGGGGTAGTTCTTCAAATACTTCCCAAAATATGAAAATTTTCCTCTGGTCCACAACTATTCACATGTCCATATCCATCTAAATTTCCTTTGCCTATTCAAATTTAAGGCTGTTTTCCTAGTTATGCTACAGACAAGCCACAGTAGCTTATTGTAGCAGTATTTTGTGTTTGGCCTGAAGAACAACTTAATCTCAGATGTCTCGTCTTACCGGTGAAGCCTGAGAACTTGCGTGGGGCGTTGAGAGACGGGTCTGCAGGAGGACCCATCAGCTGGCCGGTGGTGTTTAACTTGGCTTGGACCTTCTTCTTTGGACTTGCATTGACTTTGGCCATCAGGTCTACGAGACAAATGGCTTCATCATCAGCTCACCAGTTTTCAAAAAGTTTTCAAATACACAAGTGAAACAGTGGCTTAAATGAAGACAAAGGTATGAACGCTGACTGAGTATTAAATATAATGTTTAAATATACATACACACATAAATATGAAGGTGCATGCATACAATCACTTAACCTAGTGTTTGTTTAGTTGTTTTAACCTGAATATAAAAGCTTGATTTCACTGACTTTGCAAATATGTGACAGTGTACTGAAAACATTAAAAGGGGGAAATCTTCCTTCTTATGTGTTCACTTTCACTCTATGGGTAAAGATCAAAGGCCATAGCCACCCAAAGGTCTGTTGTACCTGAGACTTGTTTATTAATGAGCTCCTTGTCCTCATCCTGCAGCTCCTCCCAGCCTTCCAGATCTGTGATGTCCTCAATCTTCTTCGTGGTGGCCCTCGCCCTTTCCAGCTTCTCAAATATGCACTTCACATGATACCACTCTTTCATCTCCCCCGCAGACTCGCTGAAAGGATTAGGCACGACCTTACCGATCCGCACTACACCCTTCGCGATTTTGTCCTTGCATTTCTTACATCCTGCAGTGCCGCGCTTGGCGTACTCCACGACGAACCTCTGCTCTGACATATCTGGCTGGTTGGAGGAACACTGACGCAGGAAAACAAGGGGAGGATCGTTTCGGAGGAGACTCCGTTTGTGTGACACGAAGGAGAAATGACAGATTTCCCGAGAAAATGTTAATGTGTGTGTAACAGGTGGAGGTAGACGTTTAAAGCATGAGGAGGCAGAAAAGACTCTACACACTTCCCAGAGTTGATGTCTTGCAAGAGGTTGTCGGCCTGTGCAGACAGTCTTATGAGCTAATGCAATAAGCTGTTTCTGCATCCAGTTCTGATGGTGGGCAAGTTGCAACCTACAGAGAGCAAAAACACATGAAGGTGAAAAGTTAGAATATTAAAAGAAGATATAAAGCACAGCAGAAAACATCAGTAACATCTAAAATATGATTAATTGTGTTCAAGTCTAGTCCTTTGTTTGTGACCTCTGAATTTGATTTTATCTGTGTTTTATGCTGATAATCCAGCCGAGGACACTTTCTTCATCCTTTTGCTATTGAAAGATCCCCTTCAAATGAACTTTTAATGTACAGCTATGTTCAAAAGATTACAAACACTTATAAAGAATGCATATGTCATGACAGTCTTGAATTTCCAATGATTTTTTCCACACCAATATTTTGCTGTGTTGTGTGATGCGGGCCAAAAGCCACATTTACAGTCTTTTTAGCTTCAAATTCCCTATTAGTGTTTCCCTGTTGAGCTGTGGTGGAAGTACAGTAACAAAAAGAGGAACTGTGGCACTAAAAAGACTGTAATGTTGAAAGATATCTACTTTATTTGACTAAAAAGGACAGCTGAAACATCAAAATATCTTCAAATAAACATTTTAGCTATGGATTATTGTTCCCCATTACTTAAATGGTAAGTATGACGGGATCTTCTACTAGTCAGTATGAACAGGAGGAATGACTACAGCAAAAAAAAACTCTAAGTGTTTTAAGACAGCCTTGAAAAAACTGTGAATCTAGGCTTTAAAACCTGATGTTAATAGCAAAGGGTTAAATCTCCACTAGGAAAGGAAAGCTGTAGCTGCTGTGTAAACGTGTAACTATGGTGGGAGACCATCACTATACTGTGACAACGTGTGTGGCTAATATTTGAGATTAAACCAGCGTCTGATCATTGCACAGAAGCATAAATAATCATCAGTCTTGCACCCTTTCCAGTAAATGCACTGAGAGGATTGGTGTAAATGTGTTGGACTGGTTTAATTAAAGCTACTTGCAGTGTAATTCCTGCTAATTCAACAATTATTTCCGATTATATTCAGCAACTATACCAGCTAGTTAGCAAATTGGTAAGTTAGTAAAGTCACTGCATTAGCTACATGAACCATTTTTACAAAATACTACGTGCACGTCTGATTGATTGACACGATGGCAATACTTAGGCTAAGTTGATTAGCTTTAGCCATAATGTTACTCCCTCTGCTCCACACACACATTTAGACAAAAAGCTAAAAGACTACACACTAACTCTCACAAATAAGTCGCACACATTTAACTACTGTACCTTGTTTTAAAAAAAAAAGCTTCAGTAAGATATGATAGCACTGTTTAGACTGCAGCTCCTCTTCATTGTTGTTAGCTCACAGCTCAGCGACGTCAAGACAACCCCAATTACGTCAAAAGTGGAATGGTGAACTTCCGGTTTTTTGTCTGCGAAATAAAATCACATATTGCTGTTTAAGTGCATTATTAGATATTATAATCTGTTTAAAGTTAGTTAAATGGGCAGCACCTATAGACTGAACTCTCACTACTCGTATAACCACGATAGGTACCCTGCATTCATTTTCTTTTCTTTTTTACAAGCAACATGTATGCTTTATTTTGAATTACAAATCCCACGTTTCCGGTAAGTCTCTGGGAAAACGCATTAACTTGACACAAGGCTACGAGCGTGTGTTTCAGTGGGCTCACAATGCTTGTTTGACTACACAAGCAGGCTAAAAACCTAAAGACTTGCGGAAGTGACATACATTTGCATTCTGCCTGATGGCCAGCAGGAGGAGACTCCACTGGCTCCAAAATGAAGTCTGGTTGTATGGAAGTCTATGAGAAAATGACCCAAACTTACTTATCACTTGATTTATTGCCTCAGTAAAACACTTTCCCAATGAGTTTATGGCCCGAATCGCAAGCCTTCTTCAATACAGCAAGATCTTCGTTTTGTAAATGATTGTCCTATTTAGAGTAAAATAGATGATAAAGCAGGGTATGCTTTGGGGCGTGGCGGGCTACCATGTGATTTTCAAGTCTCCACCATGTATATACATATATATTATTACTATTATTATTTATCTTCACTTTAATCTGTGCAATAACAATATCATCACCTCTGGTATATTACCACTCTATACCAATACTACTGTAGTGCTGTAAATAATGTCACAATTATTATTTTTTTATTATATATTTCTACTATTAAAGTTATTGTATTTCGTAGGTATGTTGTTCTTTATTCTTTATTATTGATGCTCTTCTATTTTTACTGTCCACTTGCTGCTGTAATACTGCAATTTCCCCATTGTAGGACTAATAAAGGGATATCTTATCTTATCCTAAATAGGATAACTAGTAATCTGTAACCTATTACATTTCCAAAGTATCCTTCCCTACCCTGAACATCGTAATCAATCACGTGAGGTGCAATATTATTATTATACACAAGCGCACAGCACACAACTCTTTTATTTCCGACGGTACCTTAATGCAGCACAAGCCTTAAAAAAAAAAACTGTAAACACATTGGACGCTCGATTGTCGTCTACGTAAATTACGTACATGTACACATCATCCAGTATTCGAACGTGTGATTTTGTGCGTAGATTCCACAGAAATCCCGAGAAAAAGCGGCGCTGCGACGCTTCCACTACGCAGTGCGGGTACGTACGCGTAAAGGAGATGTCGGCAGGGAGGACCCGGATACATTATTATTGACGCTTTTCCAAGCTGTGCGCATGAGATATTTCTCACCAGAGCAGCAGTAAACAACTGAGCAAAGAGGATGGGAAGGGGTGCCCGCGGTGTTTCTTACGCTGAAAGCCTGGCTGTTTCCACCCAACACCGACTTTCGCTTTTCAGCCGTATATCCAGGAGGGACTAGCGAGCTAGCAGCACAAAAGCTACTGCCTTTATTGTGGCCCTCAACCAACCTCCCAGCTAGCATCCGTCGCATGCATAAAAAGAGAGAAAATGGTGAGCACAGTTTATTTGTTGTTTCTCTCTTATTGCGCAGCAGGTAGTGTTGCAGTTTGACATCCATTGTTGTCACATCTTTTGGAGCAGCTGTCAAAAGGGCCAGGTTTGCTATGTTAGTTTATCCTGCTGCAAGGTTGACAGCTTCTGTCACCTGGGCTGCAGTGTCTTTCTTGAGAGCCAGACTCAACACACCAGACATACCCAGACAACCCCTCCTCCCCCCGCCTGCAGATAAAAGTTACCCAGTTTATATTACTTATTTTATAAAGCATGCATTTAACCCCTGGGTCAGTTTAAGCCTATGAAATTCTGTAATTCACCTTGTTTTCCCAACAAAATGTCAACTTTTTGGGGGTTGGTAGGAAGGAGGATATATCATTAGTAAGTTGCACATGGGTCTAAAAAAGTAGAAGTGTTATGGAAACCTTTCTTCTAGTTTCATGCTTGCATACAGATGAAAGTATGAAGTATGAATGATGATGAATGAAGTATGAATCATAAATGTTTTGCATGAAGACTTATCTTGTCTCCCTTGCCACAATGAGTCTGTGTTAAGTGGTCAGAGGGGTGGGAGATTTTGGTCTTTTTTTGACTAAACTTTAAAGCAATTTATTTTTTTAAAGTGGCTTGTCAGTCCCTATCTCTGCCCCCATCTAGTTCCTTCTCTCTGATCTGTATTTTGTGCAGATGAATTAGGAGAATATGTTATATACTATGAGTCATCCTCATCATGTGTATTGTGCAATACCCTGATTTTGAAGTAGATAGTTGTAACACACGGGTTGAATAACCTTGCTGAAGACATGTTGGTTTAGATACTTTAAGGTCACTTCCAAACATGTTTTTTTTTTACAAAAAAGTTCAATTATTATGTTAAAATCCTTAAAATGCCATCTCCTCTGTCTTCTGCTTAACACAAATTGCCACCTACTTCACTATAAAGTCCATTCTCAGTGTTTTTTGCACTGGAGGCTTCAAGTTTATACATCACACTGAAGAAAGTTGAACATTGGATCAACATTGACCTCTAAATTAGTTGTGATGTCACAAATCGTGCATGCAGGCCCAGCCTTTGAAATCAGACTGTCAGCGAGCACAGAGAAACTTTCCACTTTCAGCAGGTGAATGTGAAAACAGCCTTCAAGTGTCAAACTCTGCACAGTGAAGCTCACACATCCAACTGTAGGAGCAGGAGGGAAGAAACACTTAATACAATTTATATAAACCAACCATTTAACATAAATGCATTTTCTTGACCTTTTTAAAAGCAACCAGTTTATTGGATACATTGAGTGGGCTTTAAGGCAGCTCTGCTGGCCTATGCCCCATTAAATCATCACACCACTACCAAAAGCATCTTGCAAAACCAGTTGAAGGTGCTTGTAGAGATGTTAACAACACACAAGATCCAAATACCTGAACGAGCCTAAAATGACTGTAACTGATGAATGTCAAGCACTTAATCACAGGATGTACTAGACTAAAAATATATTCAGTTGGAGATATGTTTTCAAGATAGCTAAATAAGTAATTTTGTCTCATTTTGTGTGATTTTTGTCCTTATGCAGGTGTACCTGTTAAATCCTATAGAGAACCTGAGAAGCTACATCAACAACCGTCCACCGCTGGTCATTTTTATGATCAGTGTCAGTGCAGTGGCCATCGCCTTCCTGACCATCGGCTATTTCTTCAAGATTAAAGAGATCAAGTCTCCAGAGTTGACAGAGGTGAGACGCACCCACACAGAACAAACAGATTAAACTATAGGGTCTGCTCCATTTATCACTTCACAAACACAAGTAAAATGTTGTCATTGCTAATGCTAAATATCAGTTCATGACCTGTGTGGCTTACTTTATACCACAAGAATGCATTTGCTCAAAAACTTGAACCATGTTGCCTTTACCCTATGACTTATTCAGAAGTGGTTAGGACTGGGTATCAGTACTCGATACCTTCAAGGTAGCTACAGAAATAAATCGATACCAAGTAGGAACAAAACATGTCCTGTCAAACGATACCTGCAATCGATCCTTTTTGCACCCAGAGCTAGAAAATATGACTATTTGTATGGACTTGCTCACAGCCAATCAACACAAGTGTTCTTGGATTTAATGCGACGTGTGATTTGCCCACTGCCACAGCAGCTACAACCCATCTGTGGTGGTGAATTTGAGTTAGCGCGCTTAGCAGCTCGGCAGCCAAGATGACACCTAAAAGCTCTTTCAGGTTAGTTAAGCTCTACACGCCTGTTACGACGGATAAAAGCAAGTGCTCAAAATGTGTAATGGGTATTTAATGTAATACTCAATTGGTATCGGCATCACTTTAAGGGTACTTGGATTGGTACTGGTATCATCATTTTTGAAACGATAACCAGCCCCAGAAGTTGATCAGCCGATTAATGACGAGCCGTTAAAAGTTCTTCATTTTGCTGATGAGTGTGCAAAGATTATCGCTGTGTTTATACACAAGTCTTTGGTAATATAAACACACAGGCCAACGCCTCGGATCTTACCTGACTATGAAGCAATCCGGTCAGATCTACTTAAGTAAACAGAGACATGCAGGCATCATTAGTCTTTACAGAAATGTTCATTCAAGTTGAGCAACTTTGTGTCTCGTATAGTAATCTTGTTGAATTGCTTATATTCTATCAGACACAAAAAAAACCCAGCAACAAGATAAAATCAGCATTATATATCTGCCATTGGTCGTCTTTTATATATTGGCATAGGCCATTTAAAAACCAATATCGGTCCACCACTACTATTTATCCTTTTCTACTCTCACCCAGTTGAGTCTGTAAAGATAAAATGAGCAACTAATTATAGTCTAACAATTAAGAAAACTGGGTTCTCTTGATACACTCTCAAGTCAATCACAAATCTGCCTCGGGGGTTTTTACAATCAATAGAGAGATGCAACATCCTTACTGTGTTTAAGTTTTGTTTATGTTTTAGTCTCCATCTGATACTTAGAACACGATTTTAATGGTTTTAAGGTCCTAGATATGCCCGACATGATTCCTAACTTCCTTCTTTGTGCAAAACTTCAGTTTTCAATCATGCACAGGTCGACTTTAAATCACATCAGTTAGCACTAATGTGCACGTTGCTGAAGGGACCGTCTGGAGAGAATAAGAAGTCTAATCAAAACCAGACACGGGGAATGTGTGTGCGTGTGTGTGTCTGGGTGTCTGTGTTGTCTCCAATGCTGATACAAGAGACGCATTCATGGAAATAAACCTTTCCATGTGGATCTCAACAGGAAGCATATGTAAATAAAAAACCCTGTAGGCCATAACATGGAAAATGGATTGTGAGTAAACCAGTAGATATGATACAAGCACGATAAGGTGTTTCCTGTCAGTACAGCTTAATAATATAACATAAATAAATATGACTTCATTGACACGTCAGAGCCAGATGTTAATCAGGTAGAGGATGTTTAGGAAATCACAGCTTATTGTTCTGTGCCATGTTCTCTTTCTCAGGACTGGAACACCTTTCTGCTGCGCTTCAACGAGCTGGACTTTTGCGTGTCAGAGAATGAAACGATAAAGCACGGCCTGAACGAGTCGACCACGCCAGAGAGCATGGTTGTTACCAGCGGTCAGGCTCGTTCCAGCACCCAAGTTCCCCTCCTGCTAGAGGACTCAGGTCCCATCAACATGTCAGTCCCCATCACCCTCACGTTGGACCCCCAGCGCCCATTTGGAGGATACTCTCGCAATATCACCCACCTGTACGCCACAGTGCTGGGACAGCAAGTCGGCCTATCTGGTAAGTTCTCTTTCACATTAATAGTTTTATTTGTTCTGGGGTCAGTGTTCAGAAAATCAGTATTTATGTTTATTGGGATATCAAGTAACACCTGATTGACAATGAGAATATAGAGAAGCCATATACTTTAAATGTATTATTGTCCCAAAAAAACAATATTATGATTGCTCCATTTGTCAAGAGAAACATGTGCTGTATGCAGTCCATAATGTCTGCACCTTACTCACATGGATTGTTTGTGTGTGACTGCTGTACGGAGGTTATTCACTCCTTTTGAGGGTGGGAGTTTATCCTTTGTGTGGTGACTCCTATATATTTGGGCTTCTGCATACATCGTGTCTGCATGCTTAGGCTTGTGTTTGTGAACGTCCCCCTTTTTGTCTCCTGTGACAACACACACTCAAAAGGAGAATGTGTTTTTTTTTTTTTTTTCTTGCTCCGCCACCTCTGATGTGTCCTCGCTGTGCCAACCCACTGAGAGAAACTTTTTAAAAGGATGCAAGAAATCACTGCGACATTGAACTTAACAGATTCCTGTCTTTCAGGTTTGGCCTTTAAACAACTAAATGGCAAACTAAAGTTTTACACCTCAAACCAAAAGGCTTTTAGCAGCTAAGTGTTGCATTTCTCAGTCAATACCAACCTTGCCGTTTTTTGTCTCCGTCTTTGCTGTGTGTGGAACTAAATCATCTGAAAATGTGGAAGGCAATGCAATCACTTTTCACTTACAACGGTTGATAGTTGGGCAAACATACTTTCATCTTTTCCCATGATGGTCACCTTTTGTTTTCAATTATATAAACTTTTAAGAGAATAGACTGAACTTTGGGTGCACTATGTGGAGAGCAAACATAGGTGTTGTGAGGACAAACTGTTGCATTTCACCATTTTATGACTTTAACTTACAACTAGGAGCAGATGAAAATGAATATGCTGTGTTGATGGCTCCATTCAAAGGGGATTAGACTCAGCGGGAAAGGTCACATTTCTATTTAATCCCATTCAGATTGGCTTTGTCCGTGGTTTTAGTCCTTCCTTTTGAAGATGTTCTAGCTTTGAACACACTGATAATTTCACCCCAGTTGCAGATAGAAATCTTGATGTTATTATTGAATACTTTGGCTATATAATGAAAGTTGAGCGTGTTTGTCTTTCACTTTGTGGTGGCTTAGTTATTATAGGCTTAGCTGCGTGCCCCCGTATTAAAATTAAAAGCCACTAGAATGATTGAGCAAAGTAAATGGAAAGTTATGCAAATGTTTTATCACACTGAGCAAATAGTTTTGTCAGTTTGGACTTCCACTGAACAAGAGGTGAAGAGAATATATTGAGGAAATGTTTACCTTTTATTGAAGCGTTGTGAAATCAATCCATCAAAACTAAAAGGTGTTTTCCCTCAGTGATAGTGCATATAGATTACATAATAACCTACTGTATATAAATATGTACAAATCTTTTGTTAGATTGATCAGCATGTCAAATTTAAAGGGTTTAAAATGTGAGTAACTTGCACACTTTGCAACAACATTCTGCTTTTAATCCATTTTGAGAGAATAGATTAGAGGATTATGGCAAAAATGTCTAAGTGGTGTTGCCATAAAAACTTTGTACCAGATAATTAAACCTGCTTAAAAATGCTAAATTCTCAATAAAACACCATATCAACTGGTTTTACATGATCTTACAGTATAACTTTTTATATTAAATAAAGATAATGGAATACAATTGTTCTAAATATTACATTTAATCTGGGGAATCATGGAGATCAGGAAACATTTCCATTATTGCTAAATGAAGTAATTATTAGTATAAGTCCACTTAAATGCACTGTAGGTGGATAAAATATTTAATATGTATAATTCTTTTATGGTTACACCATTTGACATTTTCAGGAGCATTCAGTCTTACTTTTGGTAAAAAAAATGGTGCAAATGTCATTTCAAATGACATAAAACCAACAAAAATACAAAATGTACATTTTAACAAACCTGATGCTGCTTTTAAGACAATATTTTAAGATATTTATGAATTGCTAAATTTGCCAACACTTGTTTGTCATTGATCTAAATACTGACATTATCTCACTCATCCTGAATGTTTCTCTAACATTTAAAAAACAATTTATTTGTTTGATTATTTCATTTATTATTTACTTGAAAAGTTTCATACCTTATTTTTGAATTTCTCTCATGAAAAAAGTCACCTTTTAGAGGAAGAGTTCCCCATATGAAACACATACGTGACCATTGTATCTTCCAAAGTGAACGAGCTGCAGCATCACAAAGCCGCAGCATGACGATTTCAGCAAAGGAAGAAAAATAATTGTCAGCAGGCAGTGAACACCATATGAATATGACTGGATATTCCTGGGATGGGTGTCAAACACGCCCCACTTCTCCGCCTTTAGTATAGAGAGACTCACGATTGTATCCTCTTGGATACATGTTTATGTTGACACAGCCCACATTCATCCCCAGTCACACCCAGGAATCCACTTAGTTTGACTGATAATCTTCTAATCCCTGGTTGCAGTTTCATAAATATTGCACGAGCCCACAAAATCAGTCTGTCATTGGTTATTGGGGGGAGTAGCCCTGGTATGACATCAAATACCGCTGCTCTGGCTCTCCCTGCTCTCCTGCTGTGGGAGTTGTATTCATACTGTTTAGATTGCTCTAGGCTCTAGTAATTGCCTGAGAGCTGGGAGACGCCATGTCAGCATAACAGTTACAAGGATGAGGATATGCAAGTTCAAGGCTTATGAACTGAGTTTGTGTATAAAATATAGAGCTTACTAGAGATGTTTTTTCTTTTAGGGGTAGTTTGAAGCTGATGAGTAAACATGTTAATCTTATATTAAATCAGTCATCTGCTTTCATGGTGCTCTCATATGTTTTTGTTTTTTTTGTGTGTGTTTAGGCCGGGAAGCCCATGAAGAAATAAACATCACTTTTACCCTGCCTGTATCCTGGAACTCAGACGAGTGTGTTCTGCACGGCCACTGCGAGCAGGTGGTGTTCAGCACTTGCATGACCATCACAGCAGCCGGCAATATCTTCCCAGTCACAGTGTGAGTTGGATTGGCTCCCTGTCTTACAGCAAAAACACTTTATATCTCTGCACAGAGCAGGCTGTTACCCACAAAATCAAATATTCTCATGTTTTCTCATTCACATAATGTCTGACAGTATTTCGGGTATTACTTTTAGTCCTTCCATACAATATATAATCTAGGCCAGTAGTTGGTAGTATCTGAGTATGAAGGTTAAACACATAAAGGTTAACAAAGATAAAATATGTTCAGATTCGTCAAAATCTAAAAGCTGAAATTCATAACTTCATAAAGTGTTATTAAAATATTATACAGTCTTGTCGACTGCGTTGTTGATATTTAGTTTAGTTTAGTTTAGTTTAGTTTATTTGGATCTCCATTAGCTGTTACCCAGGCAACAGCTACTCTTCCTGGGGTCCACTGTTAAGACTGAAACACAGTGCTTGGACTTAAGAAACGGGCTTACTTGCAAGGTCACAATAGCTTTTGTACTGTCACTTATCAGAAGCTGCAAGTCAGAGGCTCATTTAACAAAAGGAAGTTGAAAGAAAGAACTTCAAATTACAGCAGGGTAGCGTTTCACAATCATTTGCAGACAAATTTTCTAGTCCTACGAGGCTGTCGCATGCTCATACTTAAGGAGCAAGTATGGTGTTTGTTTTGATTAATGAAACTTGTAAAAATAAATAATTAAAAAAGCTAGATAACATTTATTTTCAAATCACAGCTTTTGGGAAATGGGTCGCAGTAAATCTGCAGCTTTTTTTTTTGTTTCTAACCCTAACCCAGTCTGTGAAACTTTAATGTGTGTGTGAGTGTTCAGTTGAGAGCTTTATAGATATTAAGCTTTGTCAGATGTGACTCAGTGGTAGTTTTGTGGTAGTTTGTGACTGCTCTCAGAGTGGATGTGAATATATAAATTCGAAAGGTATGCATGGATAATAGGGATAATTTTGCCCCATTGTATTGAAGTCTATTTTATTATTTAACATAGTGTCGCCCTGTAGGATTCAACAGATCGGGTCTTTTCCTTTCTAATATTGAGGAATTATGAAATAAATAATCAAATATTTAACTATTGAGAATTATACAAATTAACCAATATGTAATTCGACAATCTGTGTTTTGCTTTGTAGGCAGCCACCACACTGCGTGCCGGAGACGTACACGAACGCCACGTCTTGGTACAAGGTGTTCACCACAGTCCGCGACTCGGATACCAAGTACAGTCAGGACTACAACCCCTTCTGGTGTTACAAAGGAGCCATCGGAAAAGTGTACCACGCACTCAACCCAAAGCTGACTGTCATCGTCCCTGATGTGAGACACCACCTCTCCTTATTTCCTGATAGCAAATATAATTTTCTAGTTAAGTCACAGTTTTTATTTAGTAAGAATTTGTGGATCTGTCTTTTCAACATTTTCATTGTAATGTCTCAATTGACTTCCATAGTAGCAGCTGTGTCAACAAAACTAAGAAAGCTAAGCTAAGAAAACAAGATCCACAATAATAAGCACCCATATGGTGATGCAGTAAATACGGTTTTATTTAGAACTTAATACAGATTGTGAGGACTATATTATTCAAAACTTCAAGTATTAAATCATAAATCAAGATTTATCAGCTGAGAGATGAAGTTCTTTCAAATGTCTAACTCCTTTGTCTTGTATTCCTCATCCTTAATTATTCTTAATTTCCCATTTTCTATTCATTTTTCTTTCTTATTAAATGCATTTAAAAGATACAATGCAGACCACAGTGCTGCAGTTGTAGAATAACATTACATTGTTTAATTCATGAATGCTATATTTATAATGAAATAGTAGCACAGCACAACACAAAACAAGAACTACAGGAAATCCCCAAAATAACCAATAACTCCAATGACTGTGTTTAGGAACTATCGAGTTGTAATTTACAGGTAGACTATGTGATCACTCACACAACCCCACTATTAGACAAGGTAAATGTCATCAAACACAAAGCCCATTATGAAAGCCATTTAGTCTTACTTCTATACTGATGGGCGTAGATTGTTCCAGGATTACAATGATCCCATTGATAGGCCACAACTGGGCTCTGAACGGTCTGGTGAGCCTGAAAACAATTTAAAATACACGCTGCGCCCACACAGTTACCTGATCTCAGCCCACTTGAACACACTGAGGATTCAGGAGTGGTGCTCGAGGCGGCGAAAATAACAGAGAAACAGGTCGACACTTGATGTTTGGTTCCTTCCTGTTTCCATTATTTTATTTAAAAGTGTTGAGTTGGGATTTTTAAGTTATAACAGCAACCGGTACAGATTTGCTGACAGCTCTAAACTTTCAGCAAATCAGCATGCGCAGAGCCAAACCAACATTGAACTGATCAACTTACATGCGTTGTGTGTGTGTGTGTGTGTGTGTGTGTGTGTTTCCAAAGCCTCATATGTCTTATTCATCAGTGCTTTAGACCTAGGTTGTTGTCCAAAAACTATTAAAAACACATCAGCGCTGCACACAGAGCATTGGAGTAAAAGAACATATGTATCCAAACTGTGCAGCGTGAGAAGCTCCTCCGATTTGTAAACTCACACCAAAACTAGTCTTAAGTAGCAATAATCATAGACTTTTGTACTGCATTTTAATTAGCCAGTAGAAATCAAACATACGGCCTTTTCCACAATGAAACCTACAGTGTCTCTTTCTTTTTTCGTCCTAGGATGACCGTTCTCTCATCAACCTGCACCTGATGCACACAAGCTACTTCCTGTTTGTCATGGTCATCACTATGTTCTGCTATGCAGTCATCAAGGGGCGGCCTGGCAAAGTACGGCAAACCAACCCCGACTTCTGCCCTGAGAAGGTACAACAGACACCAGCAGTGCTATATGACGAGAACAGGTAGCTTCAGCCAAGCGTCGTCTGACCAGTGATTGGTCCAAGACATGATCCAATCACACTGCTGATTTTTCTGCTTATTGTCTAAAATATTTTCACATCTCTATGAATATATGTTTGTTTTTCTTTTGTTGGTCCTGCAAGAAGATGACTCACTATGTCCTTGATGTTTAGAAATAAAGAGCTCACATTAATACTGATCATCTTTAACGTATTTTCTAATTATGCTTCAACTGATGATGTTGAATGATTATAGCAGGAGATGTTTTCTGATAACCCGACAAGAAAACCATAAAACATTGTTATGTGCTGCTGATTGTCCTTGGCTGTCAGGGAAGACAGGGAAGTCTTATTGCTTGCTGTAGCTCAACACACAAGCACACAACAGCATCCACACATATCAACTTTCAGCACAGCCACTGTACAGGGAGCCACACTAGTTCAGAGATAAGATAGGTCAGTCTACCCTGACTCATTGTCTGAATCTGGCCAAACACAGCACCCAGGAGAGCTTGCAGCCGGCTGAACAACAGAGTAAATGAGATTATAAATTTGAAGAATTCTATTTGAGGTACCTTTTTTAAATGTCAATTCCAGTGTGAATTGAGACAGATACTTTGCTCTCAAGCTGATTGAAAAAAGATATTTTAGTGATTGCTTCACAGCGGAGGCTTGTTCCCTGCTTATTGAAGGGCTTTATGTACAAAGTTTCATTTATAGTCATTGCTCGAGGGTTAACAGGAGTCCCACTGTAAATACCTACGGTGTACTTTTGATTTAATTATATTCCCCACAGTTAAACACTTTCATTCACTTTATATATTAGAGCGACACTTCAACTGGAGTTACATCCAGGTAAATAAGGAGAATACTGCAGTTTCCTTATTTACATTACTGAGTAACAGAAGATGACCTTTTCACAACGTTTTATAACTTCCTTATAGTTGCTTTCATGAGATATATCTGCAGCCGCCAAAGCCCTGATATGTACTGCTTAGTGTACATAATTGTAGTGTAGGAGTTGTAACTATGCTGCACCCCCACCACTGAAAACCACAACTATAAATCCAGTTTGATTCTTACAGCAAATATTCAGAGGACTTGAACAGTTCTCTTTTTGGCACCATCTGGTGGTAAAATCAAGAATGACACATTGAATGGCAATGACACAAAGGATTGTAACATTTTTCAAGTGCATGCATGCCAAACTTAAACTCTTTTCTTGTCTTGCAGGTGGCACTGTCAGAGGGTTAAAAAGGCATCCGAGATCTGTGTCAGAACTTACCTGTAACATGGACAAACTCAAAGAAACAGAAGAAGTGAAAATACCAGTTGCCTAGTGAACCCTGGAAATACAATAAGGGACACAAAAGCTCTGTGAATGCATTACTCTTGCAACGTTGGGTCTTTCCAACCAAAGATATACAAGTGCCTGTATCTATGGTGTAAATATTTGCAGGAACTCTAATATTCAGTGCAAAACCTTTTTCTTCTTCTTTTTGTCTATTCTTATCATTTTGCCTGAGTCCCCTTGTGCCATGTCAGAACATGCAGTACATTAACAAAGCAGGAGGCCAGACTATAGAACAACATAGCCATTTTTCTAGGAGTCAATTGGTCTCATTTCCAAGCAAGATATTAAAAATAAAAAAGTTTTGTGGCTTTTATCACAAAGTTATTGCTGTAAATGTTTGGATATCTCAAAACTGTGTGTAAATAGGGCTGTCGCAATAACTGCAATATTGCAATACCGCGCTATGTTTGCTTTTTTTTCATGATGCTAGTCCCTTCTTGTTTTACAGTTAAATGCGTGTGTATTGAATGTTAAACCCCAGTCCAGTCCAGTGGCTGTGGAGGACCCCGCCCCCGCCACATGCAGCGTCTAGTACGCTGAGTTCTGTTCATGGGGCTCCACGGAGCTTCCCGGAGCTAGCATCCAAGCTAAGAAGCTGACCTGGCTCCAGGCTCGGAGTGAGCTGACCAGGAGTCGGTGCTTATGCTTGGTAGTTAAAAACACGTCTATATGAATATTTTAGATGTTTAAATTCTTCCGGGTCACGGCGCGGCTGAGTTGGCTGCCATTTAAAGTTGTTTTCCATCAATCACACGATCTAAAAACACACCCAGTCAGATTCCTTTCATAAATCCCAGGTTTAAGGGGACTTGGGTGTAGGACAACGTTATTTTTCCTGCCACAACACAATTTAAAGTGTTTTCCGTGTTTGTCAGGTACTGCTGCTCCATTCAACCAACACATAATCAGACTAACATACCTTAATTATCACACACAATAATAACACATGCTAATAAAAAAGGCGCTAATACTGCAAAGACTGCATATACCGCACTGTTGAGCCACGCTGAATCACCGCAGGGAAATAGCTTTACCACGACAGCACTACCATGATGAGCATGATGTTTAGTCACTTGAAAGATTAAAGTTTAAGTGAGCTAAAATATGCTTAAATACCCGACTTTAGTTATTTGCGTGAAGACGAAACACTTGTGACACGTTTTTTTAATTAAATCTTCAGTATGCACTTGTCATTGCAGCCTTGAAGGGAGGAGAATGAATGTAGCACTTAACAACAGTGTAATCAAACAGTGGTCAGGATTTGGACATGGCATTAATCTCAAGTAACTCAATTTTATTTTTCATCCCCCCCTCCCAAATTAACCCTTTTATGTATTAATATTTGAATGCTAGCACTGTGCACATTAATGTATGAACAGATTACAGTGTGAACAGTAAGATTTCTCCATTTAAAGTTAAATAAGCTGCCAAACGTCCTGTGGTCTGTGATGAGGTTTTTGTTGTTTAAGTAGTTTTTGGCACTCCTTAAAAATGTTTATCTTTCTTTTCTTTTCCTTTGTGGCTTTTTTTTTTATAAGTCACCTGCCTCTTGTCTTTCATTTGCTGCTTGTAGCCCCCCCGCAGCAGCAGTTTTAGTATGTTTGGCTTCCGGACTTATTTGATGTTTCAATACAGTCTTCTCAGTTGCACCTGGATGAAGCAAAACAATATCTTGCCTTACCTGCGGTGGACTTGCTTGCTTGAAATTAGGCGGGGAGAGATCATTTTTCTCCCTTTCCAACATTAACTTGCTGGTCCCTTCTTCCATAGCCATCCTTTCAACATTTCGTTTCTTCCACTATGATGAGCCTGTGGTTTCAAAAATCAAAAAACTTGTGATCTTTGTCCTATTCATGTACTTGTCAAGTGGCCCTTGAGAGTTTTTATGTTTTCTGACTTACTTGTGCTTTCATTTTAAGCAAATCAATATCAGTTCAACGTGTTAAAATGTTTGCAGAGTTAGTGCACCTTTAGATTTCTTGCACATTTTGTGTTATTTGCTCCTGTGATGTTTTCTTTTCTTTGTCCATGATCACATGCGGACAGTAATGTAATGAGCTAAATAAACCTTGTACCAGTTCAGCTGTTGCTAAAATTAAATAGAATTATTATTATTATTATTATTATTATTATGATATAATTAATATATTTATGTTTAAATCATTTTTATTTTTTATTATTTTGTAGTAAAACAAAATGTGCAAAAAAACTCAGTGTGCTAATAATGTGTATGAGTGAGTTTGGGAAATGTGAAAAATGAAAGGCGGCTTTAGACTGTGATTCTCTCTCATGTCTAAATAATGAATATCGAGCTGACTCGGCAAAGAGACGACACACACGCTCACTTCCCCTGTTATAACTTTCACATACGATTTCACATTTGCACATTTATCACCTGAACTGTGACTCTCATTGTGTTGCGCTGAATCTCTCATTGTAGCTTTAAAAAGGATAAATAATTTGTGGTTCCTATTTTTTTTTTTTTTTTTTGAGAGCACGGCCGACTTTGACAATCATTTATTCTAAAAAAAAATGTACAGCGACACATATTAGATTTGCAATAAATAAAAAAGCTGTGTGCTGTAATTTGACACAAATGCAACATCTATTATAAAAGTCATTGACGCTTGCTTAAAAAAGTAACCACACAACATGCAGTATAAATTCAACCCTTCTTGCAGTCTTTGAAATATAAAACAGTCTAAGTCCGCCTTTACTGTCTGTTATGTATGACTTTTAATTACTGATACATTTTACTTACCTCTGTGTAATAATTTTGTTCCATAATTGATGTACCTGGTGAATGTACTTTTTTTATAAACAGCATAATCTAAATCTGAGATGCAACATTCAGAATTCCAAGTGATTTGAAATGATGTAGTTTGATTTCTTTATTATTTTTTTTCAGTTTGAAAGGCTTTACTTGAATTGTGTTTCTCTCTTTTTTTTCTTTTTTTTTTGAGTGGTATTCATATATTATAAGATTTATCTTTTTTTGTGGCAAAAAAAAAAAAAATCTCTTGTCACATTATTGTATCAAAAACTTTGTACTTTTAATGGTTTTGATTTGTGTGTGCGTGCGTGTGTTGGTGAATGGGTGAAAGAGGTTGGGTTTGAGTCCTTTTACCCCCCCCCCCCCCCCCCCCCCCAAATTTGAATGATGCTAGGACAAGTCTTCCTATTCTAATGTGTATCATATTTGAGCATGTTGCTTTTACTGTCATCACTATCTCCCGTTTGTGCTCTCACATTTGGACGTTGTTTTTTTTTTTTTCCTCTTTTGCAAGATCTGTCAGCTCTTACTGGACGGTTGGATCTTTTGGGGGTTGGCTGGGTGTATGTGGGGTGAAGGGGAACTTAAAGAGGATGACTGACTTCTGTCATAATGTTGCCAAACCGTCATGATCCGTGTCGATGAACTGCATTTTACCTGCGATTTATCCCTCCGTGTGTCATGTACTATTCTCATCCTTGGTTTAGAATTGCACCTCTCTTATTGCAAAATGCCTTAACATTGTCCAGGTTTTCTTTGTGTCACATATCATATATTGTAACACACACACACACACACACACACACACACTGGCTTTACAGAAACAAAATCCAGACAAAATACTAATTTTTTTATCACGTTTGAGCTCCAAGGAAACTCAAATGCTTAAGTGTACATTTAATGAAACGGATTTTAAAAAGGAGCAGATGCTTGCTGTTGTAGTTTTTAACCTACTCCCACTGTATCACTAAAGGAATAGAGTAAAAACAGTGGATCCATATTCCCCTTAGCTACAGCATCTCCCAGTGTTCTCGGCCACATATTAAGCAAAACACATACACCAGTCTCCGACACGAGGCTGCCATTTCACCTTATCTGTTATCTTTCTGTCATGTCAGCAGCGCTTACAGGCAAGTATTAAGCCAACTCTGTGCCTTCTGCACTATCGAGCTGCATCCTTCCTCCTTGTACATACAGTAGATAGGACCATGATAGGTTTAATGTGGCTAGGACGTCATTCAAACCCTTTTCCTCTCCAGTGGAACTGCTGTAAATGAATTCAAGTTTAAATAAACTGTCTCTAAAGTTCACCATCACTGTGTCCCTGACCACCCTTTTGTACCACTGCATGTTCTAATTTTCTTACTTTTTTTTTTTCCTCTACAGGGAGATTAATGACCTGCCCACGGGAATAAATAGAACTAATTGGCTAGTACAGCGCTGGAAGTCTTGAGTTTTCTGTGTCGCAGTTACAGGATAATAAGACTGATGATATTCTATGTTTTTGTTATTGTCAACAAATTCCATTAGGAGACCAAATTTAATAATGTGTTAGTTCATCTCTCAGTACTTTCTTTGGCTCTCTGCCTCAAGCTTAATTCATCCTACTGAAGATGTACGAGAGGGGACCCAAGAAATCCTGGAAATTGATTAAAACAAACAGTCGTAATAAATGTTCCAGTTGTATCCTTCTAATCCCCTTCAGCGTACTCTTCTTGAGATGCAATACACTTTTTCCAGCGCCTCCCCCCATTATAAAAAATATCCTGTAGTCATATTTTGACACTGTGTCCAAAGCCTCCTGCTATTCTTCCTGGGTTTATTCCACAGTGGTAAATCTTCTCCCCTTTTAAGTAATTTTAGTTTCACCGAGCCGTAGGCATACACTACCCAGACACAATGTATAGTTGATTATTAAAATCATTTTCTAAAATGCAAATATTTCTCAAAATGGGAGGACATTTTTAGGGGCTATTTTTAGTTGTGGATTAATAGTTAGAGCAGGGATGTCAAACATGCGGCCCGTGGGCCAGAACCGGCCCGCCGAGGGGTCCAATCCGGCCCACTCTTCTTCCTTCTTTTCATCCCTCCTTCCTTCCTTCTGTCCTTCCTTCCATATTTCCTTCCTTCCTCCCTTTCTTTCCATCTTCTTTTTGTTCCTTTCATCCTTCCTTCCATCCATTCCTTACTTCCTTTCTTCTGTCCTTCTTCCCTTTCTTCCTTCATTCTGTCCTCCATCATACAGTATCTTTCTTCCCTCCCTCCTTCCATCCATATTTCTTTCCTGTCTCCTTTCCGTTCCATCCTTCCTTTTTTTTCTTCCCTCCTTCCTTCCTTCTTTCCATCTTTTTAATGGTCCAGCCCACATGAGATCAAATTGGGCTGTATGTGGCCCTTGAATGAAAATGAGTTTGACACCTCTGAGTTAGAGTGTACAGCAGCAGGAATGTTGAGTAGTTTCTGGACAATAATGGAGTTGTATAGCAGAAAGCTAAATTTGTATCAGACTGTGGTTAGATAGGAAATACTTGTTAGTTGAATTAATGCATTATTGGTTTTGGTCGAGATATATTTTACAGACATCGAATCATGGTTGTGGTTGAAAGAATTAATAGAAGTTCCTCACACATCAAACTTTTTTTTAACAGTGAGATTCAAAGGGCAGATGGCAGCAGGGCAGAATGACCAAACAGGCCTAACCACAGCAGACCTTGATGGGAAAAAAGGTCAAAATGACCCTTGAGACCCAAAACCACTGAGCAAATCCATCTGCCCTGGTGGCAGCGCCTGTGAACGGGTGATCCTGAAACAGGATGAAGGTGTAGCTCCACGAATATTTGAAACAGAAATGCATCTACCGCTTTGGATGGTTAAATTAACTTTTCCATTAAAGAAACTATGTTCAGAATTTTTATCCACACTAGCAGTTTCCACCTTGGGTCAATCCACCAATTTAGTCCAGACTAAATTATCTCAATTCAATTTTGTGCAGACATTTTTCCACTTATTCTGTGTGATATCTCAATAGCTACAAAATGGAAAAAGGATTTGCATACATTCTACATATTGGAGCTTTAATTTGACCATTAAGTAATTTCACTCATCACATCATCTGCAACAGTTTCCACATTGTGAGGTTTTTACCTTAAGGCAGTCACTGGCTGCTTGCCACTGGTGTAACGGCCCTCTTCTTTAGCACTCCTGCCCTCTATGTCAGCTCTCAACCAGGAGCTGGGAGGAGAGAATAAACAACTCTTAAGTACAGTGTACCAGAACATTTTGTTTGATTAATTCCCTCCCTTCGCTAATGCAGCCAGAGACAACAACAAGCTGTTTGCACACACAACACAACACACACAGCTAAGAGTGGACAATTTACAGCCAGGCCTGGTGTTTGCTGGCAAATCCCAGTCAAGGTGGTTTGATGCTGTCTGTAAATCTTATTAATCTGTGCCGTACTATTAAATTAAAATGATCAAAACACATAAATCCCACATTGGTGATCCCGCTGCTGTAAGTCATCATTAAAATACTGAATGTAGTTATAAATACACCACAACAAAGCCACCATGCCTTGTACACACTTTTTGTGGACCCAGCATACAATTTTGAGAGACTATATTAGAGGATTATGCCAAAAATGTCTAAATGGTGTAACCAAAAAAGAAAAACCTTGCTTAAAACCGTTAAATTCTAAATAAAACACCACATCAACTAGTTTGGCATGATCTAAATATCAAATTTTATCTGGGGAATCATGTCAATCAGGAATCATTACAATTTTAAAGTGGTTACACCATTTGACATTTAGGAGTATTCAGTCTTATTTTGGTAAAAAAAAAAAAAAAAAAAAAGTATAAATATTGCAAATGTCATTTTAAGATGTACATTTCAACAAACCTGATGCTGCTTTTAAAACAAATTTAAGCTATGTTTGAATTGCTCATCTTGCCCACCCTTATTTGTCAAAGTTACAATTCAGCATATGACAAATAACACTCATGATTTAAGACTTTAAATGGAAATGTACAAGGCTGCAGGCAAAAAGAGTAGTGAAAGACTGTTCGAGCAGAGCTGAGTGATTGAATACACATTGTATAATGGGGTGAAATTAAGTATAATGTCTGAGAAAGGCAGCTGACTATAAATCAACTTCTCAGCAGTGTTGACAGTACAGTATGTTGGAGCTTGTGTATACAGTGAGGGGGGGTTGGTGGAGCCCACTGGCTGTCATTAGCCATTGAATTTTGTTTATGTAAAATCTTAATGTGGCTCAGATAAGAGCAGCGAAAGCCAACAGATATGAAGAGATTAATATTCAGACTTGCATCCTGATTGAAATTCTCATAACTCCCACAAAGATAAGCGGAAAGACCATTAAGCCAAAGACTTGTGCTGGAGCCAAATATGTTATCACTGTTGCTGCAAGGTCTATGAACCCTCAACAGCTGGGAAAATGTGGGAGTATTTTACAAATGGTAACAGCCAAAAACAGGAAAATATAGTAGCTACTCCTTGCTATATAGGACAGCCAAAAGCAGAATGACTACACCTACTAATAAAAAGAAAAGAAAAAGTCCTCCAGAACACTGGCAGGCATGAAGCCATAAAACCTCCACTACTCAATTTTGATACCAACCCTTCCCACATTGTCCCGTGTTCCCATTTACTAAGCGCTCAGAAAGGACATTTAACTCTTCAGGGTGAACTAAATTTAGAGGCCTGTAAGTAAAAGACTATTAACATATATCAAATGTGCACATGCATACCTGAAAGTAAAACAAGCCATCCTTGCTGATGTATAATAACCTTCTCTTTAAAGCTGCATTTACCTTCATATTCAGAATGACTATGTGCAATTTTAGAGGGGCCTCTCATTGTTTCAAACCCACACCTCTACAGTTCCAAGCTATACACAGCTTTTTTCAATTTCTTTGAGCTGGATATTTTGGTTTTCTAGCCTGTAACTCAAGTCTTATCACCATGTTTCCAGCTGCAAACAACCAGACAGCAGTTGTAAATACTAAACAAAGGTCGGAGAAACTGCCAGCACCTGCCAGCACCCAATGGTAACCAGACAATGTTAACAACTAGCTGGAAAACATAGTGGAACATTTAACAGCTAAAGAGACATTTCTGTTATGAGTTAATGGAAAGAAAAGGGTTAAAAGTGAATATTTGACTCACATTCTCCAGGTGAACAGAAACTCAACCCCAAATGAATGCTGATGTTGCTCCATGCCTGCTGGATATGTAATTAGGCATAGCCTTATCCTCAAACAGCTCAGGAAGTTCAGGCAATCAACAAACATGAACTGCAGTAATTCTGGTCCATTTACATACTGGTGTGAAATCATTAGGCAAAAAAAAAATTGCAACAGGTAGAAGGCAGAGTGAGACCAGCCTCTAATGATTCATCTGCAGCTCTTCATCAGCAGTGATGTTGGGTGCAGAGCAGAGAGGCACAAAGCAGGAAAGGCACAGGTGTACTCAGTAACATTTATAATGACTGCAAGGGTCCTGGTATTGTACATGCAGACGCACTGAAAGGGCAACTGGGATACAGAATGGAAGTGAGGCCTCATTAGTAAAATGAGTCATACCCGTTCTGTACCTGCTCAGATGAGTCCAAATATCAGTAAAAGGTAAAAAAAAAAAAAAAAAAAATTGTGTATATACTTGGCTTTGGAAAAATCCTGAGTGGGTGACCTGTTGTACTTTGGTAAAAGGTTGGTGGTCAGTCACATTTGTACAAAGCGCTGTTGCCTCGGACGACTGCATATAGCATGAGACACACACACACACACACACACACACACACAAACATTTATTTATTCTATTAAAATACATTGAATTAATAAAAGGGATAGTATAAGATAAATAAGGAGTTTTTGATTATAAATCACGTAAAGAAATTTCAGTAGAGCCCTAAAATATAAATACAGACCTGGAAATTGACCCTTTAAAGAGTGACTTGAAGACAATTTAGAGCATATACAAATAGGTCATAGAGCCTTATTTGCAGATACTTCCAGATGTACTTCAAACACGTCATCAGGAGCAGGTAGAGGTAGAAACCACAGATAATGAATTGCAGGTGTGCCAGATAATTGCTCAGTTGTATCAATTAGGCTGATGATGTCACAGGGCGCTCTTCATCTGTGTTTACAATTACTGTGTCACTCATTCATTTAATTATGTGCAGGACCACAATGAGCAGGAGCTGCACTTACAGGGAACATTTTGAGTCAGAGAGAGAGAGAGAGAGAGAGAGAGAGAGAGAGAGAGAGAGAGAGAGAGAGAGAGAGAGAGAGAGAGAGAGAGAGAGAGAGAGAGAGAGAGAGAGAGAGCATCCCCTGTGGATAGTGAAATTGAATTTATTTGCAGAAGCATGATTTTTCTGTTTCCACCACCAGGGGGCAGGGTTGGTAGACTTATAGATGAGAGGCAGGCCTGCTTTACTCTAATGGCTCTTAGGTCTCTCTTAGATGAATTTATAATAAATGGACATACCTGGGGCAAATGATGCAGCTGTTACTGGCAGTGGATGGTTGGAGAACTTGGTGTTTTTTTCTACCCACACAGTATGTATCATGAGCTATAACACAAGGCCTGTCACTTCTCAGTCTACAGCTTGATGCATTCAGCCTCCAACATCTCCAGAAGGACAGTTAATCTCTGGTCCTGAGTGCCATTTATAATGGAATAAAGGAGTCTGAGCACCAATTTCCTCACTTTTCAAATACCATCCTTCAATTTTGGACATCATTTTGATCCGTTTTACCGTATATGAGAAGGAGAGTTTCTTGTGAGAGGGTTCCTCTTAAATCTCAGGTTAATGCATGTGCATAAGAACATCATTTGCAACACAATTTTGGAAATTGAGCCAATTGCGGTCAAATATGTAACTTCCTTCCTTCCTTCCTTCCTCCCTCCCTTCCTTCCTTCCTTCCTTCCTTCCTTCCTTCCTTCCTTCCTCCAACCCCCTTTCTTCCCTCCTTCCCTTCTTCTTTCTTTCCTTCCTTCCTTCCTTCCTTCCTTCCTCTTTTCCTTTCTCTCACCCTAACCCTCCTTCCTTCTTTCCTCCCTCCTTTCTTTCCTTCCTTCCTTTCTCTCTCCTTTCCTTCCTTCTTTCCTTTCCTCTCTCCTTTCCTTCCTTCTCCCTCCCTTCCCTCCTTTCCTTCCTTCTTCCTCCCTTCCCTCCTTTCCTTCCTTCTTCCTCCCTTCCTTCCTTTCCTTCCTTCTTCCTCCCTTCTTCCTCCTTTCCTTCCTTCTTCCTCCCTTCCTTCCTTGACTCGAGGACAACAGGAGGATTAAAGATCCCTACTAGAGGTTTTAAGACATATAAAACTTCTCTGCCTTTTTTTCCATTAAAAATCCATTAGAAATTCTTAATATGACATCTTCTCCTTTTACCTTATTAAAAATCCTGAATGTGTAAATATGTAAATATTGATCATTTCAAAGGTTAAACTGCTAAACACAAAATGCCTCCTACTCCACATCCTCCAAAGTTAATTATCAGTGTGTGTCTGTGCACTGAAGTTATTACATATTACTTATTACATATTGGACCATGTTTGGCTCCAAACTTTATAAATCACGCTCATAACTAAGTTAAGTCAGATTTTTGGTAAACACAGAAAAACTTTCCACCTTTAGCAGCTGAATGTGAAAATATTCAAATGAAGGAAGAGTAAGTGGAACTTTAAGGATGTTATTAAGATAATTCAACTTTTTTGTTTGTGGAAAAACATATGAGACACAAATTATCATTAAAAGCAGAGTATTTTTGTACCTGTCTGAAGGAGATTACGTTTTGAGGCCTAGATTACAGTTTACCACTGCTCACGATCTTGGTAGTCACTAGATTCATAAAACCAATGGATGAATTTAGTTTCACGAATATATTTGGCATGTTATCCTTGAATTGAGAGAGAAATTTGGCTTTGTCTACTCCTTTTTATCTCAACCAGCATCTTCAGTTATGTCTTTTGAGCAGTCCCACCTCCAAGCAGTGTTAATCTAAAACCTCGTCCAAGGTCCCTTTGGTGTCCGTGTGTGTGTGTGTGTGTGTGTGTGTGTGTGTGTTTGTGTGTGTGTGTGTGTGTGTGTGTGTGTGTGTGTGTGTCTGTGTGGCAGCATTGTGTGCGGCTAAAATTAAGTGCAGAGATTGAGGCGTCAGTATAGGCCATTATGGACAAGCATATATGAAAAGGTCACTCCTTCCCTTGGCTCTACATTGAATTCCTGGGTGACAGGAGTGGTGGAATGTCCTCGCAGCGTTTGTTAAGAGACCATTAATCAGATTTCTACAGACATGGCATGTAATTTGGCAGGGATTGTTTATCCTTTTTTCATTTACGCCTCTGAATCAATGGCCTAAACAAAGACTGCTTTAGGTCTTGGTTGTCTACAAAGCTGTCTCTTAGTATCCAATTGATAGCTACAATCACTGTTATTTAGCGGGAGGGGCAAGTCCAAGCAGCCTAGGAGATAGTCGGAGTTAAGAAGTCCAACACATTTACTTCTCTCTCTGCAGACATCGAATATGTTAATGATCAGGAACACAGCTAGTAAAAGGAGGCAGCAGCTCATTTACCTATAGTTACTTTGTGTTAGAGACAGAAGTGTGCATGGGAAATGGACTTAGCATAATATTGGCAATGAAATTAAGCAGAAATAAATAGGCTTACAGCACAGGGAGGTCTTATTGGGATGTGAATTATTCAGTTAATTTTAAAAACCCTTCCAACAAGGTTTTCTCTTCAGCACTTTCAACACTGTGTGCTTAGAAAGAGAATTGCCTGCTACTATAATATATCCAAGATTCAACTACAATGAACTTCACAAGTCATAATTTAAAGGATAATTACATTTTCTTGTATTTTTAGCCATCATTTTTTATTCATTATGATAACATTTAATTCTAATCACTACTGTAATTGCTTAGATATGGGAATGCAACCACATTACCACAATGATGTGCAACAGGGCAACACACACAGGCAATCAGACAATCACACAGGTGTGTAAGCAAGACAGCAGTTTAGCCAGATTATCTAAACTAGTATGACTGTATTTTTCCCTCATACCACTATACGGCAGATACAATTGAAGCAGGAAATTAGGGTAATATTTTTTCTATTTGTCTTTTATTTTCTTCCAAATACCTCTCAGTGCTTGTGCTTCTTGCCCATATGACTCCTATTTTAGCAATGTCACTGTCTTCCAAGATCCCAGCTATTAAATCTGTGACTACAGTGTATTTATTAATGATGGCGAATCCAAAACTACATAAATAATACAGATTTTAAAAAACACAGATATCATACTCTTGACAATCTGATTGCTCAAAACACCTCTTGAGGCGGACAGGGATGCACTTTGCCACATTAACAAAAAGGGTCCAATTTTCCTGCAGAGCAACCGCAGTGACCTTAGACTGGCGACATGGTAATTTTGTGGATTTCTCCCCATTCTGTAATTTCATGGTGCACCATGTCATTGCTGGCAATAATATGAACACTTGAGAGAAGAGTAATTGGGAGATGTGATGTGATTTTGATCATCAGATCATCTTTTAGCGTTGATGCAGGCACTTTTAGCGGTGAACCCTGGCAGACACACACACATATCTCCATGGGCACATCAAAAAATCAGTTTTGATATGATTAAAGCAGAGAAAGTGGAATATGTATTGGGCTAGATTAAGGAGTGGTATTCATGTATATCTACAGCAGCTCGTAGGTTGCTTTTCTTTGGGTTGTTATCTAAAAAAGGCAGGAAAGGAACCTAACTGTGTTCCACCTGCAGCACCTGATTAAAGAGATGTTTACTCAAAGCTGCAAAAACTAAAATCTCTCGTAAAATTGGACCAGACTTATCAGCTGATGGGCTGTTGCCTGGTATTCTACATACTCCAGCTTTCAGTCCATCAGCTGCATAGATAGGACACACCCTGAGGATGATCAAAAGAAGAAGATCACACGGTTATTTTTTAAACTTCACTCTCTGCTCCACATTTTTAACCTCTACAGGATTATCCTCCCTCCTAGCACCCCAAAAATGCTGGCTTTATTGGGATGAGCTACATGGCACAGAGTTTTTAAAATGTTTAAGCCTGAAAGTATTTCCAGATTGAAGTCGAATATTTCTCATGGTGGGAGTGGAAAATGTGAATTTTATTCTCCCAATAAAGCTGTGATTTCTACAGTTTTCTCAAGATCCTCATAAATCATAACTTGAGTCATGCAAATGGGATTATTTTGAAGAAGTCAGTTTATGAAATCATAAGGATACAGATTATTTTTTCACATTAGTGTCAAATAATGCCACCTTAATGTGAATATAAATGTATAACTGAATGCAGCTTATTTAATCACTTCGGTTTGTCTTCAGACAGACACAATAAAAACATTAACCCTCGTGTCGTCCTCATCTGTTCTGACCGTTCCTTTCCTCCCCCCTACCTTCCTGCCTTCCTTCATTCCTTTCCTCCGTCCTTCCCTTCCTTTCTTCCTCGCTTCCTTCCTTCCTTCCTTCCTCCCTGCTTTCCTTACTTCCTTCTTCCATCATTCCTCCCTTCCATCTTTCCTTCCTCCCTTCCTTCCTTCCTTCCTTCCTTCCTTCCATCATTCCTTCCTTCCTTCCTTCCTTCCTTCCTTGACCTGAGGACAACAGGAGGGTTAACAGAGCGCTTTGAACTTTGAACATCTCAGATAATATATACATTATTTTCTATCATTCCACAGCTAGTGATGACATGCCATTAAACATCTCAAATGAAATTGTTGCTATGCATCATTACACACAGAAAGCATGTGCACTAGGTTGTTTGTGTTTCCGGGAACGTGATTTCAACCTCAGAAGGGAAATCCTCTGCTCTGGGTGGAATATTGGGTGTGCAGCGTATTCATATTTGAGGTGCATTATATTGAAGTCTTTAGACCCCAAGCACATTAATTTCCTTTTGTGAGGAACCAGCCTGGGCTCTCCATGACAAAACTGTCAATGAGTCACCACCGGGGTGTGCGCTTATATTATTAGTAACTGGAAGCTTTATGAAGCTGATTTTAAAGGGGGAGGTTATTGGATTGGCTTGATTAGATGTCAGCCCATAAAACACCCCATCTCCGCTCAATAATAATGGTTGTAAAACACCCCATCTCTGGTTTTAAATAGCTAAACTAAAGCTCTGTTGTAGAGGCAGATTGAAATATGTGTTGAAGCAGAAGCAGGTCAGTAGAGCTGCAATGATTTATTGATTAATCTGTTGACAGAAGATTAATCCATCTTCTCATATGTAAAGATTTGTAGGTCCATCTGTGTCATACATGATGTTATACTGAGAGTCTTTGGATTTTGGATTTTGGATTTTTGACGGCTGATCAGAGGAAACAAGACATTTGAAGATTTCATCCTAGGTTATAAGAAGTCACAATAATATATTATAATATGTTTCTATTTCCTGACATTTCGAGAAAATTATCAGGAGATGAATCAGTAATGAAATTAATTGTTGCAGCTCTACAGGAGACACAAGTAAAACAAGGATAGTGACATATTTTGTCAAGACACTGTGTTTCTTGACAGTCATGGATGAATGAATGAATACGAAATATGTAGAAAGAATAAATTAATGATCAATTACCAAATTTCCCATGAACGGCTGTCTCTTTACAATGATGACGGACTAGAATAACCCCAGAATCCTCTAACCATTTAATTAACCCTGTTTGTTCTGACTGTTCCTTCTTTCCTCCCTTACTTCCTTCTCTCTTTCTTTCCTTCCTCTCTCTTTCATCCCTTCCTTCCTCCATCCCCCTTCCTTCCTTCCTTCCTTCCTTGCTTCTTTCCTTTCCCTTCCTCCGTTCCTTCCTTCTTTTCTCCCCCTACCTTCCTTCCTTCTTTCCTTCCTCTGTCCTTCCTTCCTTCCTTTCCTACCTCCCTTCCTTCTTTCCTTTCCTTTCCTTTCCTCCCTTCCTTCCTCTCTCCTTTCCTTCCTTCCTTCTTCCTCCCTTCCTTCTGTCCTCCCTCCTTTCCTTCCTTCCTTCTTCTTCCCTTCCTTCCTCCCTCCCTCCTCCCTCCCTCCCTCCCTCCCTCCTTTCCCTCCTTCTTTCCTTCCTTCCTTCCTTGACACGAGGACAACAGGAGGGTTAATGAAGTCTAGCGGTATGTTTACCAACTCCAAATGTGAAGAATCTGCAGTCCACTTCAAAGATAAAAGACACTATTAGATTAAATTGATGTCAGTGTCAGCCCATGAATCTTAATACCCCAGAACCTTTGTTGTTATGTGAGGAAACACTGGAGAAATTTGTCCTGGTTGATGCTGAGATGCTTGGTTGGTTATTTCCCAATTAAAACCCACAACATGCTTTTTAGATTGAATCCCCACATCTTTATCTTTATAGTTTCTTTTGATTAAGATTTACTTAACATTGTAAACTATTCTCTACAGATGGAAGTTTTCCCTACTGCTCTTAGGACCATCATAATTAAACCTCTCCTGAAGCGGAATAATTTACATGCCAGATTTCTTACTAACTACAGACGAGTATCCAATCTGTAATTTCTGAGTAAAATTTTAGACAAGGTTGTTTTTAATCAGTTAAATTATTCAATGAACCATATTTCAAAAAAACAAAAAAAAACAATCTGGTTTTCGGGCCAATCATTGCACGGACACAGTCTTAGTCAAGGTTGTAAATAACTTCAGTTCAAATATGGATGATAAAACTTTCTGTGTTTGTACTGCTTGACTTTATTACAGTACATCATTTAATTAATTTAATCTGATCGGCCTCTCTGGTGCTGTTTTTAATTGATTCAAGTCTAGATTTATTTTATAATCACGGGTGACTGCTCTTCTAATAGCTATAACATGACTTGTGGTTTTGAGGGATCTCAACCCCAACCGGTCGAGGCAGATGGCTGCACACTCTGAGTCTGGTTCTGAGGTTTCTTCCTGTTAAAAGGGAGTTTTTTCTTGCCGCTGTTGCTCATGTGGGAATGTTGGGTCTATGTGTAAAGTGCCTTGAGAAGACTTTGTTGTGATTTGGCACTATACAAATAAAGAATGATTGATATTAGGTACCACACTTTTTAAGCTCTCCTTGCTGCCACTTGGAAATGTCATCAGGAGACATGGCATAAATATCCATAGCTATTGAGACAACACACATCTTTACTTTATATCTCCAGATATCTCTGGGCTAATATTTTTATGGCCATAGTGTTGTGTGTGTGTGTATCTGTGTGTGTGTGTGTGTGTGTGTGTGTGTGTGTGTGTGTGTGTGTGTGTGTGTGTGTGTGTGTGTCTGTGTGTCTGTGTGTGCTTTCTTCTCCTGTGTCGCTCCAGGTTTTGCTTTCTCCTCTCCTCTCCTGCTCCTGTTGTGGGCGGTGGATCACACCTGCGATCAGGCCTGGAGCTTGATAACATGCGAGGAGCTGCAGATGGGGACAGTGGGCCATTTTGGCAGCCTTTATGTCGTGTGTACTACTACTTGAGCTCACTTTGAGTTGCTGCTACATAGTTATTCTTGTTATATTGAAAATAAATTCTTAATTTTGTGAATGCATCTGTTTCCTGAAGGCTCATTTTTTATCTTATTTTATTTTATTAACTCCGCATTTTTAGGGATGTAACACAATAGATGCCCTTTTTTAACTGTCTTTTTGATATCATGTTATGGACGGCAGACAATTTTCTACAGCTCATTCAGGACAAAACTGACGCCTTGATTGATACTGAAGCTCAGAGAGACAAGCTAAATGCAAAACTGCAAACAGTGGCATCAAACCTCTGTCAAAAAGTGAAAAACTAACCCGTTATATTTGATTCAGATCTTAGTTTTGAACTTCACATTAACAAAAAATGCATTTTATCATCTTAAGCATATTGCCAGAGTGCAACCATTTCTCTCTCAAGCCAACAGAGACACTAATGTATGCCTTTATTACCTGCAGGATTTATGACTGCAATGCTCTACTTTCTGCTCTCCCTAAAAAGAAATACTTAAAAACTCAGCTGCATGTGTTGACTAGGACCAGAGAGAGAGCACCCATTATACCAATTCTCTACACTGGCAACGTGTTTGCTTCAGAATTGATTTTAAGACCCTTTTATTGGTTTATAAAGCTGTTAATGGTCTTGGTCCTATCTATTTATTAGATATGCTTTTAGCCTATGAACCCTCAGGTCTTATGGCCTTTTAATTATCCCTAAAGTCTTCCAGTCTCTGAAACAGCCTTCCAGAAGAGCCGAGGTCTGATATTTTTAACCCAAAATCTACTTTTTTAGCCTGACTTTTAATTGAACTTTATTAATTTATTTGCCTATTTCTTTATGTATTTTAGTCTGTTTTACTTCTCTATCATACTTTATATATTCTGGATTGTTTTTCTTTTAATACCTTTTATTTCTAGTCTTAGTCATTTCAATACAGCTCATCTCTTAATTACTTTTTATCTATTTGTAATCCTGCCTCCAGTGTTTCCCCATTGCAAACTGATGAGATTTATGATGGCATTTCTGTTATTATAAAGTGCTTTATTAAATACAAAGTCATTTCTCACTTTGTGTGTGGGTGTGGGGGGGGGGGGGGGGGGGGGGGGGCGTTACTGTTTTTTGTGTGAAGCACTTTGTCTGAAAACTGCTATACAAATAAAGCCTGAATGACTGATTGGTGAATGAATGACATATGAACTTGAGATTTATGAGGCAACTGTTGATTCAGGCTTCCTCTCTTTCACATACAGGAGCCTAATCGGTAATGAACATGCTCTTTATCAGCAGCTTGTGCTGTTTCCAGCTCTCAATGCTCATTATCAAACCACTATCATCTCCACCGTTAGCGGGATCAGTTGATGAGTTTCAGTGGTTGTTTATTGAGCCTACATTCCTCTCCCATGCTAAGTGTTATTCCACTGTAAGCTCAAGTAGACTTTTATAAGCTTGAGTCTCTGAGGGCCGAAGGAACAACTGAACAACAATGTACAGTAGACTCAAAGAGAACCAGCATCTTTTATAATAAACCATCAATTCTTTCTTTTGTTTCTGTGTCTCAAACCACTCTTACTTGGTCTCAGAGAAAGAGAAGTGCTATATAAATACTAGTTATTTTCACCATTGTTCATCATTGACTATAAGTGGTCAGTCGTGTGCGCTTAAAGTGCCAAGAAGAAGTGAAGGAGGGCAACATAAGACAGAAGGTGACTCAAGTGCAACAGACTGAGTGGTTCAAAGTAGGGGGCGGTGTCAGACAGTTTTTATAACTTTCTGAAACACACAATTCACCATTCACACCTGCATTACGCCGTAATTGAACTAGTGTGTATCTCTCCAGCTCCCCTATTTTTATCCTCCACACAACAACGTCCACATTTCATGTCTACAACAGTGAATGCCTCAGAGGAGAGATTGTGCCTAAAATTGAATTCTTGCTGAGAAAATCGGAGGCATTGAGATGGCAGTGTAAACACTTTGACCTTGAAGCTTCAGTCTAACCGAAATCTGCTTGGGCGAAATTTACTTGCATGGTGTTGGCCAAGAAGAGGAGAGAGAGGAAATAGCTTGTGTGATGTTGTAAACAAGCTTTGAATTATACAGTACTTTACTGTCATTAGCCTCTGTCACTGTCCTTGCACTCACGTCAGTCAACCAGCATTTTCCGTCTTCTCTGCTTCTTCTATTGTTTCGATGTGCACTTACAAAACAAGAATATACTCTAAGAATATTTTCTGAATGAGAGATCAATGTCAATTCTCCCTCAAAACTGGCTTGGCATTAGAGAAAGTCATTATTTTGTTCAACCTGATTGAACTTTGAGTAAATCAAAAAAGCAGAAAAGAGGTGAGCCAACTCATGAGTGGAAGCAAATGGGACAGGCATGGATGATATGTTGTATAAACTAGTTAATTTGAAGCACCTTTAAAAGTTATTGAAGTATTAGGCAGAGGAAGTAAAATAAATTGGATTCAAGCATACACTGGAGTTAATGCTGGGTGTCTCAGATATCCCCTGTGTTGGCAATTATTGACTGTATTGTGATTTCTTTGGAGTCAATGTCTGATCAATAAAGCTTTGTTGTAAAAATTAAAAAGGCTAAGTCTGCCAAAGAAGAATCTAAATGTGATTTTAGGTGCTTTTTGTCTCCATTCTGCTGCTCTAAATTGTGACACTTCTGATGCTATTTGTGAGGCAGCTGATGCTTGGGGATTTTTTAGCCTTTGTGTTGTCACAGAAAGGGTTACCCGGTGCCCCACTTGTGTTTACTGTTGACTTGTCTCACTGCTTATTTGAGATAATTGCCTCTGAGTGGCTGGGGACTGAGAGAGGACTACTTTAAATACCCCAGAGTCGCACACTGCTATCTCTCAATGCATTATTCACCAACAGTCAGGGTTTTTCCATAAAGCCCCCATTGTGTTTATCGTTCCCACACACAAAACACACACTGTCTTTAATATTCAAACTTACACAAAAAATAAACATTCCTCATGAGGAAATTTTGGGGAGAGTGGACAAAGGATCTACTTTTTATTTGAGGGGAAGAATACCCTATAAAATGACCTGATGGGAAAATGAAAAAAATGGTGAAAAAAAAACCTTAGATAATTGTCTAAAGTTTATTTTATATTTTCACTGTGTTATTTATCAAAATAAACTGATCATCTAGAACGGATGTTTTTTTCTGTTTATGGGGATTCATTTTTCACTTCTGATAAAGTGAAGAAGGAAATGCTGCATGAATCCTACAGAGTCTTGTAGTGGAGGAGTACATAATTGAGCACACCTGTTCAGAGTGATTTCCCATCCAAGGCAATGATGTTAAGCAAGCTTTGCTCATTAAAACACAGGAAGAATGTATTTTATGTTTGTTTATAGCAAGAAGAAATTGGTAGGTAACATACATAGTGGATAGAAAACAGATCATCTGCTGAAACTCAAATGTGATCTTCAAATTACACTAAATGATCTTATGAAACTAATCACATACACTCAGATGATTTTCAATTTCAGAAAGCTTTAATATGTTACTAGCAGCTAACACAAGAGGGCGCTGCATCATCTGCTCACTGTAGACGTGTTTCTTCTGTTTGTGAATGAATGATGACAGAGCCGCCGATGCTCAAGAGTGAATTTTGGGTCTCATTGTTATGTAATGTGAATCACATGAGAAGTGTTGAGAACTTGTCAGCATTTTTTATGGGAAGAATCAGATTTTTATACATTGTGAATATGAACAAATCCCACTTCAGAGTTTGAATTTTAAAGCATCAGTCTCAAGTAGCAGCAGAAGACAACTGTTGATATCTCTGAAAGACTTGAAGGATTTTATTACCCAGAAATCCTTTAAAATGAGGTCAGTGAACTAATTGATTTCTTTTCTGTGTGGGTAAATCTGTACTGGGGTAGTTAGAGGCTGTAGTTGCACAGATGTATAACATGGAGACAGGTGTAATTTTACATAAACGTGTCACCTGTTGCAGCTTTAATAAGATGTCAGTATGTTGCATTTAATTAAAACAGTTGCAGGGTCGAGCAGATTTGTGCACAATGGTGATGGGAGGTAATATTTGTATTAAACAAGTGTGAAAGTGCACAGCATTACGCATACATTCCACTGCCACCCACAAAACTGCAACAGATGGTAAGCAATTAAGAAATGTGCAATAACATCAGCGTACATAATTGGTGGAAATAGGTCTGCATGTTTAAACAGACACGTGTTCGTGAATGAAAGAATGAATGGTATGTGTGTTAATCGGTGCACAAAAGAGAAATCAGGGTGTGATGGCAGAAAAGAAATAGGATGCAGGGGTGGTTTTAGCGTTTTGGGGGCCAAGGGGCGATTTTGGTTTGAGTGCCCCCTTTTAGATTTTGACCACAAAAAAATACTAATGTAAATAATTACAGGTGATCACCCTCGCCACTCAAAAATGTTTAAAAAACAAACACCCAAAAAACTAAACTGAAACTCATAATCTGGATGTTTGTGGTTCAAAATACTGAGGTGGAAGAATGTAAAAGAGTAATTGATACATGAAGGTGAGTCAAAAATACAAAGCATCAGTTCATGGCTCATTATTCAGGTTATCATAGCACCAGAGGTACACACACACACACACACCCACACACACACATTCACACGCGTATGAGTCTGGAATGGCTCTGGATCTTCCTTCCCACTGACAGATGGATGGGGTTAATATCATTAAGTACCTCGGCTGACGGTTCCTGTTTACCGCTTGGTTGCTAGGCAGTGACATCAGCTGATCCCTCCCTCCTTCCTCTCTAATCCCTTCCCTCTCCTGCACACTCCCTCACACGCCACTCTCTCTGCTCTCTCTCTCAGATAGGCAGCGCAGACGTGGGCAGAGTGTGGGGGTATAGGAAGAGGAGAGAGCGGGAGGGTAGGTTGTAGTGTGTGTGAGACTGTCAGACAGCATGGTCTGGGTCTGAGGACAGCACTGGAAGACGCAGCAGCAACCCCCAGATCTCCATGTAGACCAGTGTGGTGACATCCACAGATCACCTGGACCTGTCCACCCATCAGCACCCACCCAGGACAACACCCACTTCTTCAAAAAAAAAAAGCCAAGAGGAAGAGGAGGCGGAGGAGGACTAGGGGGTGGGTCTGTTTATGTTCTTTTTTCTTTTCTTTTCTTAGTTTTTTTGGTTTTGGGAGTAGGCTCCGGGCTGGACCGCATGCATGACACAACGCAAAGGCGAGAAACCCACCATCAGCATCCAGGAGCACATGGCCATTGACGTGTGCCCTGGCCCCATCCAGCCCATAAAGCAGATCTCTGACTACTTTCCCCGTTACCCGCGGGGCCTCCCCCCTGCTGCGCCCCACCAAGCGGGCCACGCCGGGTCCCTGCGCTCTGCCCTCTCCACATCCACCTCTGCCGCCGAAAGTGACCGCCCCAATGAGGATAACCCAGACCGGGCTTGTGCCGGAGCCTCCGCCTCCTTGCAGGCCGCCAAGAGGGATGAGGAACCTGATGTTGAGGGATACGACTCAGATGACTCCAGTGAGTTATGATTTCCTCTCTTCTCCTCTCCATCCTATTGTTTACCATGGTGTTTTCCAACATGTCTACATGTGTGTGTCTATCCCTTTTAGTTCCCCCTCTCCCTTTCTCTTATTACTGCATCTCCATTTTTGCCACCGGTTGCCAGGCATCCCTACAGCCGAGTGGCTTTGTGGCTTTATCTGTCACCTTTTCTTCTCTCGGCTCCCCCGTCCATCTCTTTCTATCTCCAATTGCCTGGCATATGAGTGTGTGCGTGCGTGCATGCATGTTGTGTGTCCCCGTGTGTGTGTGTCTCTGTGCTGCAGCTAACTCTTTGCCTCTCAGTCGACAGACAGCCAACTGTTGCTGCTGCAAAGAATACAGCTCCCCCCTCCTCCTCTGCTCTCCTCCAACTGAAAGGATAATATGTGTGATTTTATGGGAGAAAATTATTGCATGTGTCTGTCTCTGGATGTATGTGTGCATTTTTCAGATTTCTATTGTCTACAGGGTGCACGTCTATATTGTCGATCAGTCTCACCGGGCTGAATGATTCATGGCTTCTTAGTGAAGCTTCAAATTAGTCGCAGTTTTGCGCTCAGCGGAGTCTGACTGCATCTGTAAGCTCATCCACATACAGAAGTGTCTGGCGGCAAGATGAGCAAGTTCCAGTTGTGTGATCTTATTGTGTGTCTGTCTGTCTCTTTGTGTGTTTGTTTCCAGACCATAAAGATGTGTGTGTGTGTATGTGTGTGTGTGTGTATGTGTGTGTATGTGTGTGTGTGTGTGTGTCTGTGTATGTGTGTGTGTCCGTATCTGTCTACATCAGAGTGGGGAGGTTCCTTTGAGAAAGCCTTTGCTTGAATGTCATTCCTTTAATCTAACACTTTGAGTGGAAGATTAATAATTATAATTAATAACATGCAACGCAGGTATTGGAACAATAACAAAACACCACAGATGGAACAAGATTTACACGTTTCACGAAAACCATTTTCACTCCCAGCAAACATCTTGACAGATAGATAATACGACAGTCTGCATCAGTGCTGAGAACTCAATTAATGTAAATGAAAGCTGCTTCTACCTGAATCATTGTAAAACCTAAAGATCTGTCTGATAGATCACAGGCAATGTGAAGGGTCTCAAGAAGAAGAGTTGTTGTTTTAGTGTCCAGTTACCACTGAACTTCGCCCAATCTGAATAACATGTTGCTCTCATGGTGAACAAAAACAGCTTCTCAGTGTGTTCGTATCGCACTCTGACAGCCCTTCCCAGAGGGTTGTGGTGCGTAAGTGTTCTCAGCACAAGAGACTTGTGATTGCAGGTTAATGTGTGACAGCAGTGAAGCTTCCCCAAGAGTTAATCCATGCAGAGCAGCATGCAAAGGGGGGGTTGGGGGGTGGGGTGGTGGTTTAGGTCATCTCTAATCCAGAACTGGACAGGATGGGGGTGGAGGGGGTGGGGGGATGGTAGAGAGCAGAGGAGGCAGGTTGGGCCTGGCAGATGTTGCTTTATGACCTCCACCAGGCAAGTGGGATTTCATTCAGCAGGGGAAAAGAGATGGAGAGCTGCATTCTTGTAATCTGTGAAAGCAGTCCTCGATTAATATAAAGTGTGCTTTCTGCTTTTGTATCCACGAATGACTTCCTGAAGGTGTTTTCTCTTTTATTGAAGTATACGGGAATTAATACTATGTACTGTAACATGATACTTCTGGTCTCTGTAAGATTAATAGCTTTCTGTAGTTTTTGGCACAGGTGATCAGTGCTGTCTGTGTCGGGATGAAAGCCAGATTTAATGCACTTTCATTTGTAATTTCATTGTGTGTTGTGGTTTTGGAGTGCTAAATGGAAAACTCCAGCCCTTGAAGCAAGATAAAGTACAAGTACTGTAGTAGTACAACATCACCATACACATTTTACATGATCATAAGTGTTCGAAATCTCTTTTCTGCTTATTGCTAAAATGCACATCTAGGCTTGGATCATTTGGGGATTTAAATGAATGCTTTTATACAAAGTTCAGTAAACAGAAGAAACCTAAATAAAATCAATATTTGGCGTGATCATGCTTTGCATTTAAAACAGATACGTGGCAGGGCGGTTGTTCCTAGTATCTTGAAAAACTTGCTTCTGTTGATTTAGGCATCTCAGTTGCTTCTGTCTCTTCCAGTAATCCCAGGCTGACTTGATGATATCGAGATCAGGGCTCTGTTGGAGCCATACCATCTGTTGCAGGACTCCTTGTTTTCGTGTTGCTGAAAATACTTTAAGACTCCGGCTGTATGTTTGGGATTGTTGTCATGAAGAAAATGGAAATTTTTGTGATATCCCCAAACTGACAATCTGACAATCATGGCTGCTTTGATTCAACCGATTGGCCAGGTATGTGAAGCTGTGAAAGTATGTAACGCTCTCAAATGCCACTTTTCTTGTACACGACTAAGCACAAACCCATGAATGCTACTTAGGAGAGACTGTTTGAAAGTGTATGTTTTCCCTATTTGTTCATTCAAAGACTTCAAATGCATCCAAAAGTCACTAAGATCTCAGCAGGATGCAGTCAGGAGGATGACAGCCCTGGTTTTAAAGGACCAGTGTGTAAAGTCCATGCTGTGGTCAACTTGTTTGATAACAGGATAATCAGATATGCATCATTTTGTTTTTCTGTTCTTTGTATGAATAAAAAAAAAAGGAGACCCCCATGCTTTTATCATTTTTGTCTTCAAATTGCCAATTGGAATTGAAATTAAACAAAAGCAGAAAGCTACTTGTTTTTCACTTTTATTTTTATAGCCTATATATATGGATGGATGGATGGATGGATGGATGGATGATGGATAGATAGATAGATAGATAGATAGATAGATAGATAGATAGATAGATAGATAGATAGATAGATAGATAGATAGATAGATAGATAGATAGATAGATAGATAGAGATTCTGTTTTTCATTAACATGATCAAATGAAATACTTCCTGCAAATGTGATCATCAACAGGTTGATGCTTAAAATATGAATAAGTTCTCCAACTAAAATTTTCTCAGAAATATAAATGAATGTAGACAGCTGTATGAGGCTTCTCCTCCTCCTTCCTTGCAGCATGTGAAGGCAGCAGCGCTGGTATGTTCATAAATCTGCAGCCTCTGATTAGAGAAGTGGTGCGCCAGAGTGCAGTGATGTTACACACGGCCGTTCACCTTGTTCGTCTTGATTAAATCACCTGAAAATGACACCAGACTGCTACAGTGTAACCACACACACACCTCTACACACATTAGACTAGTTGGTTTTACAGGAGGAGCAGGGGACACAAACACCCCCAGTGCAAAGAATTTGACCTCCCGCAAAAATTGTCATCCATATATAGGATATAGGTTCAAGCTGATGAAACTGCACTGTCAGTTGGCGTAACCACATAACAAACAAAAAAGAAGAAGAGGTATGTGTATGTGTGTATAGGTATGTGCACACCTACCAGGAAAAAAAGACAGGCAGACAGAAAGAAGATAAGATGTGGGTTCAGTGTAACCACCAAGGCTTTGTATAATTCAAACAACACTCGCACAACAATACTGTTGGCAGCATGTTGTGTGTTGTGTTGATACAGAGCCCCCCTGGGGTTACATGGTAGAGAACAGAACTTGATGTAAATGTAAATCTGTGAGAAGAGATTTGTAAACTATACGCATGGATTTCTGTTCTTCAGTGAATGGACCTGGCTTACATAGATTGCGGTGACCACATCCGCCCAGTAAGTTCAGTTTTATCTGGATTTGATTTAGACATTGAAATCACTTGAATTGATTTATATTTCTTGCTTTTGGAGTTTCAAAGATGTTTTGTGTGTAATTTAGCATTTATTGTGCTTTTTACCCAAAAAACAACATTGAGATGATTCAAGATTCAAGAACTTTAAAGACACACAAGAAAGACACATAAATCCATAAAACATATGCTTCTCTAGAAATAAAAAGAAAGTGCGTGAAATCCTATATAAAGGGAAGTGAGAGCATTGTAAATTGCACAGGTATATATATAGCATCTATATATAGGTGTATATATATAGATGAGTCAAGCAGCAGACTGCCTTTATAAGGCTTCATAGTCTACATAGGTCCGATGTGGCTATGCATCCATCCATCCATCCATCCATCTATCCATCCATCCATCCATCTATCAATCCATCAATCCATCCATCCATCCATCCATCCATCCATCCATCCATCCATCCATCAATCCATCCATCTATCCATCCATCCATCAATCCATCTATCCATTGTTTTCTGGTTTTGGTTTAATTTCTATTCTGATTGCTAATTTAAAGATGAAAAATGTAAAAGCATGTGGATTTCTATTTTTAAATTCACACAAAAATGGAAAAACAAAATAATTAATAGTATTTTTATTTAACCTGTTATCAAACAAGTTGAACACAGCCTCGGATGAACGGTGCACAGATTTAGTGGCATCTAGTGGAACAGATCTGGCAGATATGGATCATGGTATTCGGTAATATGTTTTAATTAGTGTATTATCCCATGAAAAATGAGAATTGTTGTGATTTCTTTACTTTAGAATGAGACCTTTATAAAATGTTTCTACAGTAGCCCAGAACCGACAACCACACACTGCCTATAGAGAGAGCCTTTTGTGTTTTTCGCAGCCACTGCACATTCTCCTACATGCTTGGAAAGGGAGGGGGGTTAGGGCAGGTGAAGTATAAAATAATGAACATAGCCATAGTGATGTCACAGATTGGTTTTGAAGCCTCGAGTTAGTATTTTGACCATCGTTTATATCTTTAAAACATCTGGATAGAATGTGTCTGAATCTGCCTGACAAAGCATACCACAGCATGCAACAAGTGTTTGGGATGTTGTGGCATGCATACAATCACTGTATGTTCACCAAATTGGTTATGGTGCACAGTTATGTCTTTACTTGTCAGTATCAGGTGAAGATCAGTCACCTTGCAGGTTTATGCAAACGTCAAAAACCACAGCTCCTCTCCATCGTCCCTGTTAATAAGGCAATTAGACACAAACATCTGCCTGAGCATCGTCTTAATGAATTTACAATCACCTGAAGAGGCATCAGTGGTGCAAGATAATTACAGTGTCACCCTCACCCTCCTCCCCCACCATGACAAAAAACTAAACAAAAATCTGAGACCAGACAAGGAAGCTGCACCAAAATAATCATGGTAGCAATTAATTGGAAATAAAAATACTGGATGTGTTATTAAAAGTCTGAGTCACCTGCATGCTTATCACACACCTCACCTGTAATGTTGATGTGTCTAATGAATGCAGGCACACTGAATTAAATAAATAACATATTAAAAAAATAGTCGCTGCTTGGGTGTGATGCAACGTCCCAAATAATCCCAAGCTGTTGCTACTGCCATGGGAGTTTGAAAGGAGGAACAGTAGACGTACAAACAAAATACTACTGCAGCCCTCTTTAAAGAATAACATCTGTAGGCTCAATCAAGGCCGACAATATAGAGGAAAACATGGACTTTAACTCTACAGGTGATATTATTTGTATTCACAGCTCAGATTTTCTGCTGTGTATTTTTCTTATTCCTCTGGTAACATGAACCAAACACAGAAAACATGACCTCATACTGGGACACTCCCAACACAGCTGCAATGCAGTTTCATATTTTTTGCACCAAAGCTTAGTCATACATGGTGAAATTCATTGTTCAAATAGTGTCAATGGACCATATTTTGTGTCTTTGTGTGTGTTTTTTTAAGAAGACCTTTAAAACAAAACAAAAGAACATTAATACATGTAAATGTCAGTGCTTGAAATCAAAATGATCCACAAATGAATCATGGATTACGCAACAAACATCACAAATTGATTCTGTGCAGCACTACCGAAAGAATTACTCCTTTAAAAATGGTACAGTGTTGAAAGACTTGCTGAAGGACACCCTGAAAACCGAGGCCACTTCAAAAAACCTCAATATAGAGCTGGGAACACATCACATTAGCTTTCCACATAACCGCTTCTACTGGATGGTAACAAGTTTATCAGAATATGAATAAGGAAATGGAACTCATAACCAGCTTCTCCTGTTTTATCAGCTTAGCTTGTGTATGTTTCTGAGTTTATTTCATTCTGGAGGGTTATTTAAGTTTAAACACACCTGTTGTGCGGCTGATCTGATTACTCTTGGCCTCATACATATGAGTCACACACACACACACAGGTAAAGTCATTTCTGCCTCCTGATGGTGCAGCAGCTAGTGCCGCTACGATCCCAATAAAAAGCTGCCTCACTTTGAATTTGTTTGATTGTCTCTCAGAAACTGTTTAGAGGATGTAACTTTCACCCCGTCGCTGTATGAAATGCAAGAGAAAGGAACTCTCTCCTTCCTGTTGTTTGTGATTTAAAAGAGCCAGCACTGCCCCAAATTGGCTCTTCATGGTCCTGCGGGACTTGATCCAGTATCTGTACACTTCCTCAGGGGGCGGGGGAGGGTGGAGCAGCGAGGCACTGTTCTCCCTTATGAACCAAATCACACAGGGGCGTCTCAATTCTTGCTAAGAACCTGCTGGCTAATCTGCATAACAGCAGCATTTTTCTGATTCACTGTGACTCAACCTTGATTTTAATTGAAACGGAAAAGTGCATCACCCACCAAGTGTCCCAGCTCCCCTGCGAAGGGGGGTAATCAAAATCAATTGGACATCCGGATCTCTGCCACATCAATTAATGGATGTTTGTGGGTGTAGATGGTCACGTCCCTGCCGGGGCCAGGAGAAATAGCCGCTGTGACCCAGATGACAGAGAAGGCTCTTGTGTTTTTGAGAGATAAGCCTCTGAGCCATATGTGTTGACAGGACTAGTGCAGGGTGGTTGGGGGGGGTGAGTTGGTAATGTATGCACACTGGTCTCCCCTGAGATGTCTCGCTCTGGCAGTACTGCTGTCTCCACAGCACAAGACTTGAGCTACAATGTTTGCTTGTAGCTGTCAACTGGTGCGGACAGATTCATTCAGGGTAGGAGGTATGTGTCTCTAACCAAACAAAATGATCTGTGAGAAGAAATAAATAAAAATAACTAACTACTGTATATTTAGTTTTGACTGAAGATATTAGGGGGTCATTTGGTAAATATGACATAATTTGTAGGTGCTTTCCTGACATATTTTGGGTTGTTGATTGACAGGAAATGGACAAAATAATGTGACACAAATATAAACACTATAAAACAAAGATGGCTCACATTGCAGCAGCATTTGTCAGTAGAATAACACACCTGGAAATCTGGCTTTTATATGAGTTCTAAAAGTAAGACAGTAACAAAACTGCCTGTCAACTTTTATGTGTCAAAACACAGACAAACTGCATCAACAACAAGGATGCCAGACTTGTTGAGGATCGACCGGCTTGCAGCACAATATGTGTTCATGTCATTTTGTCTCATGTATCAAGCACAAGCTGCAAAGATAATTGCTCCATTTTTCCTACTAATCTCCAATATTCAATGTGGGCAGTTTCCTCCAGTGTTGAAAATTCCTAAATTAAAGCACATTATATTGAAATGAAATTTAATAAAGACAAATTAGCCTTTAAGCAACTCCTAATGAGAAGCTGCAAGTTTATATAATAAAACCAATCAATCAAAAGGTATTACATCTTTAGAAATACCAGACACTTTTCAGACCTATTTGATGTGTGCTATATTTAATTTATATTTATATTAAATTTATTTAATTTATATTTAATGAAAGTATTATTAGCTGTGTTTGTTTTGCACTTTCAGATGAATAAATGATAGATGAACAAAGATGGAGAAAGCAATAACCACAGAGTAAGACAAGAGGAAGTGGAGTGTTCAAAATATCTGCACAATCAGCCGTCCTGTGGTCCGCTGACTTTGGACCACAGGAATTTGGGATGATGAAAGTGCATGAGGAAGGCTAAATATATATTGTATATCAATTTTATTTTTTTATTATTGTATATAAATATGATTTATATGCTCCATATTTTGTGTATATTAATGTTTTGTACCACCAAGGATTGTTTAGGATGTAGACTTCCTCTCCAGCATGAACACATTACTAAATATACTAAAGTAGCCCAATCCCAATATTCTCCTTGTGTATTTCTTAACCATACTGATTGACATTATGGATTTTTTTAGGCACCAATATTGGCTTTTGAGAGAAAAAAATCTATTCCTTACACTTCCTAATTCAGATCTTCATATGTACCCAGTGGAACAATCTATAGTTGAAAGATAATGATATACAAATATTTTTAATACTGGTTTACGCTGATATGCATTGCAAAAGTAGTCCAATGAGGAAAAGGAGTTTTTTGGGGGGAGGGTCAGTCATTTGGTTGAAATCACAGGACTGTCTATTCAAAACATGTTCCTGCAGCTGCATCTCCTTTAAAATGAATTTTAGTTAAGATACCTTTTCAGATGCCCACCAACACTGTGAAAGATTGAAAGTGTAACTACATCTAGGCTAATAATCCTGCATAAGCTATGTCATACCCTGTGGAGAACAGCATTTAACATTGTACCATAGTCAAATACATCACAGCTGGATGTGGTCACAAATTCAACAGACTACATCTAACCACCACCTAGATCACTTATGCAATAGACTTGAACCCTAAAAACCACAAATTTCAAATGCTACAACTAAAAGTTCAACAATGTCTAGGGGATTGTGCTGGGTAGCGCCTCGTAGATAATTAAACTTATCTAAAAAAAAAACAAATGTCTTAAACAAGCCGGGAGTTAGAATAATGAGACTAATACAGGAGTAATGTTCTTTCTAAGCCTACAGAATTTTTTCAGTGGCCCACTGAGAGCAACTACCCACAAAAACTTGATAATGCCAGAAAATGAAATGAAAGCAAAGTTGTCAGGTGCAAGAGAAGCATAATGTAATGTTTCCCCACGCACCTTCCCAAATTACAGTCTGAATATGAGGATTACTCACACAATCATTGTCTTCTGAGAGTAATATCAGTGCGAGACCTGCAGCATTAAATCAGAGGCTTTAGATGTAAGAGCACAGAAATCATCCATGTGTCAACATCGGATCAATGGCTCGGATACTCCATGCTAACTCTTTAGCATAAAGCAGAGTGATAAAAGGCATTTTCAAAAGGCTACACCAATGATGTTTTAGGTGGAGAAACAATTCTCCAAAGTAGCTGCTACTTACAGTAACAGTTTGTGCAAATGCTTTTGGTATCTGGCCAGTAAGATAATCTCCTAAAAACACTCTGCATATTCCTTTAAGAGCAGAAGACAAGGAAATGTGTCAAGCTGTCTTTTTGCCTCTCCCTGACCAAAAGCCATTTCCAGACCTTTGCAAAACAGAGGGCTGCATCAATCCATTTGAAAACATCCCCTGAGCCTCATAATGCTCAGTTCAATGTAAAGAGTGACTTCAGCGCTGCTTTGCTCAGCACAGTAGAATCCTATTAAGAGTCTATCTGCAAGCTGTCATGCAATAGTAATGACTCACTGTAGTGTCCCATGTTTTCCTGTGACTAACCCAGCGCTAACAAAGCAGGCCAGATTGTCAGCCTGTTCACATTATGGGTTATTATTACTGGTGCTGTCTCTCAACGGAAGCCATCGAGTGTTTTAAGTTAGTAGCAGTTCTGCCTCATCAGATACAAACTCTGCCTCCGCCCTCCCTTCATCCTACTAAGCACATTATGTAATGATAATGCCAGCTATTACACAGATCCATTTGGTGTCTGGGGCTGTCATCAGCAGGGAGAAATTTTGTTTGGCTTTAGTTTGTCACACTTTGCATGCACGCATTGAGCGAGTGCATTTAAATGTAGCTTGTGACACATGAACACAGAGCTCTTAAAAGCTCAGTTTTTTTAAAATGCAAAACCTGTTTTATCAGCTTAAACCACAAAGTGGATCCAAGAGCAGTGCTTCATCCTGAAAAGCTACAGACTCACTCCATTTGCCTAAATTAAATCCTGGTGTCTGATCACTTCTCTGCCCACGTAAAGTGATTAATCAGAACTTAACGAACTTAACCACAACTGCATTTAGAAGGCACAGAGAGAGCCGACTTCACCAATATTAGATTTTTTAGCTTCTTTGTCTCTTTGGTATCCTTTGGTGTGAAGCATGAGTGTGCTGTCTGCAGTTCAATGAGGCCACATTAAAGCAGATCTGGGTATGCAAGTTCAAAGCTTTCAGATTGTTACCTCTGGCTATCATTTGTAGTTTCCTGCAAAGCTGCACAGTGTTCTTGATGTTTATATTTACTGCACAATACACACTTCCGATAAGAACCATTTATGGCTCCATCAAGATACATAGATTTCCCCAGCACAGTTCAATTTTTGCCTCTGGTTTTTTCCACTTTCTTAACACTTTGATTCCACTGGGCACATCTGTGTTGTGTTTCAGCTCTGCCCTGGGTGTTTGACTCTGTGCTGTTCCTGTGTCTGACTTGCTTCCCAGCTCATCTGCTCAAGCATTGACTGTGGTGGCGATCAGCTCCGCCAGATCGCAATACAGACGTGCCCAGCAGTATCAAGCTGTTCGGTATGCTGCCAGTTGCTAGAGCTACCAAATCCAGATTTATTCAAAGGTCAGGAATGCTGGCTGGAGGAGGTTTGGAGGAGGAAGGGGCAACCAACGCGGCTGAATGTGATATGCTGACACATATGACAGTTGCTGATTTCTAAAGAATAAAGCTGCTGAAGAAAGTCAATTATCTACCTGCTAATGCTAGTTATTTTTTTATTGGAGGAGACTAAAACTGAGCAAAAAGAGGAGCTAATATTGGGTGGACAGAAACTCCAAATTAATGCTAATGCTGCTGTGTCTGCTTGATATGTAAATAGGTAACTGTTTGCTAACATTTTAGCCATAATGCCTGCTTAGGGCTTGTCTGACAGCTTGTTTTGTAGATCTAGTACGACACCTGTACATTATTGGACAATTTCAATCAATGCAGCTTTAATATCTCTTAAGGCGTTGTGAATGAAACTCAAAGCATAATCTTTGGTGTTATCACCTAGCAGTCGTTAAAGGACATGGAACAAAATACCTCGTTGCGATGGTTTCCTCAAGTCTTCATGTACTCATACTGGTTGCTACTTGACTTAAACACAAATTATGATGAGTGTGTTTACTGTTATTACACCATTTTAGAGTCTTACCCTGGTTTTTATCATATTCGGGCATAGGGTTAGGGTTAGGATTAGTGGGACATGAGAAACCTGATTATTAATATTTCCTTACATGATTGCAACAGTATCCAGGTTTCTGATCATCTGTGTCCAGTTGTGTCTAGATTTCTTACTATCTCAGGTACTATATTCAGTAACAACACAGAATATGCAGAAACTAGGATGAGGTGTTTACATACAGTACGCAAAACATAACCAGTATATACCAAAAAATCTGATAATGGATAATGGGAGGATACTAATAAACACAGTCACTGTCTGAATAACTTGATGACCTATCCTTATATGCAAATTCCTAGTGTAATACAAACAGAACAATAGATGCCAAACACCTCTCTTTTCAAGTCTGTTTTAGACAATGTATGGCCTATAACTCAGACACAATTTCCCCCCAAAGAAACATAATAGCAAAAGCTGTTTGTTCAAATGAGTTAGTGCTGCCAAGATTTTAGGATTATCCTGGGATTTCTACTCATTAGATAGCAGTGATAAAGAAATCTTCAAACCACCAAATGTAGCTGACAGATTTTAAAAATGTCTTTTATAATCAATTTGTGGCCTGATCTTATGATTGTTTTTAATATTTGTTCATCACTTGATATGTATTATTATATCTAATTTGTGTGTGCTTTCTCGTAGCACATTGATGTGATTTTGTCAATGATCCGCTGTGTGAGCTCAGCTAAGATCACAGGAGCTTTGTGTAAGTCAGAGCCCAACTCTTGTTTTTCTTACTTGGTCAAAAGAGGCTTCCTTTCTCTCCTCTGAGTTCCTCTTGCTACTCCCCGAGATGATGCTGAACTCATGTTCTTTCAAAGTTTCTGCATCCTACCTCAGCGCGATCAATACCAGGTCTTTGCCCTTTTTCTTTTGACTCTTGGAAGCCACATCTTAGTATTTCAGTCTTTCAGTCCTGGCTCCCGCAGGAGGATAAACTCAATGAGTAGTACAATACAGCTTTGCTGTAGACAGTCCACAGACCACAATGTCTGGCCTCAGCGTGGAGTGTTTGGATGGAAATGTTTGCTGAGCTCACCTGGACTAATACCAGCCAGGCAGGAGTACTTCCTTGTGTAGGTGTATTGTGTACTCCCTTTATTATCTACCAAAGTCGAATTGATTTCCTTGCAGTGACGATCATCTCTCTTGCTTGATGGCTCCAAGGCTTATACATTATGTACATATTCTTTAATAACACTGTATTTAAGTCACATTTAAATGACATTTTCATAGTAATTTAATTTATTTTGAAGTGGTAGAGCTGGTCGGTCAAGTCAAAGAAGAAAGGCCACGAGGTCACTGATGACAGAAGGGCTTTTCTCTTTGGGAGCCTAAATGTGCTCAAAAAATGTCAAAGAAATCCACTCATTAGAAACAATGGCCGGCCTTAAAATTCAGAGTAAATTCAACAGTTTTTATTGTTTCTGTATTAAAAGCAGATTTATAGTTTATAACTGATGGCCACTGCACTGCTCTGTGGTATTTATCACACTTCAGTTATTTATATGTAATAAAAAACTAACTAGATAACGCAGGTGAAAATTGGTGTAGTCCATGTGTTGCTTTTAGATTATGAAATGGGAGGCTGAGAGGAAAACTCATACCATGAAATGAAAGTGTTCCTTCTCCTGTGTGAATGCATATTTTGGCCTAATAGTGCAGCTAGAGGAAAGGTCATCAGGAGGTCACTAAAAAGATTAAGACACATCCTCTAGAAAGGATTAATTACACAACTAATTCTGTGACAATTAGTTGACAAGACACGTTGGACTGGACTAAAGTTCTGACAGCATGTCTGACACTTATTTCCAGCTGTTAGCAAGCATTTTCCAAGAAGTATGAGTTTGATTTCGACTGAGAAAATAAGTATTTAAAAAAAAAGCATTTTGAGTAATTAAATGTATCATGACATAAGAGATTTGGTTGGGTTAAATTAGGCAAGTAAAATCCCAGCTGTTCTGAAGTCAACATGGCAATATCCCTGCCTCATTTGAGAGATGAGGTGAAGCTAATGCTGCAGAATTACAAATGCACTTCTCACAGTATCTGGTGACATTTAATTGTGATGTTGAACCTTAAAAGCATATTTAGTATGCACACTGTGTCGCCAATGAAATTCATCAAATATCATCACAGAGAGGCTTACATAAAGATCCATGACTCGTATGCTGCTGGCAACCCCACAGAAGTAGCAGTGACTGAGTCATCTTGTGAGGCCATAGGTCTAAAAAACTCAGGATGCCAAAAAAACAAAAACTTTTCCCTTTTTTTATATGAAAGTCCAGTTTTATCAATAAATACCTGTGGTGTTATTTTACTAAAACTCCATTTTGGGTGAAGAGTGATATGAGAGGGACTTATACCTCTCTCTCATATCACTGGAAAAAGGTTGGTGGACTTTCTCACTATTCAAGAAATTTCACAAAAGCTTATGTTAAGTTTTCATTTAGATTACAAATAGAAAATATATCTTTTCTTTTGAATTAAAAGTACATTTAGATAGCATAAAAAGCAGCTTTAAGCTTACTTGTGCAATCCAAAAAGAGCATCTTCATCATGCATGCAGGGGAATCCCTTGAGATTCAATGCACACTGTCTTTTGGTCACCAGTGATGAACTGTGATGAGTAGCCAAAAAAAAGAGAGCTGCTTTCTATTCTTACTTGTAAAAGTCCATCAAAATCCTACTAAGTGGGTTCTTCCCGGTTTGCTGAGATTAAATATTTGATTATGGGATTCAGCTGTTCCGTCTGCTGATTCATATTCATCTTGATTTATATTCTGTCTTGAACTTTCTCAGCGTGAGGATGGATAGACGTTCCTGACTAGTGAGTCTGTGCTGCCACTTACTGTTCCCTTTGATTCACACAGATACTTTGAGGTGTCTGCAGCAGTGTTGCCTTCATTTATGCACCATAAGGTTTCACATGATAATGAGGCATAGTATCCTAAGCCCTTGTACTATTCTCCAGCGCAATAGGGGGAGCAGTAAGCTTGAGTGTGTGCGTCATTAAAAAAAACACTAAATCTAAAGCTGTAAATCCTCCGCCCTGAGTGTAAACAATCTTTGTAGTAGATGCGCTGTGACAGTGAATAAACATTTGATGGATCATTGTGTCTGGTGTGGGGGTGCGCCATGAAAACATCACACTCGCTCTGTTCATCTGCATTAAAGTTGTCAATAATAACACTATTACAGTAACAACCTGTGAGGCTGATAAAGGCCCAACGTCATATTATTCTGCTATAAAAGTCAGCATTCATTTGGATAGTTTCAATCATTTCCAGCCACTTCGAGGTATTTTAACGTAAAAAAAGGCCAACCGACACGAGGCCTGACACCATCAGATAAAACCAGGTGTTGTTGTAGAGTGCTGCATGGATGGTCAAAAATATGGCTATATTGTTCTCCATCCGACTGAGTTGGTAATTCAGTGTCAAAACAAAATGCGCCCACTTTTCAACAGGAATGCAGTGAAAGAACAAAGAGGGTTACATGTGGCAGACGGGGTTCTCAGAGGACCACGCACCCTGACCTCCAACATCTGTGCAGTATGACAATATCACACTCCCACAGTCGGAAAATATGTTGCCAGTGCATGTAACCCAGGCAGCAATTAATTTCCTCCAAAAACCTATTTGGCAAAGCAAAGTAATAGAATACATGAATGAATAGATACAATAGAATACGTATCTTTAAGCTTGCACTAACAGATTTTTTTGTTGTAAACTGAATACTGTCATCATGATCTTTCTAAGCTAATATGTTGACCTTGTTAGCAAGCAGTTGCTTATTTCCACATCCAGCAGTTACGGAACAACATTATCATTAATTTAGACTTGTTTTTCTGCCTGCTTGGTGAATGGAAGTCCAACATTCACTCTCTGTTAGCTCTGTTTTTGCTCTCTATCAACTCCTGAGGGAAATATATCTGGCTCTTCAGTTGCCAAATGCTCCACTATGGTCACCAGCTATAGTCTACAGTTAACTGTGTCTGTTTGCTGTTTGGTGCTGAGCAGGTACTGTATAGTGGATTTTTTCTCTGAAAGCAGCTACTGTAGCCAAAAATGATTATATGAGAGAGCTGAAAGTGAACAAAAACAGTTAAGATGGCATGCCGGTAGTCCAGTGGTTAGAGCACATGCCACATATGCAGCCGACCCCGGTTCGAATCCCGGCCAGAGGTCCTTTGCTGCATGTCATTCCCCGTCTCTCTCCTGTTTCCTGTCTATCTACAGTTAAATAAAGGCATCTGTGCCAAAAAAACAGTTAAGATGCAGCTGGACAGCAATGAGCTGAAAGAGAGTTTGAGATGGTTACTTCCAACCTACATGACTGATTGTCAATACCAGATAGTGAAAAAGCTTAAAAAGCATAGTAGGCTCTGTAAAGCCGAGGGGAGCTACAGAGTTGCTGATAATTCTCTGTAGGTTCAACAAGCAACACCTCTTACTGTCATTTCACTATTATTATAAAAAATATATAAATTATAGCCACTTTAAATTATCCAGGACACTTTTCTCTTTTCTTAATTTACCCTAAAAAGAGTGAGAAAAAAGCCTGCAGCTTCTCACTTGTCTCCACTCGATTAGTATTTGTTCTCATCCTACCAGGTAAAAAAACTGTAACTTACTGAAAAGAGCAGCGGAACAAAAAATCCCACACAGTGCTCCAAACAATAATTCAGAAAGCAGCATCATCACACTATTTCCAAGAAGTGATGCTCCGATTTTTCAAATGTTCAACTCCCTGCAGGTTTGTGTCTTTCTGTGTGTGCTCTGACTCATGAAGTCTCTACAAGACTCTCACTTTCTTTTTGGTATTGTTTGTCAGTCTTAAACCTACAGCACACTACTGCACAACAAAACTAAACAAGCACAAAGACTTTCATCCTGTCTTCAGTGAATAGTTTTTTTACCTCATAGCAAATTATTGATTGTGAGCGCTTAGAAAACCCTCAGCTTTTTTGTTGGTGACTATTTTTTTCCAGGAAGAGTGGGTTGACTGCTTTTAGACTTGTGTGTTAGCTGAATGTGAAAAAAAAATTAACAAAAAACAAACTTTCAGCCAAATACTGTACATATCACTTCTCACTGTAGTTTTTAAAATATCAGAGTCCTGGTTGCCTACCAGAGGACCAAAGGAGTATTTACAGAATAGAGAGCCAACATGGAAATAGGAAGGCTGCCTCACATTCTGTAGGCAGGGAAACTGACAGAAAGATAAAAATACCTACACTATATGTATACTGAATGTGTCAACGAGAAACAGAAGGCATTTGGCCATAGCTTGTCTTCATGCATGGTTACTATACCAGTGTTGTTTCGCATATCCTCTTATGTAAACCCCTTCATTCAACAGAGGACAGGATTATAAAATTGTGTAATACTGTATGTCATGTGTGTTCTGAATTGAAGCAGGCCAAGGATTTCTTTTCAGTCCTTTAAAGCTGTGCCATTAGTGAATGAAAACTGTTCCTGCTCATACAGTACAAACCAGGTGACTGCAAAACAGCCTCATCAGCAAAAATCAATACCTTCATAAAGCATGATGCCTATTCTCCACTTCCTGCAATGACATTAAAATAAACAAAACCCACAAGACATTAGATACAGACCTCCGAGCTTTCAGCAAGCATCCAATTGTATAACGGAGTATAGTGAAATGAAGAAATTTCATCTCGTAATGTACCCAACCATCTCTATCAAAGTCAGACCCTCATTATGGCGTTCTCCTTTAAGTGTGGAGAAGATGAAGATCATTTGGTGCCATTGGTGATAACTTGTGTGCGTGCAGCTCATACCAACCAGCCCACTTTCCCCCCTCGGAGCGAATCAGACTTGATGCAGTGTGCTCTGACGTAGGGAAAGAAGTTGTTTGCATGAACATGAGGTGTGATAAATAAAGAGTGCTGCTTGGGTGTACTGAATCGATCCTGACCAGCAGTGTATTTGCCTTCATATGCTAACAGATACACAAATAACAATTCCTAAAAACTTTTACAATGCTTCCATGTTTACAAGATACCCGTAGTAGTTTCCATTCTTGCCCATATCTATTCCCAGGTCGGGTTCCCCATATGGGTTACACCACACCAAGCTGACCTCAGAGGAGTAGCAGCAGATGGCCAGCTGGCAGCCAACATGCATATGAGGAAATAATTACCCATACCAGCGGGTGGCAGTAGTCTATGCATGCAAAAAATATTTATAGAAGTCTGTATAGAGGTAATAGTACTTGTCGTGTTGATTCAGATATTGGTAGACAATGAAATACGATCAAGGAAGTCATGTTTGAACTACAGACAGGATTTTACAACTCTGGAAACTCTCCAACTATTGCAAGGTAAACAGCAGAAACACAGCATGTATGAGATTAGCCAATGGTGTGTCCCTTGCCTGATGACGTTAGCAAAAAGTAAAAACCAGGTTCCATTTTTTTTTTGCAAGATGACCCAGTGCTTTTTCACAGAGCGGAGAGAAAGCAAGAGTATGTACTGTAACAACGGTTCTATGAGTTCTGGATGATTCCCAGATGTATTATGACATTGACACAGTGGAAAAGAGGCAGTGTGGGCAGTCAGGGGTAAAGAGCTGTCAGAGGAGGGGGGGAGGGGGGGGGATTGGGGTGTCAGCGGTTGTGGGCTTAGCATGGCAGTGAGGGGTGTTGAATGACTTTTTTTAATTTGTGAGGTGGTCATGTTCAAGCAGTTGCTAAGTTGCTCTTTGTTTTCCTTTCTCATAAACATGTGGCATTATTTAAATGACGCATTTCAAACCTCATTTTTCTAATAGATATGAAAACAGAGTCTGAATCTCCCACAATCAAGTGACCTCATACAGGTCAACTTTACCACACTCAAATACTTAAGTTATATAGTCATATGAGCTTTTGTTGTCAGCTTTAGACATACTAGCAGTCTGGATGTAACTAGACATTGTGATGTTTTATGATGTAAAATGATGTAGATACAACCATCACCAGTCACATTTGTTCTTTTTCTTTCTTTCTTTTTGGTGTTGTTGTTATTTATTATTATTTTCTGGGTGAAAATTGACTTTAAATTACAGTTGACTCCTGACTGCTGATGAGTGACAGCTAAACAAAACTTATACAAAGAAAAGAGATAATAAATGAAACCCCTTGTAAACACACAGGGCAAGGTCCTTGTCACTCAACTGAAACATGAAATACAAAAGAAAACAAGCAGCAGTGATGCATGGTTACATTTCAGCAGACGTTTACTGCAATGTTTGTCATTCTCCGGCATTTTCTGGGCTGGCAAAGCATATTATAAAAAAAAGGTGCACTATAATATACTGTTCAAAGATTCAGTCTGCTTTGCAGCATAGCTTTGTTGTGAAACACCATTTCACCATCCCTCATCAAGGTCAAACCCCCTCCCTCCCTCCCTCTCTCCCCTTCCGCTGTAGAGATTGCGATTTCTCTGAAAAGCTCCATTTGTATAGATCTGAGTGCAGTGTGATCGGTCCTGCTGGCTCTAATGAGTCGGCAACACCTTCGTAAGCTGCCCCTTGATCCCTCCAGAGATCCATTTACACCAAACACCAAATAAGATCTTAAAGTAACACAATGGTGCCATGCTGCTGTTTGACTGAACGTTCAGGGCCTCTCTGGGATCTTTGCAGGATTCCAGCTTCACTTTCATTCATGCTGAAGCAGCTATTTGTCATTTTATTGAATTAATACGGGGAATTTATTGTTCATGCCCAATGTGCCCAATGTGCCATGCAAGTAGGAGAACAGAATTTACACTGTAGTACTGTGGCAGGTAGTGTAGTGCATTAGATAAAGATTTGTATGCATTTTTCACTGTGTTCTGTATTGTAAGGGGGGTTGGTAAAGGTGGGCATGTGAAATGACTTCCTGGGTCTGTCTGAAGATGTATTGTTTAGGTGTTGTGTTATCTGGTCCGCCCCCATGACTTTTATATGGTTGCTCTGATTCAGGAACTAAAGGATTTCGCAAAAGACTTACATTAAGTCGTCTGGTATTCAGTCAGCCAGCCAATTCAAGATGCAACCTGATAATAGAGCCGCCTCGCTGTGGAAGGCTGCAGGTACTAGTAGGATTACAGGCTGAAGGAAAGCCAGGCAGTATGACATTTAAAATCAAAGCAAACTCCAGGGCTTCTCTTTGTTTGATAAATGTTAGATTGATTACCTGGAAATTTACTTTTCCCTCCTCTTTTTAATGAATATTCAATGAAGGTCCTTATTGACTTTCCTTATTTAGATTTTTTGTTTCCCCCCATATATTTTAGATTGAATTTTTTGATTAGGTTTTCTGATTAAATTCAGATTTCTACTTTTAATTTGATAAAGGGACCATGTTATATCCCTTTTCTGTAAATTAACACTGTTCTGGGATTCTTAATAAAATGTATCTGACATATTTTGGTCAAACTATCACAAAGATCAAGCACCACAGCAGCCTTCTCAACCTGTGTAAAGAGCCCTGCCAGTTTGAGTGCCTGTCACACCCACCTCACCCCTTCTTCTGCGAGGTGTAATGGCTACCATGGCAACAGCTGAGCATGAACCCCGGAGAAACATGGCTGCCTGTGAAAAACAACATAGTATTGCAGCAAACATGCCAAAGAGGTTTGCATATGGGATCAATTGTGATTACTTAGGTTTAGGGTGAGGGTTAGGCTGGGATGGACCATCAATAACCTCATTTCTGTAAAAAAAAAAAAAACGAAACTGGCCCAGTAGGTTGAAAGGTCATCTAGTTTGCAAACTAAAGAAGCAGTAGCTAGAAGTCTTCTCTTGCAAAATATGATCTGACTTGGGGCACATCAAGTATTCCAACTCCACCGAGCTAATTTGCAGATTGAATTCGGAGTGCAATGTGGGCATATATGCATATATGAGAATGCATTTTAATACCAGGTGTAAATAATAAGACCACCAGCCCAAAAGCTGGGGTGTCATTATCCAGATCATGTATCCAGATATTCATATGTTAATAACACATGAAATGGTGCCCTTAGTAATACATTTATACATGTGGCATTATGTCATCTGTGAAACTCACGGCTGAAGCATTTTCCAAAAGTTACCCACTAACTTCCTTGCAAAGAATTGATTCTGCCCTTCAAAGCACTTACATTGACTTTGTACTTTGCATCTCGCTGTTCGGCTTTTGTCCTCTTCAAGTGCAAAAAAATCCCTAAAATAACTCTATACATTGACACAGTGATAGCAGGCAGCTGCATTTGACTGCTAGTGGTCACAAAGTGTTCCTTCCTTCCTTCCTTCCTTCCTTCCTTCCTTCCTTCCTTCCTTCCATCTGTCCTTCCTTCCTCCCTCCCTCCCTCCTTCTCTCTTTCTTTCCTTCCTCTCTCTTTCCTCACTTCCTTCCTCCCTCTCTCCTTCTTTGGTTCCCTCCTTCCTGCTTTCCTTCCTTCCTTCTTCCTCCATTCCTTCCTTTCCTTCTTTCTTCCTCTCCTACCTCCCTTTCTTCTTTCTTCCTTGACACAAAGACAACAGGAGGGTTAACTCAAGGTCCACTTTCTCACTCTGCTGAGTTTTCTTTCTTTTTTTAAATCAGCAAATGGAGTTGTCATGTGTCTCCTTGGACAGCTGAATGAACTTTCACACACATGTATATTATGTGCTTTGGAAAATTTACAAGATAAACTTCATCTAGAAAAAAACATCCCTCATGTCAGACATTTGAGCATTGCATTAGAAAAATATGTGTTTTCATGGCTCTGGTCTTTGAATATGTTTTTTTTAGGTCCTGTTTTGTTGCACTAGATGTGATTGTTATAAATGAATAATGAGTGTTTCTGTAGAACTATGCAATGCAAAGTCATTTTATGATGCCATTTTGGCTGGGTGTCCCTTATAAAAAAAGAAAAAAGAAAAAAAAAGAAAGAAAGAAAATGTATGTATATAGCATGCATGATACATCCAGTTTAATCATGTAATACATTTACAGTTATGTTATGATCTATAATTGTAACTGTAACCACAGTTTTATTGCCTAGTTTCAGGTCAATATTGATCATTACACACCAATGAGTATTGAATGAGTGAATCCCTACGGAACAGTCAAGAACTGTGCTGATAATGCATTTTTAACACATGACACATTATTATCTAAACTCATGTTGTTTACAGTGAAGAGCGGGTGGGAAATGAGATCACTCATTCTGCTGACAGACACTTTTTTGTTGTAACAATCAAATGAAACACATTAGAGGACATTAAAATCCTAACTGACTGTAAATAGCTTTGGATCTCCCCCCTTGTGTCGTCTCCAGCTCAAACTACAAAGAATTGTCCAGATTTCACTGATGAATAAAAATCTAAATGTAGTCAGTTCCAAGTGCTTTGAGGCTCAATCTGGAGGCGACAGATTTGAATCGTAGACACCCACGCAGGAGAAGATAATGTGTGATGACTGTCCAAACTGACCTGCCTTATTCTGTACAGACCAATGCAGACTCTCCATGCTGTTGAACATCAATTATCATCATCAAACTGGAATTATAATCAGATCTGGTTCTGTGTAGTGTAGACAGTGTGACCATCAAGCTAGGACTGGGTATGAGTCCCATGAGGGTTTATTAAGATTTCAGAAATATTTGAACCAATAAACAGGTTTTAATCCACAATATTTTCTTTATTTGTATTCATTTTTTAATATAAATTGATGTTACTGTTCCTATCCCCCTGTCCCCATCTGTTTTTATTTTAAATGATCTCTCTCAACTAAAACTTTCAAAATCCTCTAAGCGCGTGTTTCTGGCTGGCCTAACTGCAGCTACCGCCCCATATACTAACTCGGCGTCCATGGTGCAAAAGAGGAAGTGACATTGTACTGGGCTCGATTAGTGGAGGCCTCTCAAAGGCATTTTGGTGTGAGCTGAGCACCCCCCCCCCCCTCTCTGGACCTGTTTTCTTTGGTTTCCCTGTTTGGGTTTTTACTGTGTACTGCAAATTGTGGATGGCATCTAATCATTTGATAGATCTAACTAGATTTCAGAAATATTTGAACCAATAAACAGGTTTTAATCCACAATATTTCTTTATTTTTATTCATTTTTTTAATATAAATTGATGTTAATGTCAAACCACTTTCTAACTACTTTCTAACTAGTACCCTTAATCTATGGACAATCATTCATCCATGGTTTATAAATTACTTCTGACTTGTGTGAGTTTTCTCCAGTTGAGTTTTGAGGGTTTGACTTGACTTATTTGCACAGGTTTAAATCAAACGCACATACAATAAATAATAAAAAAAATCAAAGTGCAGGGAAAGGAGAATGACTTAATGACCCTGGCAATTTAAGACTACCCAAAAGTTGTCCTTATAAATATTTTATGACTGATTTATGAAGCATTACTAAATTATGCATTAACCATTAATGAAGCCATTAGCTACAACGTGTAAACACAACTGTGCATGTAAGGAGGGAGGCAGAGAGGGAATGTGGTTTAATGCAGAAAAACCAAAATGCTATCTTCTAACATCAAGGCAGTGTCTTCAATCAGGTACATGAAAAGACTGAATGAGCATTTCACAGTGTGCAGCTGACTTGTCTTGCTTGAGTGCACCTCATGATGAAGCCCAACCTCTAAATGCTTTTACAGGATTCATGTGCCTGTGAATGCCTTATGATGTGGCATTGTCTTGCTTTTAGTGATGCTCGCGTGTTGTGTTTATTTCATGTTTTGTAATCAATGAAGGCGCTATCTCAAAGCCTGTGTTTTCTGACAGTAGTGGTGTACAATTTATGGTCGATATGCCATGGGTAGGTGGATTTCTCAGGCAGAAACTACACATTCTATAATCTATACTCAATCTGCTCTTGGTTTGGCCTCACTGAGCTTGGATTTTTTTCTGTATATGTGGCATTTTAGCTTCTTTCTAGAGAGAGAGAACATTATGAAACAGAGGCTGAATGGTAAAAGGAGGAGGAGGACATGTACTAAGGTCCTGAGCAGGACAAAAATCCTGAATGTCATGTTTACATCGCCTCAGGCATCAGGATGCCCTCTGTTAAAAAATATAACCTGGACCCCTCTACAGAAAAACTAACCACAGATGGTTTCGGTTGTCAGAAAATGTCCTTAAGGTCTGACATCACATCACATGTAACCCTTAAAGAAGCAACACGTGGTTAATGGTCAGTACTTTTTTAAAAGGTCATTGGCCTTACGTTTAAAACATCAACATATTACTTTGGTGACTTTTCATCCATTCATGCTTTTTAGATTATGTATCCCAGTGATTATTAACAAAACTGTTACACCACCATGAAGTTGACTTTATTGTGAGAGTAATGTTTTTTGGATGGATTGCCACAACATGAAACCTGGCAGATATTTACATTTTCTAAGGATGCATTGAAACTTTGGTGATCTACTTGTTTTGGGTTTTTTGCTTCTAATTTTTTTTTCAGTTCTACTTTTAACTGTCTAGTACTAATTAGTAAATGTAAGCATGCTAACACGCTAAAACAAACCTGCTAAGCACAAGTAAGCATCATTATGAGCATGCTAGCATACTGACATTAGCCACTATGGAGGCATTAATGAGAACTGTTCTAATTAGCAAATGTAACCATGCTAACACGCTAAAACAAACCTGCTAAGCACGAGTAAGCATCATTATGAGCATGCTAGCATACTGACATTAGCATTTATCTCAAAGCTCCACTGTGTTGAAATGCAGCCTCACCATGGAGTCACGAATGAGAACTGGATAGTGTGTTTAAAGATGGCTTCCATTCATTTCTATGACAGATTTTTTAAAAGTCTGTCATTTTGTGATTGGTTGTCTCACACTTCTGTGTTTTTGTGCCTATAAAGAGCATGCACACAAGAGTCCTTCTTAAGCTCATCTGAGATCAGAAAAAATGATTTAATCGTGCAGCACTTTTAGTCTTTCCAAATGTTATTGGACTGAACGGATAAAACGGATCTGATAATAAAATGAGTCATTGCGATAGGATTGTGACGGACAGAAAAATGTATTTACCCTTTTACAGCTGCACCTCTTCCAAAGATTGTGTGTGGGAAATGTGATTTTTGGGCCAGTGTGCATAATGTGACGGTTCTGGAAATTGGAATTGATTGAAACGGCCTTGATTGTGAAAAATTGTCTCTCTCTCAGCTGACCAGAGCGCTTCTTTCAATGCTTACTGACTGTAGTAGTGTGCATTGTTTCTCAAAACAAAACTGAAAATTCTTCCTCAGCTATACATTCATCATACTTACAAGGACCCTTCAGTTACCACCATAAGTGTTGCTTTTCATAACAGCCCCCTGAGAGCCAGTGCTTGCTGATGAGTCTACATTAGCAACAGTGATGTCCTCTTCCATTCTGCTGCACCCACATATACAGCGGGTCCATCATGACAAGCACAAGGTCAAGCATTGCTCAGACCCACTGAGCCTTATTTTAAATTCAAGTCAAAATCCAGCAGTGTCTACAAATGCTACACACTGTACATCCAATGGAGATGCATATAGCCTGAGAGGTGATTGGATTTTCAGGGGTCTATTTACAATATTCCTATAAGGTCCTGATTTCCAAGCACATTTGCCTCATGCTTTTTATACATGAGTGAGCACTCTCTCCTCTTCCTCTCTAGAAACACCACCTTAACTCTCATCCTCATCTGCTTCCTTCTGACGTCTCTCCCTGATTGAGATTGACTTCCTCACCCACATCACTTGTCTCCTCTCACTGTGGGGAGCATGGGGATGGAAATGTGTGCGTGTACGTGTGTGTGCGTGTGTGGGCTTCTCCTATCACTTCTCACACTATAAAATATACCATACAGTGCTAGCTTTTATGCACTTTTGTCTGTTTTATAAACAGGAATTCACATTTAATTTGAGGCATCATTATATGCTGCTTACATGAGTTGAAACTTTTCTCATCCCTCTGGTCTTTGAATGGTAGATGCGAGGTTCTCATGTGAAAACAGTGATTTGTAATTTGCTTTTTTTGGCAGCTACTAAGCCTCTGCCTTGGGCAAGCTCTGAGTAAAACAAGGGAAGAAACAGGCTCCATTCGAGGGCAATATATTAAATCTCTTGATGTTCTTTAGGGTGCCACCAGCCAGAAGCAAAAATCCAATCTGAATTCACATAGTAAAGTGCAGTGGTGAGTACTTCCAAATTTTCATTTAGCATTTTTTTCTTTAAATTAAATGATGGACATCTTTAGGCTCTGCCCTTTTAAGTGTGCGTCATCAGGTGTCTGATATCAATGATTTTTTGATCCCAACACGATTCCTCAGAGGAAAGTCATATTATAGGTGGTGATGATAATGTTGCTTCACTATATATCAACTTAAAAGGTGATTATATGTCAATGTTGTGCTTACAGTTAGTTTCTGCTGCCCTAAGTGCAAAAAAAAGTCAGTTAATACAGTTTTAATAAATTCATGTGCTATACATTTGCTGTTAACTCCTGTCATCGCAGGTGAAAACTGTCCATGAATATTTAATGTTCACCTGCTTAGACATCATAAATAATGTACAAGAAATGGGATTCAAAACAAATGATCCGTCAGTCCTAACAAGCATCAACCAGACTATAGTTTTGCAATATATTCTACCAGCTAGTGAGCACTGTTTATTGTTTAATGTTAGGTAATGACAGCTCCTGTTTTAACAGGCATTATTTAGCTCTTGAGTATTTGTAAAAAGTTGTCTCCGTATGTCAATTACTAGATAAGTCACTTTGAATAGGCAACTCCTTAAGTAATTAACAAATGAATAGAAGTCATACAGTTTTATGGCGTGAGCAGAGATTAGTTATCAACATAACTTCCAAAGTTGCAGCTCAGTGTCTCTGTGAGCTCTGCTGATACTAAGTAAAGCTTAGTATCTGCTTAAACAGATATCATATCTATGTTTAGTTAACTTACATATGTTTATAGATGGATATCAAATATCATAACAGTATATAAATGAATGGAAAATCACACAAATTACATGTCCCTTTAAGTATCATTTTTACAGTTTAAATGTGCTACGTACTCAAATGAATTAGAAGACAGACTTCCAGCTGGAGTACAGAGTAAGTTATTTAGCACAGATGCAGCTTCAGGACAAGATGTGAAGATTGAGTCAGTCAGTGGATCCACTGTTGCCCTCTACATGTTGTCAGAGATTGTATCTTGTGGTGGATGGTGCCTGCTTAGTGCAGATTCAATAAGGTGTGGCACTGATGGCTCCATCTTCACTGTGTAGTCTTGGTGAACAACGTCATCAGTCAAACAGCACACTGCTGTATCATCCTGCTCTCACAAATGTACAAAATGGGTCAGGAGGATAAAAGCAATTAGAGGTTACTTTTTCTCTCTTCCTGGCTGTTATGTATTCACTCTGTTGTTCACTGTGAAACAATAATCTTTTGTTTCTCAAATCCCCATCTGGTTTCTCACTTTCTGGAAGATGAATTGAGCTATTAATTGAAATTGAAATGCTGAACACTATAATGAGATTCTGCATACATTTTTGTTGCTCAAGCTCATTTTTCATGAGCGAAAGCACTTTTTACATTTAGCCCAAATGGTCATTTCCAATTAATCCCCGAGCTCCTTGTAATTGGCTCCCACACCCAGACTGTCAGAATAAGAAAATCCATCATTTATTTACATTTCTTCTTCAATTTTCACTTTCAGCCTTTTTCTCACTTCCTTCCTGCCAATAAAACCCTCCCATGGCTTCATTTATTACAAGTCAGGTGAAAAAGCATTAGTAATCATGAGTCATGTTCCCGTCCTTTCACCCCACCCTTCTGGTCCTCATGGTGCTCTCACCTACCGCAGTTTTTAGGGCTCAGCTCTGAGAATGATCTGATGGACCAAATTGCTGTTTTTGCCTCTTTAAATCAAATTAAACTGGAAGTGAAATAAAAACAAGCATAGCTGGAAAACAATTAGATCTCATATGTGATTTCAGCTTGTGTATCTATGGTGAAAATCTGGTACAGCTCTGCCGAAGCACTCAGCAGGCGTTTTCCTGCTGGCTTATACAACGCAGTATCTGACCACAGACTCCTGCTGGCTAACATAATGTAATCCGTCTGTCTCCTCCTCTCTACATTCTGAAAAACTCACAAACGCTTTGTCCACTTCTTGTTGATCAAAAGACACTAAAACAACCCGCCTCCTTCTTTTTTCTTCACATCACTGCACACACACACACACACACACACACACACACACACACACACACACACACACACACACTCCTCCTTAAAACCTATAGTTAAGAAATGCAGTGAATAGCTCTTAACACAAATTCCAGTCCAGTGGTTGGTATAGCAACAGGTTTACAAGGTCGTTTTTTTTATCCTGCTCTTAGTCATCCATGTATTCTGAAGTACAAAAATGAGGTTGATTATATACACTATCGTCAGTAGGTGTTGTGTTTTTTTTCTGTAAACACACATAGTTAAGAAAGACATGCTGGAATTATCGTCAGCAGCGAAGTCATCAGGAAAAAGAAAATGTATTTAATTAATATTCCTGGTCCCCACATCTGGACAGTGGTAGTTTTTGTCTGCTAAATGTCGACTGGAAGGCAGCAGCCTCCCTCAAAGCTGGTGAACACTCTTCCATTCATGGCACCGTGCCTCGCCCATATCCCTTGTGGCTTCGATGTGTGACTGGGGAAGCTGAGCTTGAATTGAATCAATTGGAAATGAATTGGGAACAGCAAGGCTGACATTGTTATTAGAAGCTAGCTTCAATAATGATTTACATTTGAGACTTGAAATTCAATTTCAAGGAGCTGCACTCAGGTCTGACTTAGTTTTACTTTTGAAATTGTATCTACTAATTGTCACTTAGGAAACTTATAATTATGTGTGATATCCATCTCGTAATTATTAGAAAACTGTGAAATAAAGATATAAATAGCTCTTGCAATTTTAAGATAAAGATCGCATGAGGATGTATAAGGTTTATAATAACAAGACTTAGAGTCTACAGCCATGCTAGCGGCTCTGTGGGGCAATACTCAGGCACAGTGATGCTATGAACAAATGTCAACATACTAACATGCTGATGTTTAGCAGGTATAATATTTACCATTTTTATTACTGCCTACCATCTTAGTTTAGCAAGTTAGTACTGTAACACTTGCTAATTATCACTAATAAAGAACAGTTAACCTAACCTAACCTAACCCTAACCCTAAGCTGCTGGGGATGTTACTAGTTTTTCAGCTATTTGGTCATTAACCAATGATGGTGCTATGGATGAAATGCTATAGATGGACTGTGAATGTCTGAACTACATTTCATAGCAGTCCATCAGGTAGAAATATGTTACTAAAAACCCAGAAAGTAATCCCCATAATGGCACCAGAGCAAATGCAAATACCAAAGTCTTTAGGAGCATCCTCAGGGAACCATGAATAAATGTGTTTGTTTTTTTTGCTAATACATCCAATTGATGTTGATATATTTAGCTGGATACAGGATAATGTTCACCAGCTGGTGATGATAAATGAAAAGTCAAAGGATCACCAAAGTCAGGAGGCGTGGACAATTAATGTGCAAAACTTAATGAAAATTAATTAATAGAGTTGTTGCAATATTTCAGTCTAGACTCTAAACCAAAGTGACGATCAGACTGACAGTGCGACCTTGTAGTTACGACATAGCATTTCTCATATCTTAAAGGTAATTTTCTTTGGTGAATGCATTCTGTAGCTTTCTTCATGATCACATTTTTAGTTTTGGTTATTCTATTATTATTATCCACACATGTTTTTCTGCAGTTGTCTTTTCTTTCTTCATCTTAGTAGCATACTGAGCGCTTAATAGAAATTTCCAGGTATAAAGGAACACCTATTTCTCTGGATTATGAATTCAGATAACTAATTAACTTTATGATTTCTCCTGAGGAAGCTCTTTCAAGCCATCAGTGATTATATATATATACTTCTGTTTCAGAGGAGACAAGAAATCCTAAAACTCTGGTACAATTAAGTGTCTCAAACTGTGACCTGAGTAGGAGTTTCACTGCAAGTACATAAACTCAATGTAGACAAATGTTCTTTGTGCAGCTCAGTGTAAAAACTCCCGAGCATACAAGTGTTATCTTCTTAACTACATTTCATGGATACTTACTTTCTGCTGACAATGTCTGAATGTATGCTGTAGGGTTTTCTGATCTCGAGGTGACTCATGACATTTTTTTTTTAACAGATTCATCACATTTTTGTTCAAGCTCCATTATTGATGTTGTAACGTGTTATTCCACTCAATTTCCACCCCACATAGGGATTAATGAAAACTAAATGCTGCATGAAAAGTAAGGAAAGGAAAATACTGGATGTAAAATTACTCATATGGTCTGTCAAAGCTCAGAAGTCTGGCAGGAAATAATGTAGAGACAGAATTTAACACTTTAAAGCCTGCTTTAAAAAAAACATACTTTTTCCAATTTAATTACTTGATTAATTTTATTATGCTGTCCCAGTCATAATCTGGCATCTATCTGCAGCTTCCAGGCTTTCAGAACATTAAAACACAATTGCCACAAGACAAGAACACAGTCATGACTTGCAGCATTTATTGTGTGTCAAATTAAAAAAAACACATCCCAGTTGACGTCATCTTCTTTTGGTGTTTTATCCTCACAATTCACCATAGTTTATCCAATTTGAATAATCCATTAATTCTGCAACTCTTCTTAGATGTTGCTGTCATGGTCTAGATTTGAGGAAAAAAGTTAAAATTATTTCTCTCCTCTTGATTTAAGTTTTCTGAATAGATGAAAGCAGTATTTTGGTGGATATTGTATTGAGGCAGTGTTGGTGTACTTGGCAGTCAGGAAAGGAGGAATGCAAAATGTAGAGGAGTACCAAATACCCCTTTTCAGATTGCACCAGCACTGACCAAGTAAAGTCCAATCATCACCTGTAAAAAAAAAAAAAAAAAAAGAAAAAAAAAAGGGGGTCGAGGGGCAATCAAGCGATCACAGAGGAGGACACTTCTATGCTTTAATCTGTCCTGAATGTCACACTCCAAAATGGGAAAGTACAACAGATGAAAAAAGGACTGTTTCACATTTTTTATAACAGTGGCTTTGAGGAAGAAAACACACAATGCTGTTTTCAGGTCTGTGCAGTGTGGATTGCTAGAAAGAGGTGGGAGGGGGAGAAAAAAAAATCAAGATGTTTAGCCTTCCTATTCACTGGGCTCATTTCTTTGTTCAGCCAGAAATCATTGACGCAGATGATGCTTTTGGTAAAGGCTCGGTGATCAGAGAGAAAATGAAACCTTTTTTGGGGTTTTTTTTTGTATGATAAAAACAACATCAGTTCTATTTCAGGGGAGATTTTCCCCCAATAATTGATGCAAGAAATGGGATTTTAATCTTGGCACAATCTTTGCAACAAGCCTGAGAAATGTCTCACTGATCAACAAGATAAGCGTATTTAGACTGATAATGACAGCAGCAGGTCAGTGGAGCCATAACAGTGAAGATGCAGAGAGTGCACCGCAAGAGGAGGATAATCACAAGTGTGTCTCCATTTTTGCATGATCGAGAGTGACTTTCAATGCAAATAACTACTGCGAATACAAATGTGTATTTCCAATATAATCATGTCTGACTTTCCACACTTGACTCTTCACTTTATTTGCTGAAAGTGCATCAGTCGGTTCCACTTGCTTCAGTCCCCATTGAGCCAGCGTTTTTGAAAGATTTGTCCAATTATCTAAAGCCAAAGTTAGACTGGCAAGGGCCAATCAAATAATCAGTCTGAAGGACACTTGTACACTTTAATTTTGCCTGAGGATCACACCTGAGGAGGGCTATTGCTTTTTCAACACGAGGGCCTCTCTAAAGGGGTAATTTCACATTTTATAACAGCAGCCTTGAGAGACAGACTCATCCCATTTGATAGCTTCTTTTTCAAAGCTTTGAGGAGTGATAGAGACTTGCCCTGTCAGAGAGCGCAGATGTGATGCGGTAGTGTTTGGTTGTATCATTTCATCATACATAACTATCATGTCAAATAACATATTTATAGCCTCCGATTTTTATGAGGTTGAACCCAATAAAAGTATAACTGTTTTTGACCTTGACCATATTTTCTCATCATTTTCAACATACTGATGAAACCTGACTGCTTCAATACAAATCTACTGTGCCTCACTCTGTAGTACATAACAGCACCGATACTGTCCACAAGCTGACACCAGAAGCAGCCTTGGCATTGATTACTAAGAAAGCAAACCACAGCTGGTTACCCAACGAAGAAAAAAAGACAAGTAACAACAATATCCAAAAAATTATTTAAGTCACATTAAATAAATGAGAGAAGTTCACTGTTGATTTTGGCCTTTTTTCATTGCCTGGTTCAAGTCCTTTCAATGCTGCCCACATATCTGACTCAGTCAAAACTGCAGGAGCAAAGCTTGATTTTACATCCTTGAACCATCATGTGTCATTGCAGTGCAAACAATCAATGTGTTACAAAAGATATGATTTCATTGCTTCTGGTTTTAACTTCTAACTTGCCTACCTCTCGCCTCATAAAAAAATGAAATAAAATTATAAAAAGGCAGAATGTCAAGCAAAACTCAAGTGTCTCTTACAGGATAACAAAGCTGCTGATGTTTAGTTTGCATGATGACAAAATGTAGAAAGAAAGAAAGTAGGAGAAAGCTCCAGGTGAGCAACCAGACGAGGTGACGAGCTGAGAGAAACGCCTCATTGGTGTAATTACCTGCTTCATCAGTTCAGTGAAGTCCAGATCATTTCACACATGCTCAATATTTCTGTAGTCAACCTTATAGTGACTCCAGCCACGGTTTTTCTTTATCTTGACCATATGAAGTTGTGACTATACGAGTGAAGGATTACATAAACAACAATAAAAGTAAGACAGCTGGGATATGATTCTGAAGGTTTTCAAAGTCTGTTTTTTATTAAATCTCTATCCATAAAATCTCTACTGTATCTTCTTGCTTTCTTTGCATTGCTGCTACATGTTTTCTCTATATTGTCTCCTTATCTGCTCTACCTCTACTCTACCTGCCCACAACACAGATACTTTAACAACTCCGACAACTCTGTAAAAAATTCAAATGAAATCATTTCAACAACGACAAAAAACCCATATTTTAGTTAATATTGAAATTTATTCTGAGCCCTAATTATCCTGATTATCGCAGACCCATTGCATGCCTTTAAAAAGCCGCCTACGCAATCAAAAACCAGACTGGAGGAATAAAGAAATGAAGAAAATAACAGCCCGATGTCGCAACATGGCATATGGTCTCAGATCCAAGTAGGTTTTGATTTTACATCCAATCTCTTAATGTCTCTTCACAGCACAACACAAAGAAGCACTTGATTTGTGCCACACATTAAAGTACATCATGGCGCAGCTTTCTTTGGAGGCATGCTGGTTCAGGATTTCCCTCGGTGCTCATAAATAACTCAAACCTTAAATCCTTCATTAATGCTTGTAAACACTCCTCTGGTGTGACAGATCTCAGTGAAGACAAGGCAAGTTATGAGTTTAAAGTGTAAAGCATAGAAAGATATTCAAGAAGAGCCCCAGAATATAAATAGAGGCATGATTAACCTTTGTGTCATCCTGCCGGGTCAAATTGACCCTGTCTCTTTTGACTGTTCCTTCTTTCCTTCCTTCTTCCCTCTTTCTTTAATTTTTCCTTCCTTCTTCCTCTCCTCCCCTCTTTCTTTGCTCCCTCCTCCTTCCATCCTTTCCTTCCTTCCTCCTCCTTTTCTTCCTCCCTCCCTCCTTACTCCTTCCCTTCCTTCCTCCCTCCCTCCTTACTCCTTTCTTTCCTTCGTTCCTTCCTTCTTTCCTTCCTTCTCTCCTAAATTCCTTCCTCTTTTTGTCCTTACTCCTTTCCTTCCTTCCTCTTTTCCTCCTTACTCCTTTCCTTCCTTCCTCCTGTCCGCCCTTCTGTCCTTCCTTGACCTGAGGACAACAGGAGGGTTAAGTCCAAAAAAAGAAATGTTAAATATTTTTCAGTGTCATGACGGAGCCACCTGTCTGTACATTGTCATGTCAGACTTCTGTTGTTTCTGTACTCACACAGTAAAATAAAGTCTTGCAGAAGGCCAATCAAAATCTGTCACTCTGTTCTGTATTTGCTCAATTTCTGACAGTAGCACTCGCTAACAGCCAGACAGCCACACAACACACACAAAAAGAGCCACAGACTTTGAACACAAACCCACATTAGCTTTCTACCAAATGTCTCCTTCTTATCTGTGTGAACACATGCTTTGTGTTAAACCATAGCTAACTGAAAGAGCCACCAAATAACTTCCACTGGGGGGAAAAGCACACCGCTAATGTCAATTTGCAGGCTAGATCGCTAATTAGCTAGTCGGCTGTGACACCTTGAGTAGTTTAAAAACTTGAGACCAAAACAAAGAGAAAGGTTAGACTTGTATTTTGCTTTGTGATCAATAATTCATAAATGAAAAATACAAAGGCACAGTGCTTTGCAAGATTTGCCTTTAATAAATGGGTTTAACGCCTACAGGCATGAAAAACTTTCTTGGACATGTCAAGGTAAGTTTAACGGCTAAACTCTGGAGTTCTCGTTTTACAGTATTACTGTAACAAAATGCTGTCTGTTCTTGGCTTGTGTGCTGGAGTTAGCAGCACAGGTTGGTTTACATTGTGTCTGGTCCTGCTAGCTTAGCTTTCTATCAAACTCATACACCGGCCCTCCGAGTCAGAGACTTAGAGGCTATACAGGAGCATTTCTGACCTTTATTATCAATACATTTCAAACCTACTTTTCTTTCTGAATGCAGAGAAATGTCTGAATGTCTAATTGTAATTTCGGTTGGACTTTAAAATATCTTATCTAGCATTTCTTCGGTTAGCGTCACCACCTTAAAAAAGATAAATGCCCCCCTTTCCATTCTTTCATCAAGCATTTCCCACTTTTAACAGCACAAAGAATGATGTTTTCATTTTGCTCATGATCCAACACATTACTCTTTACGTGTCAAACGCGCGCTCTGGAAAGAAACACAAGGTCAGGCAAGGATAACACAGTCCACCAAGACATACATGTTTTATTACCCCCCTCACCAAATTCACCTCCATTCTCGAGGGGGAGGCATCTGTGGGCCAGTTCGGTGTACCATGAGATGTTTTGGTATTCAACCCAGGGATAAGAGCAAGATCACTCAAGTCATGTCTGACAGCAGGTTATCGATCCGGAGGCAATTTTATTCCTGCATCAGGAGAAACGAGCGGCCCCTCTAATTCTCAGTTTGACCAAATCCTATCGCACCTGCACATCTTTAATCGCCGGATGGCTGGCGGATTGGCTTAGGGGGCTGAAAGCAGTGTTAGCCATTTGTTGTTATGACTGCGAGGTTGATACACTGTGTGTCTTCATTCATTCAGAAATCTCTGCTTTATGAGGTGTGTCTGGGTGAATTCCTCTGCTGCTACCCGCTACTGAGCAGTAAAATAACATATATCTACTGTATAAACACACTCAATGTACTTCTAGTTGATTTAGTTTGGGGTTGTGTAAGAAACATATTTTTAGTGAGGAGTGCAGACAGATTTTTAAGTCTTTTTTTCAGATTGTATATTTCTTTGAATTAAGTGTCATCGTTTAAACATAAAACACGCTGTCCAAAACTCACATTTGAGCCATCTGGTGTGCAAGTCAAGTTACAATGGACCTAACAAACAGTGGTTCCTAGTCCTTTTGTGAGGGCAAGACGTTATAAATAGAGACAGGTCATCTGCCTCAGGTTGGTAATAGAAGTCATGTCTGATGCTCACAGCTGGTTAAAAGCTGGTGAGCTCGCTGCTAGCTGTTAAACACATTGAAGCAGTAACCAGCCTGCAGGTGATTTTCATATTACATGCAAATTATGGCCTCTGTTTCTTAAGTGAGTGAGATTTTTCAGATTTCTTTTGCTGTATATTGTCCTGATATGGTTTCTTTAGTATGATACAGCACAGAGCCAGCTTTAGCCTTTTCAGGGGGCCCACAGGGATAATTTGTTTTAGATGGTACCTCCTACTCCTGTAAACTCTGCAAATGTGCATTTATGTCATCTTTAAATATGGTTGGCAATGTATTTGTCATACCTACAGTAATGGTTTTACTTTAATGGTAAAAAAAACAACAACACAGTAATGGTTTTACTGTACAAATACACCAAGCATATTTGCAGAGGATACGACATACACACTTCCAGGTCTGTATCTATATTCTAGGTTTCTATTGGAATATCTTTACAAGCTCTTTATGCATCTCCTTAGTTCAACCTCTGTCTGAAACAAGCCGTTTTAGCTCCTGTCTCTGTACTGTAAATCTTTACATTTGTTCATCTCACGTGTTGGACCTTAGATCATGTTTAACATAGACATCCACCATTACAACAGTACAAAAATAACAGAAAAATCTCAAAAAGCATGAGATGTACCCTTTAAGAAACAATGACTCATCCTATCTCGTCACAGCCCATCCACTCGCTCTGGCTTACCTGCTCCCTCTTGCTCTAAAATGCTGCACAAATTATGTTTGTGCATGAAAGTGTGCACAGCCAGATGCTCCTTTGTGGTGGTGCCAAGTAGCCAGAGGATGGATAACACTTACAGAATGAAAATGGAGGAGGGGATTGTCAAGAAATGAGGATTATTAATGGACACTTTTTTTTATTTTTAAAGCATGCATCTCCCCCTCATTTTCACACATTCTTTGTCCCTTTTCTTCTCTGTCATACGTATTATTTGCTGGGTATTACTTTCTGGATTACAAACCTAGTGGCATTTCTACCTTAGTTGAACCCCTATGCAGTTATGTTTACAACTGTGTCAATCCATAGCAATTGAGAGCCAGCAGAGTGGAAACAGAGAGGCCAACAACGAGGGAGGTACAGTACAGTAGTTAAAGCCAGGAGATGATCAGAAAGCCAAGAGACAAATGTTTTAACTGATTGGAGTAGGTGTTAAATTGATTTGTCAATGATTATAAAAAAAATGTCCTGTACTACAGTTGACTGGGTTTAAAAGGAAAGAGCAGCACAGTTTGTGCATCATGAGTTTGTGGTGGGAGGAAATCCACTCGGAAATGTTGGTGCTGGATGTACAGAATGTTTCAGTAGAGAGGAAAGAGGAGAGGCACACAACTGACAACTGTCTGCCTGGCAAGGGGATATTGGCAGGGGGATGCGAAAAAAATGAAGGACCTGTGAGACTTGATGTGAAGAGAGAATTGGTGGCAAGGATTGAGTCTAATGGGACCCATGATGTGTGGTGAATAAGAGACTTTCTCCATGAAACCAGTCAGCCAGGTTGGTGGAAAACCATGTAACACTTTGTTAGAAACCTCAAGATGGATGAGAGTGCATGAGTAGGTAATGTTTGACTGTGAACAGAGAGCCAGCTGCAGCCAACTGTACAGCTACAGTTTCAGTTTGAAAAATATAAAACTTGACTGATAGCTGGTACATGCATCTACTGTATGTGAACGTCCACAGACAGATCTATATACCACGAACATAAACCATATTTTCTTTGATTTTTAACCCTTCTCCCAATGAGAAGTTGAAACAACGGTCAGCTTGTTTGATCGAAAAGATACGTGCTGCACAGCTGAAATTCGGAGTATGTGTGCATCAGCTTCTCTGTGGTTCACGATAACCCATAACACCCTTGTCTGTGTAGATGTGCAGAGATGATTGCCTGTTTCTTCACAGGACTGAACCGAATGTTGGGTCTCTGTAAATTAAAGAGTATAGTGTAGATCTGCTCTATGTGAGAAGTACCCTGAGATAACTTCTGTTGTGATATATAAATACAATTGAGAATTGAATTGAACTGAAACTGAGAAGTATAATTCCAGACCTGACAGCAGGTTTTTGGACCTCAACTTCTATAATCAGAAGTAAGAGCATATTTCAGCAGTGGGGAACCGTAAGAGCCGTCTGAACCCTCACAAAGAGCCTAACAGGAATTAACCCTCCTGTTGTCCTCAAGTCAAGGAAGGACAGAAGGAAGGACAGGAGGAAGGACAGGAGGAAGGAAGGAAAGGAGTAAGGAGGGAGGGAGGAAGGAAGGAAGGAAGGAAGGAAAGGAGTAAGGACGAAAAGAGGAAGGAATTTAGGAGAGAAGGAAGGGAGGAAGGAAGGAAGGAAGGAAGGAGTAAGGAAAGAAGGAAGGAAGGAAGGAAAGGAGTAAGGACGAAAAGAGGAAGGAATTTAGGAGAGAAGGAAGGGAGGAAGGAAGGAGTAAGGAAGGAAGGAAGGAAGGAAGGATGGAAGGAAGGAAACAAGGAAGGATGGAAGGATAAATGACTTTATCAAAGTCATTTATCATAAAATCTAAAACTTTCCAAGTCAACATGAACCTACCCAACATCAGTACGATGTCTCTTTATTAGAAAAATCAAGCACAGACAAGAAAATAAATCTACTTTCATACTAAATTCGGATCTTTCTTTGGCTAGTTACAAGGTAAAAGTAAAAGAAGGAGCTCTTTGATTGGTAGATCATCTGCAAAATTGTAGAAGGTCATACATTTATTGTTGCTAATGTTAACTTATTGTTAAAACCATTTTCACAAGTAAAAATGTTGAAGTTTTGGAGAGCATTTGTGAACTTTTTTTCTATGGTAGAGGGCCTTAGTTCATTACTGCCTTTCAGTATGAGCTGTAGAGTGTAGATAAGGATTCCCAATCTATTATTTGATGTACAGTAATTTGCTACTTTTGCACTCAGCAGCCTGTATGCAGCGACCAAAAAAATCTGGCTAATTCTGTGGATATCAGACATAACAAGGTTTGCACATTTGTGGATCCAATCCTCAAAGGGAGCATAGAACAGAAACTATTAACAATAATAACAACAATAATATTGTGTTTTCCCTGTGTGATATTTTTCTTTACTCCTACTATCTAAATCCAGCAGGAAACAACAGGAAACATGACAGCTCTGCTTGTTTGTTAAAAAAACTGACATTTATCCTGACAGGTAATCTGTTGCATCAGTGTTAATAATGCAATTCAAATAGCCCCGATGGAAACAGTGGAAGGAGAAAGTCAGGGTTGATGGTTTGTTGCAAAAAGTGTGTGTAATTTGTGTTGAGCTGTGTTCCAGTCCATTTTAACCACAATGTGGGGACCCAAAAGTGACACAGGGAATAAATTAATAAATGAGCATTATAAAAATCTAAAATACACATAAACTTACCCAAAAAATAATAACTGAATAGATTAAAGACAGACAGATTTCCACATTTAGGGCCCCCATACTACAATCTTTACTCAACCATGAGTTTTAATTGCCTATACCTTTATAGATGCATACATTTATTTACCCTAATTTACAATGGTGCCCTGCAGATACACAACTATACAAGTCATATAACCTAGAGCCAATAATCGTATACTAAACATACAAATACAACACAAACACATGACAAATAACTGATTAAATAAGAGAAAAAGAAAATCCCTGTGTGCATTACAAAGGGATAAATATAGGGAGGGATCAATAAAGATACCCTACCTTACCTTAAAGCAGTGTTAAACTGAATCTTAAACTGTCTTGAAGCTTATTCCACCTACGGGGAGGATAAAGCAGTGAATGCCTCATCCAATGTAGTCACATATCCAAAGTAATGCGTTGTCATGAATGAGTATGGTACCCCATATTTCTAAGTGATGATAAATAAACGGTAGCTTATTTAGGATGGCTTTATAAATAAAAACATGGCAGTTTTGTTCCCTTCGATGGGTAAGTGATGTCCACACAACCTTCTCATAAAGGATACAATAATGGGCTCTAAAACTGTCACCTGTGATAAATCTAAGAAAACTGTGATACACAGCATCAAGGGGTTTGACAGTATGAGCAGCGGCATGCATGTAAATTAGATCTTCATTGTCAAAGCTTAGATAAAAATGTTGCCTGTACAATCTGCAGCCTCTTGCTTTAAAGATAGGGACTATTTCTATAAAGGAAACCTAATTTAAATTTAAGCTTTTTAGTCACTTCCTCAATATAAGTTTTAAAAGATAACTTAAATGTGGGATGATTGTCCATGACCAAAACATTGTAACTTTAATAAACTCAGCGCTGATGGTGGGAATCTAACTTTTTCTTTTGCCTAAACATGACCATAAGTTAACCTCGGAGCTGGAAAAATAGAAAATGCTGTGATATGAGTTGTTTCGGGTCCCAGAGGTCAACTGACATATGTTAAAAGTTAGATTTCAGGGATTCAGGCTGTTGAATAATTATTTGGAAAATGTATGCCTTCTACATAAATTGTAAAAATCCTGGTATAAAATATGTATACAGTTTGGCTTTAAAGCATATTTGAGCTGCTAGATTTCTCTTTAGCCCTATAGAGTAAAATATTTCTCAATTTCATGGTGAGTGCTTCTCCTACTATACAGTAAATGTGAAAAGCCTGCTGAGACGCACAAATCCTCTCTAAATTGCATCTATTGTAATTTTACATTTAAAAAACTATATTACACAATAGTAGACTACAGTGTTTTAAATTGAAACTGTAAGCACTGAAAACCTCCATATGATTAGTTATGTAAATCAAAATGAATGAATGTAACAGTCACTCTGAAATCTGCTCTTAGGGACAAAAACATACCTTTGTTCATATCCACGTGTCTCTTTGCTAGCCTTAAATCATTCAGCCACACAATGACCACATGCAGCCACGGTGCATCTTCTAATATGATTGTTTCCAGCCAAATGCATATGCCCCTTCCACAACCACCCATTTATTTCCCTCCTTGATATTAGATCAAGTCTACCTCAATGTGGTAAGCTATTTGATGGGGATACAAAATTGTCTGCCTCATCCATTCCCTAGCTTGCCCAGTTCCTAGCAACCAACAAGATTAGACTGTCTGTTTCTCAGTGGTTTGGAAAGGCCCAGAGTGCAGGCAGATACCATAATCACATTATACAGACTTAATGCATGCATGCAAGCACACTAGATAAACACACATGTGCCTGCACGCACAACCAGCCACCCACAAACACACTCGCACAACTGATAAGTCAGTGATTCAAAAGAAGATGTGGATATATAGTATAGATGAAATTCTGCAATCATTTGTTATAAAACTCAAATGTCACAGAGGGTAAACCCGCCTCACTTCACTTTTCTCCCTATTCTATTAGTACAATGAGTTTAGCCAATTTGTTAGGCTGACATTAAGGTTTAGGTTAAATTAATTTCAGATGTAATATTTTAAATTAAAAAAAGGAGAGTAACAAGTGACTTCAAACAGTGATTTACTGATTTATTAAAACTAATAACAGCTTGTCTTTGTTCATATTTTGATTGGTTGAGATAAAGAGAAGTATTTTAGATGTTTTTCAAAAGACCTTTTTTCCTATAAACTATTTGCCAGACATTTAAATCAGCGACTATTAGATTAAACTTGTTGCTTCACTTTAAACTGTTCTGTCCTCCTCCATTTTTTCCTGTGATTGATGAGTCATTAGTTGGATGTAGGAAGCCTCGGTATAAAGTCCTTGAAGGCATGTTTGTGACGAACGGCTATAAAAGTAAATGAACTTGAACTTGAAATCACCACCTGGTGAAGTGATTGCTCAGTCATTGGTTTTGATCAACAACCCTTATCAACCCTCCCCGATACTACAGTATATCAAGGATCATATTGTGCAATGGGCCAGACAAGAAAACAGCCAGGCTCAGCGCTGCCGACATGAGACACTGAGAAACTCCAAACTGAGACCAGTGTGCAGTAGCTGCAGGGACAAAACCACATAATGGGCAATAACATGGACAATGATAGTGAGATAAGACAACAAGCCAGAGAGAAAGAAACATGATGATAGATAGATGGGATTACTGTCAAATGGGAAGGCCCACTGCTAGGTAAAATCACAGTGTATGACAGGTGCCTGACAGAGAAAAGACATACAGCTACACACAGGCTTACGAAGCAAAGCCCACGCACACTCCAGGCAGATATATTCAGCATCATACAGTAGGCTACACACAGAAAAAAGCCAGCTCATCTGAAAATAGACGATTGGGTTGGATCCTGTTTGACTTACTCTACTTTCTGTTGCCAAGTGTTGCCATACTTAACGATTCAACCGACGGGGAAGTTCATCAAAACATCTGCTGTTCAAAGCACACAAATTGTATTAGTACTCCATGTATACTGGTCATTTCAATTTAACTGTGCAATGCAATATACATATCATTTACATATATAGTTTCTTTCACTTTAATCTGTGCAATAACAATATTATATCTGGTATATTACCACTCAATACCAATATTACTCTTGTAAAGGATTATTTTATTATATATTATTTTTACTATTATTGTTCTTATAGCTTTTTCATACTTATTATTTATTGTTTCGTTATTTTTCATATTGCTGCTCTTCTTTTTTACTGTCCACTTGCTGCTGTAATAATGCAAATTTCCCCATTGTAGGACTAATAAAGGAATATCCTTATACCTTATCTTATCTTATTTGCGCTGTGTAGTGGAAAACTGTGGAAAAAGTGTAAGAAGCCAGATTTATCGCACTGATTTAATATTCTCTCTCTCTACATATATATATATTATTAACTGATAAGGCATATGCTATTGCTCTTTGTTCTTCCCCTGCTGTACATGTAGTCGCTCTCAGCTATGGTGACAGCATCCAGGCAGGTGCTTAACAGTTGATGCTCGGCACTGATCAGACACAAAGATTAAGCGCTACATCAATCAGGTAGCACTCCATCACACAGATTCAGCCTGTCTTCACCGCAGTGCATTAGTCTAGAAACACCGGCTGTCTGCAACATACATATTCATACAACATACATCTTCTTAATGGAACACAAGTAGCATTGATTTATCATTTACAGACCCCCCAATAGGGTGGTACTCTCAGATTAGATATTTTAGTGACTTAATGAGTTGAGAACTACCCAATTTTCCCCTTAGGTTGCCTTTTTAGACAGGCACTTCCCTGTTCTCCGTTTAGGGGCCGCTGAGATTGACAGTTAAATTAGAATAGCCGGTCTACTTTTAAAGGTCAGCGCACCTTAAGTGAGCCTGGTCAGGTTAGGCTAACCTCTTGTTGCTAACTTCGGGGCTAACTAACTGGTGACTTTTCTTGGTGTTGAGAAGCTGTATTATTGATTAACTGACAAACTGTAGCCTGTACTGTACTTTTACTGCCAGATTGACAGTTTACTGCTAACCTTTTCCTCAGGTCCTTCCTCCTACCTTTCTTCCTCCCTCCCTCCCTCCGTTCCTTCTTTCCTTCCTTCCTTCCTCCTACCTTCCCTCCTTCCTTCCTTCTTCCTACCTTCCTTTCACCCTCCTTTCCATCCCTCCTTTCTTCCTTCCTCCTACCTTCCTTTCACCCTCCTTTCCTTCCTTCCTTTATTTCTTCCTTCCTCCCTTCCTCACCTCCTTTCCTTCCTTCCTTCCTTTCTTTCTTCCACCCTCCTTTCCTTCCTTCCTCCCTTCCTCACCTCCTTCCTCCCTCCTTTCCTTCCGTCTTCCTCCCTTCTTTCCTCCCTTCCTTCCTTCCTTGACTCAAGGACAACAGGAGGGTTAAAGACTAAATAAAACCACGAGTCATATACATTTATTTTATGGTTAATTCTTCCTTTTGCTTTGTATCATGAATATATTGCTATCAAATGACATTGCTTTCATTTTAAGATTTAATGTTAATTGTTTAAACATAATATGACCTATAAAGGTTGGTATGATGTTGGTGCCCAACCCTACTTGTATTCACTGTCACTTTTCTGCCGCTCGTTCTCTCACACTTGTAGTTTATAGGCGTACTTCAGCAGAGGAGGTTAAATTAAATTGGATGGTGCAACATAGCGATTAAGCTACGATAGCGTCCTACATTTTGAACTTTCTGCCTCTTAGTTCCTTTAAAGATTAGCACTGTTGGACACTTTAAGTTTGTCAGTGGTTTTGATTCACTGGAATAATTTAATTTACCCTGAAATGTTGTGGTTTTAAATGTTGGAAGATGGATAATTAACTTGTTGTTGTTGTTGGTGAGAAGTCTACAGTGCAGCTATTAGCTAAGCAGGCTAAATGTGTTTGCACTTTAAAGGAGAAAAGTTCATCTAAAAGCTTCAGTCTTACCTGTGGTGAAATAAACCACCTTTCTATTTGATGGTTATTGTTCAGGGAAACAGCAAAGTGAAGACAGATGCATTTATGATCTTCACTCTCAGGAAGTAATCTATCATTTTTTTTATTGCTACTGTGAGCTAAATCTAAATGTCACTTTTTTAAATAGCATAAAATATGTTCCCATGTGCCCCTTGGCCTGCTTTTTCATGTTAACTTGCTTTTACTTTTCTCATCAAACATTTTGACATTCAATAGATGTTTGTACAATAGCCTGCAGCTACCCTGAAATATATTACAGTGAAAATTAAAGTGGAGACGATGTCCCTAAGTCATCCATCACCGCTGCCTATGTGTATCGCTCTGTAGAGTCAGGAGCTAAATATCTCAGTTCAACAGTATCCAAAGCTGTTTCACTGAGTGTTTTCACTCTGCAATGAAATCATATGGTGGAAATTTTGTACCCAGTTTGAGGCATGTTGAACTTGGCCTCCTTGTGCATATTGCCGTCTGCCAAATGCTTGCTGAGTTGTGATTGCATTCTTTAATAGAGAGTACCGAAGCTCAGCAGCTCATCACAATGTTGGTGTGATGACATCTTTTACCAGCTGATGTATGAAAATCTTGTTTTATATGCAAAATGGACTAGATAGCATATTGTGTCTTTTTTTTATTTCTACCTTTTATTATTGACTGATGACTCATCTGTGTAAGATCAGCATAATGCCATTACAAGCTGCAACAAATCAGAGGAGACATACACTGAATTCAGCCAGTTTCCTCTGGCTAAAAAAGGTAGCGGTTTGAATGTGTGTGCAGGGTGTCATTTCTTATCAAGGAGTCTTTTCTACCCTCCATACTGTTGTCAGTTCTGTCGACAGAATTTCATATCGTAGGGGGGGTGAGGGGCAGCAAAAAGCAAAAGCACTCCTCTCCCTGTCTAATCCACTGGGCTGCAACAGTGAATGTACAGCAGGGTGGAAAAGATAACTTCTCTCCGGGGAGGGGGCTGCCAGGCACAACTCATGATCACCGCCTCCTGTCATTTCTGTTCTCTCTCAAAACGTATGAATACAAATGCAGTCAAAGTTTTGCCAAATACAGCTAAACAGTGTTTTATCTGTCGCAGCTTAGAATGAAACTTTGACTTTTAACTCCAAAGCTAGATATGACAGACTTTCTGCTGGCCCACTTAAGTGGATTAACACAGTGTGTGACAACAGTATCATAGAGGTGTTTTAAAGGCCAATGTCTTCAAAGTCACCATTTGTTCTTGTAAGCCAATAGTCAACCTGACAGCAAAGGAATGGATTAAGTTAAATTATGTTGGATGAAAGACTGAAATGCTAAGAGAGACATGAAAAGGTGCTGCTACAACCTGCAGAATACGTTTACCACCAGGAGGTTTGTGTAATCATCAGCGAAATGGATAATGAGGGTGAATCATCTCTTGGACCAGCTCAATCCTTTTACTGGTTAACGTTACATTTTTTAGATATTGAAATGCTTCCCTATTCAGTGTCATTTACATCATTGGTCATCATCTACTTTTCCTCAATTTACTGAGTCCATTTCTACATGAGTTACAAATTGTGGATATTTCAACTCAGTGTGTGTGTGTGTGTGTGTGTGTGTGTGTGTGTGTGTTTGTAATGTTTCAATAAGATTTAATGATTGCTGTAAATAATGTAATATCGCTCAGGCATTTAGTGCTCTTTAACATAATTAACCCTTGTGTCGTCCTCCCGGGTCAAATTGACCCCATCCGTTTTGACTGGTCCCTCTTTACCTCCTTCGCTCTTTCTTTCCTCCCTCCTTTCCTTATTCCTTCCTCCCTCCTTCTCTCTTTCTTTCCTCCCTCCTTTCCTTCGTCCTTCCCTCCTTTCCTTAATTCCCTCCTTCTCTCTTTCTTTCCTCTCTCCTTTCCTTCCTCCCTCCTTTTCTTCCCTCCTTCCTTCCTCCTTTCCTCCCTCCCTCCCTCCTTCCTTCCCTCTTTCCTCCCTCCTTTCCTTCCTTCCTTCTTCTTCCATCCCTTCCTTCCTTCCTTGACTCAAGGACAACAGGAGGGTTAACATAATTGATTGTAAATGGGTTGATATTTTTAAAAACAGATTGGCTGTAACTAATGTGCATATATTTTATACCAACACAATTTCTTGAATCTTAAAGTTTAAAATGTAAGGGGAAAAAATATAATAGTAAAAACTAAGGAATAGAGAGAGATTGACTGACTACTGTAGTTGTGACCCAAATGGCCCACATTCACTAGTAAGACATGAAAACCAAAACAACTGAGATGGTCACGTAAAAAGTTCATGACTCACAATTTCACAAATGAAAACAGACAGTGTTTCAAACTGTTTTATCCAATTTTCATAACACAAATGTCCTATAACCAAGGATACAGGGCACGCTGTCTTCTACTTTTCCACTGCCAAACTCTCCTTCAAAATCTTGCCAAAACAAAAAGCACATTAAAAAACCATCTCCACATATTATCTTCAAACAACCACAACAAATCAAGATGATTTAACCGTGTTTTTGGTAACAGCAGACAGCTTAGGTCAGTGCAATGAAATGAAATCTATCTGAAACAACACAGTCACAAGGAATACCTTTATCTGCCTACCTCATTTACCAGCAGCACAGCACCACTGACCCTTCATAGCAAGTGGTTAGACACCCAGATTTGAGAGGACAGGCTCTGCTCTTTGAGGGAGCTTTTGTTCCACAAGCCATTCATTTTTTAACAGGTAATGCACCTTATTCCCCCACGCACTTTGATGACTTTGACCTGGTGATGTAGTCCGACTGGTCTGACCCATCCTCCACCTCCTCCTGATATGTGTATGTACTGGTAGATTGGTCAATCGTGTGATGTTGTGATGAAACGCCTTGTGACTTTCCCTCCTTAACAAACTAACATGAACATTCAATGTTAGTTAATAATAAGGTAGCAATAACAAAAACATAGCACATTAAGAAGGAGTTTTAAGGTGGAGGGAGCAGCGGAAGCTAATGACATGTGAAAAGGTTGTAATGTTGCTAGTCAGCTGATGCTAATGCAAAGCTCCATTTCTTGATGCTAAATACTTACTCACTTATAAAAAGGACATTTAGGCTCTTTTGTTTTCAGTAAAAGTCTTTCAATTTATTTTACACGTGTACATCTCTGATGCATATTTGGAGATTTGTTTAAGTCAAAGCAAGTTAAGTCAATTTAATTTTACTTATATGACCCAAAATCACAAAGTTTCCTCAAAGGGATTTACAATCTGTACAGCAATACATCATCCTCTATTCTTCAATTAGTCCACTATTATTCAAATAAGGGAAAAACTCTCTCCTAGAAACCATGTGCCAGGGGAAAACATGGAAGAAACCTCAGGAAAACACACAAGTGATGTGTATATAGAATAAACCAAGATAGCAAAATAACAGAAATACAGCATGGGAAAACAGGATGATATAGTAACTGATAATATATATGAAGCATCTAATCATCTGTATTACACATTTAGAAATTCTTTGCTCAATATGGTCTGTAGTAGTCTTCTTTCTT